>NW_022103904.1:17835686-17860704 GCF_000313985.2 Echinops telfairi
TTGGGTTTTAATATTTACAATCCTTGTATCACACAAGCTGGTGTGTTTCTGCTGTGTGGACTTAGTTGAAGCATCACTTAGAAGGGTGCTTGTTGGAAGATAAGCTCTTAAGACTGTAGTGGTATTCTTTCTGATAGGCAGACACCATCCAGTTTCTTCAGCACATTTTTCTATAGCACCCATAGCTTCAGTGATCTCTTTATGAGAGTGGGAATAAGAGCAACACCATGTCATAAGAATTAATTGTTCTTTTTTATCCATTTAATTGGGAATTAATACAGCTATCATATCATTCCATAGTTTGATCACATCAGGCACTATTGTACAATTGCTACCACAAGCAATTTCAAAACATTCTTTTCCTTCCTGAATTCCTTGACATCAACTCCCTTTTCCCCTGATCCCCCCACCCCCCACTGCAACAACCACTGTACCCCAGCCCCATGCCCCAGAAACTCTTATTCTACTTGCTGTACCTATAGATTCATCAGTTCTGGGTTTCACATACTGGAAAACAAAAATATATATATAATAAAAATTTCAAGAGGAAGACCTCCAATGACATAACACATCTGAGATAAACCCCAATATGAACAAACAAAAAATAAAGCCGAGTTTTCAGCACATTTGTTTATAGCTCTTGTAAAATTAGGTGCCTCAGCTGATATTCGGGTTGGCTTATACTTGAGTATATGCAGTACATAAATAAAGAAAATGTTGAAAGCCAGATCAGGCCTAACCTGCATCAGAAAGGGGATAAAATGACAAGATTGTAACCATACAAATCAGGTCGATCCCCTTGATTTTCTATCATCTCTCCGATGCATGCTGTAGAGCTTGTTGTTCTTAAATTGGTGCTAGAATCAAGTGTGAGCCCCAAATCCATTCATATATCTATTGGTTATATATGTCTCTGGTTCCCCTTAGGGATATCGTTGTCATTTTATATTTTATATTAGACAACATTATAAATCACCTCTCTGGGGAGTAAGGTAATTCTATTGATTCATTTAGCCAATGGTATAGAATTTAAAACACTGTTGGGTAATGAACATTATACAAATGCAGACCTACTACAAACCACATTACATAAATTGTTGACTTTACAGATCAAACACTTACATGACTGGGTACTCTTTCCACAAACAGTGAGGGCTGATGAGAGGCCAAAATTTTCAATAGTAATAATTAGCAAAAGCAGAATCACACCTATCAGATTAATACATATCATGATAAAGCAAGGCAAACATTAAAATGTGGCACAAGGAATATCATTGCTGATATCAGGTGGATCTTATCTCAATGGATAGTATACCAGAAAGATGTTTTCTTGTGTTTTAATTGACTAGGCAAAGGCATTCTGCTGTGTGGATCATAATAAAATATGGATAACCTTGAGAATAGGAATTCCAGAGCACTTGTACATGGATCAAGAGGCAGGTGTACAAACAGAACAAGAGAATACAGCAAGTGTACAAACAGAACATGATTTAAAATTAGGAAAGTTATGCAAAAGGGTGCTATCCCCTCACTATACTTATCCAATCTGTATGCTGAGCAAATTACCTGAGAAGTGGGATTGTATGAAGAAGAATGTGGCATCCGGATTAGAGGACAATTTATTAACAACCTTCGCTATGCAGATGACACAACTTTGCTGGCTGAAAGTGATGAAGATCCAGGATTTTAGCGTTCAGTATGGATTATGACCCAACGTGATGAAGACCTGAATCCTCACAACTGGACCAATGGGTAACATCATGATGAGTGGAGAAAAGATAGAAGTTGCCAAAGTTTTATCTTATTTGGATCCACCATCAATGCAAATTGAAGTAGCAGTAAAGCCATCAAAGGATGCACTGCATTAAGCAAATCTGCTGCACAAGACCTCTTTAGAGTATTGAAATGCAAAGATGTTACTTTAAGGACTAAGATGTGCTTGACCAGTGCCATGGAACGTTCAATGACCTCCTGTGCATGTGAAAGTTGGACATCAGAGAAGGAAGACCAAAGAAGAATCAATGACTTGGACTGTGGGGCTGGAGAAGAACATGGAAAGGACCATGGGCTGCTAAAAGGGCAAATTCATCTGCCTTGAAAGAAATACAGCCAGAGTGTTCCTTAGAAGCAAGGATAGCAGGATATTGCCTTATAACTTCGGAAGTATTGTCAGAAAAGACCAGTCCCTGGAGAGGGACATCCTGTTTGGTAAAGCAGAGGGACAGCAAAAAAGAGGCAGGCCCTCAAGGAGATGGAATGACACTGTGGCTGCAACACTGGGCTCAGGCACAGGCACAATTATGAGGAGGGTGCCGAACCGGGAAGCATTTTGCTTAAAACCTTATAAATATAGAGGGGGTGATATATGGCTCATGGATGCTAGGTAGGTTCTCTCTACCTTATTGCTTGGTGACCAGATTGGAAGATTACATGAAGCCTGCCTTTATCTTGGTGTTTATACTTATAATAGTGGGCTCATACAATATTTGTCCTTTGGCAATTGACTTCAGCATAATGGTTTCCATATCTATCCCTGTCATGAGTTGTTTCATGGTTTCATCATTTTTTAAGCATGTATAATATTCCATTGTGTGCATGTACCAGAGTTTCTGTATCCATTCTTCTACTGATTGGCATTAAGGCTGTTTCCACCCTCTTACCCTTGTGAACTGTGCTTCCATGAACATAGGAAAAGGCATATATGTTTGTGTTCTGTCCCATCTTTGGGACATAAACCCAGCAGACATATTGCTGGTTGTACATGTTTACAGGCTTACCAGCAGCATATAAGATTTCCAATCTTTCAGCACCTTCTCCAGCATTTATTTTCCTCTGATTTTCTTTCTTCTTTTTATTTTTGAATTGGGCTTTCATTGTGGGTCTCATTGTTTTGATTTATATCTCCTGGATGTTGGTTGTACGTGTTTACAGGCTTCATGAGCATTTACTCCTGCATTTGTTAGCCATTCAAGTGTCATTCCTTTTGAATGGTCTATTCATGTCCTTTGCACACATTTTAGGTGGGTTGCTTTTTTTGTATTGAGATGTTGCAGAATTCTATGGAATTGTCATTGTTAAAGACTTTTTTGCCCCAATCTGCAAACTCTTATGATATGCCTAAGTGCTTTTTCTTTTTAAATGTCCCAGTCATCTATTTTCTTTTCTTTTATTACACTCAAAACAATTGAGAGGTTTGGCAAAGTAGCAGGGCACAAAACAACAAATAATAATAATAAAATGTATAATCGTCACACAAAAGATAGTTCTGGGGTTTACAGTTAGGTCTCTAATTCATTTTGTGTTTGTTTTTGTGCAGGCCTGGGGTATGGGTCCTGTGTCATTCTTCTGGAGATGGCAATTCCATTTTTTCCTGGGAATATACCCAATTTTTGCTGGCCAGATATCCCATTCCTTTATTATACTTGGTAGTCCATGTAAGCCAGGCAACAGAGCCTTTCTGTTTCTCCCAGCTTTCTCACCGGTGACCCTGACGGTTCTAGGGTTTACCTTTAGTCCTCTTTTCCATTTTCAGTTCATGTTTGTGCATGTGTGAGGCAGGCTCCTGCTTCATTCTCCTGCGGGTGGAGATCGCATTTCTCTGGGACCATTTGTTGAAGAGACTGTCTCTTTTCCATTTAATATTTTTTGGTCTGTTGCTGAAAATCACTTGTATGCAAGTGGATGCTTTTATATCTTGATTTTCGATCTGCTCCATTGTTCTATGTATGTATCATTAAGCCAATACCTGGCCATTTTGAATACTGTAGCTGTGCCATCACTTTGATATCACGTAGGGCTGCACCTCTTACTTTGCTCTTCTTTTTGAGAAGTTCTTTGTTTACCCTGGCCTGCTGCCAGCTCTGTATTAATTTGTTTATTAATTTTCATTTCTTTAAAGAATGGCATTGGGATTTGGATCAGAATTGCATTGTATTTGTAGATTGCTTTAGGTAGTATTGACAGTTCCACAATCCATTAACATGGGAAATTTTTTCATTGTACAGGTCTTTTTGGGGTCTTGGAATAATATCCCTCCCAACCCCATGTCATGAAATGACTTATGTGTTCAAAAGGCAGTACGTTAGTATACCTTGCTTTTATGATTGCTTGCCTAGCCATTTATCATCACTCCAATTGTACCTGCTGGCTTATTTAGCTGATATTCTTGGTAATATTGTGGATATTAAAAAATAAATTAGGAACATATCTGAATTTCATCATAACAATCATAATTACAAATTCATACTTTAGAAATCAAATTTTGCTGAAGATCATCCAGCAACAGTTGCAGCAGTACATTGACAGAAAGCTTCTAAAGATGTAGGTTGGATTCAGAAAAGGATGTGGAACAAGTGATATTACTGATGTCAGATGGATTTTTGACTGAAAGGACAAAATACAAGAAAGAAGTTTACTTGTGTTTTGTTGACTATGCAAGAGTATTCAACTGTATGGACCATAACGGACTATGTATAACTTTGGGAAGAATGGGACTTCCAGAACACTTCATTGGGCACATGTGGAACATGTATAGGATCATAAAGCAGTTGTGAAAACAGAATAGGGGAATACTTCACAGTTTAAAGACAAGAAAGGTATGTGTCAGAGTTGTATCCTTACACCATATTTATTCATTCTCTAAGCAGCTAAGCTAAGAAGCTGGGTTATAGGAAGAAGAATGTGATACCAGGACTAGTAGATACGTTAATTTAATTAGTGTTCACTGTTTCGCTTCTCTACTTTCTAATATCCATTGCAATGGCAACACAGAAACTCACTGACAAAATTCATGATTAAATAGTTTATAAGGAAGTTAAATTGTAAAGCCACTGAGAAATGTCCACGGTAGTTGTTTACCAGACATATTACAAAATCTCAGGTATGCTAATTAATGCTCAAAGGGTTATACCACTCTGCTAGAAGGCTGAACCAGAATGCATTCAACTTCAACTCCTTGGGTCAGCAAACTCAGCTCCCTGTGTTACGTGCCCAGAGGCACCCACTCCAGTGAGTTTTAACCCATAGGCATTCATCTCCTCTTCCATGGATCAAAAAGTCCAACTTCCTGAATTAAGTGCCCTGAGGTATCCAATCCAGGAAGCCTCTGTCTGAAGTCACTCCCCTCCACTACCATGGGTCAGCAAGTACAACTGCCCCAAATAGGTGCCTAGAGGTAGCCTTCTGCACACAAAGCACTTATCTCAAGTTTCTCAGTGGGTTGAGAGGTCCACCAGTCTGTTCTATGCTCTGGCCTCTAGTTCTGTTGCTGCTCATCCGATGGTATACCATCATCTGGATCCAGGAGGTTCACTGCACCAGAACCATGGTCTAGAGGATGGGTCTTGGATTTTTCTGGCAAGGAGTTTCCCTCTTCCGGAATCCCAGAGGATTCATTTTATACATGTCGGGGTGGCACCCCAGGGAATCCTATTGCAATTATTCTCACAGGTGAACCCTATCAGTATCTTCCTCCAGTTTCTTACCAGACCCATGCAGCAAAACATCTTTTGGTGGAGTTCGAGACTTTGGCTGGAAGAGGCATATTAAATAATTCACCAGAAGTCTTATACACAACCTGTGATAAAGCTGAAAATAAAGAGAACTTGAAGGATCTGCTGATGAAGATCAAGGCTTATAGCCTCCACTATGGGTTACTACTCAATGTAAAGAAAACAAAAATGCTTACATCTGGAGAAAGAGTTGATATTGTCAAGGATTTCACCCTGCTGGGATCTACAATCAATGCTCATGGAAGCAGCAGTCAGGAGATCAAATGGTGGGTTGCATTGTGTAAATCTGTTGCAGGACACTTCTCTAAAGTGTTGAGTATCAGAGATGTAATCTAGGGTGCACCTGACCCAGGCCATGATCTTTCCAACGGCCTCAGATGCATGTGAAAGTTGGGAATTGAAAAAGGAAGACCTATGTTGGAATCGCAGAGCTGGCAAAAAATATCGTAAGTACCAAGGACTGCCAAAAGGACAAACACATTTGTCTTGGAAGAAGTACAGCCAGAATCCTCTTCAGAAGCAAGACTGGGAAGGCTTTGCATCACAAACTTTGCGCATGCTACCAGGAGCGACTAGTGCCCGGAGAACGACAGCATGCTTGGTGAGCACAGGATCAGCAGGGAAAAAGCGACCTTCTACAAGATTTATTGACACAGTGGGTGCAACATTGGGCTCAAACGTAGGAAGGACTGTGAGGATGGTTCAGGACCAGGCAGTGTTTCAATCTGTTCTACGTAGGGTCGCAACCAACTCGATGACACGTGACAACAACATTGCAGATCGGCACAATTTATGGAGGACACCACAACAAAAGAAATCCCTTTGCATTCGACAGTCATTCTCCATTGTATCCTGTACCCAAACCTTTGCTTAGTCAAATGAATACAAATTCACTTGAAACCAATTTATTTTCAATTAACTTCACCTTCCTGGTCTGGAGTTAAGACAGTTGATTTGTTTATTTTACAACCACTTGAATCTCCCACGTTCTTTGTTTCAGAACTCTCTCTTTATGAGCGGCAAGCTTCAGCTCCACATTGGCACGGAAGAGATGGAATTCCAGGCCTGCTTTCATGACAGCCTTCAGAAGACCGTCCAGAGCATGGGCTCTGTCCAGGTTCACTTACCCAGGGAAGGAGCTGGGCAGCATCCTGCTGGAGCCGGCATTCAGAACCCATGCTACATTAGTCAGACCATACTCTTCAAACTGAATTCCTATCCAGGGGGACAGGCTCCTGGTCAGGTACTATGTGGCAGGTGGCCTGTCACTTCTGATAACCATTTCAATTTTGCAGTAAGTTTTTTGTTGTTGCTGTTTGTTTGCAATAAGTTCTGATGAACAATAAAGAGAATAGGTTGGTAGGTTTGTACTTTGTGCCTTTTTTTTAAATTTCAAGAGAGGTGTCATGTAGGATGTTTTGCTGTCTATATTTATCCTGAAAGTTTATGGCTTCTCCAGATAATTCCATCAAAATTGGTCATCACTGGTAGCTCAGTGAGAGGAACCACTCAGAATTTCCCAGGGACTTTTTAAGTCTAGGAGAGAAAGATGTGCTTTCTACTCCCATAAATAGTGACTGTCTCGGAAAGTCACCGGGGCAGTTCTACCCCACCCTATGTGGCTGTGAGGAGATGACATTGACTCGATGGCAGGGAGTTTCATGCCGTTGTCACGGAGTAAGCAGTGGAAACACGTTGGTGTAGGGGATAAGATTGCGCCAACTAGTAGGATCAATAATCTCTGGCACATATTGACTCATTTCTGAAAGCCCATGAAAAATTCAAATTGAGCGAAACTTGAGAAGTGGGGCTAGGAATGTGGGGCATTACTGTGGGCTGTTCTCTTCCACATTAACTTGAAAGGCCAGGCTGAATCACCAAGGAAGGCCACTGGAGCCTGAACTTGATGTCTCTGTCCAGGGACTAGTCTTTCCCAATAACAGGTCCGAAGGGGACTAAATTTCACCACCTTTCCTTTCTAAGGAGCATTCTGATTATATTTCCTAAAAGTCAGATTTGCTTGTTCTGTTAGTCTGTGGTACTTGCAATATTCTTTGCTCAAACCATAATTCAAATGCATCGATTCTTCCTTATTTAATGTCTACTTTTCACATGCATATGAGGCAAGGGAGCAGACCAGGGCTTGGTCAGGTACACCTTACTCCTCAGTGTTTATCTTTAACACTTCAAAGAGGTCATGTGCAGCAGATTGACCCAAGATAATGTACCATTTGATCTCTGGACTGCTGCTTCTGTGAGCACTGATTGTAGATCCAGGCCAGATGAAATCCTTGGCAACTTCGATTTTTTCTCCATTTATCATGATATGATCTATTGGTTTCGTCACACTTTGCTTCAGTAAAAATGCAGAACTTTTGTATAATTTTGACAGTGTATATCACTATGATCAGGTGTTGGGCTTTCTCAATCATTTGTCTTCATTTGCTCTGAGATGGTCTTTGCTCCATAGCTTGCTGGGACGGTGGATGTCCGTCTCTACAACTGCTCTAGCAGAAGGCCCTGCAGCAGACGGTGGCTGCCGATGCCTGTGACCGTTGAGTTCAAGGAGGAAGATGACCTGGTAAGGAGAGCCCCGAGTCGTCTCTGCTTCAGTGAGGTGGCCCAGCTGATTGTTAACACACACGCTTAGCCTGTTTCCCTTTGATGACAGGGGAAACGGAGAAATGAAACTGCGTTTGTATTGCCTCGGGACAAAGTGAATTTTCATCAGTTCATCGGGCACTCGGAAAACTCCCAGGAATCTCTACAGATAAGAATCCAATTTGTGAAGACTATCACAAGAGCCTTTCCCATAATGTTGCTAGTAAGGTATGTGGTTGGATGATAGTGGCCATTAGTGTGGATTTGATTGTGGATCCAAGTAAATGAAATCCTTGCCAACTTTAGTCTTTTCTCCATGTATCATGATGTTGTTTATTGACTTAGTTGTGAGGATTTTTGTTGTATTTATATTGAGTTGCAAGGCATTCTGAAGGCTGTGTTTTTACCTCCATTAATAAGTACTGCTTGGAGATCCCCTTGCAGAGGGGTCTCGGGGAGGAGATGAGCCAGTCAGGGTGCGATGTAACAATGATGAGAAATACAACCTTCCTCTAGTTCCTAAAGGTTTCCTCCCCGCTCCCACTACCATGACTCGAATTCTATCTTGCAAGACTGGCTAGACCAGAGGAGGTATACTGGTACAGATAGGAACTGAAAATACAGGGAATCCAGGACGGATGAGCCCTATAGGACCAGTGGTATGAGTGGCAAAACAGGGTGGGTAAAGGGAGAATGGGTAGGAAAGAGGGAACCGATTACATGGAACTGTGTGTGACCTCCTCCCTGGGGGACAGACAATCAAAAAGTGGATGAAGGGAGACGTCGGACAGGGCAAGATATGACAAAATAACCATTTATAAACTATCAAGGGCTCATGCGGGAGGGGGGAGCGGGGAGGGAGGGGAAAAATGAGGACCTAATGTCGGGGGTTTAAATGGAGAGAAAATGTTTTGAGAAACGATGTACAAATGCGCTTTACACAATTGATGTGTGTATGGATTGGGATAACAGTTGTATGAGCCCCAAATAAAATGATTTTTTTAAAAGAAAAAAAAAAAAAGTACTGCTTGTCATTTTGGCTTTCAGCAAGCAAGGTTGTCTCCTTTGAGTATTACAGTTTGTTTAGGAGTCTTCCTCTAATCCTTATGCAGCATTTTTCTTCATATAGTCCAGATTTTTAGATTATTTGGTCAGCATAGACATGAAATGGATATGATGAAAGGATACAATCCTGATGCAACTTTCCTGATTTTAAATCATGAAATCTGCTTGAATAACTGTCTCTTATCTGTATACAGGTTCCACATGAGCTCAGTGGCCTGTTCTGTTCTGGAATCCCCATTTTTCTAAATGCTACTGGTAGTTTGTTATGATGCATATAGTCAAATGCCTTTGCATAGTCAAGAAAACACAAATAAGCCTCTTTCTGATATGTTCTGCTCTTGGACAAATCTGCTTTAAATTTCTGGCAGACCTTTATTAACGTGCTGCTGCATCAATTTTTAAATTAGTGTCAGCAACACTTTACTTGCGTATGAAATTAATGATATTAATCTCCCCTTTCTGTTGGATCGCCTGTCTCTGGAATGGGCATAAATATGCATCTCTTCCAGGTAGTTGGCACAGACGAGTGCTTCCAGTAGGGCATCAGTTTCTGGAAAAATTTCAATTGATGTTCTATCCATGACTGGAGCCTTCTTTAATGATAACACCTTCAGTTCGGCTCAGAATTCTTTTAATCCCATCAGCTCTGGATCACATGCTACCTCTTGAAATAGTGGAATGTTGACCAGTTCTTTATGGGTGCAGAGAATCTATGTGTTCTTTCCATCTTCTTCTGGTGCTTCCTGAATTGTCCAATATTTTTTCCTAGAGTCACCTGCAGTATTGTAACTCAAGGCTTGAATTTTTTTCAGATAAAGGTATTATGAGTATGTTATTCCCTTCTGTTTTCTAACACCAATCTTCACACACTTCACTATGATGCTCTGCTATGTCTTCTCAAGCTGGCTTTTGACATGTTCTGTTCAGTTCTTTTACTTCATTAATTCTTTCATTTGCTTTAGCTAGTCTACGTTCAAGAGCCAGTATCAGATCCCCCAAACTTTGCTCCATCCATGTCGTTCACGCCAACTCTCCTTTGGGCTGTATTTTGAGCACCCTCTAACCCGAGGGACTCATATTTCAGCACTCTATCAGACAGTGTTCCACTGCTACTCATCAAGTTTTAAGTGATTGATCCCTTGGAAATGGATTGCCTATTATTTCTTCCTACTCTCTTCTTAATCTGGAAACTGATGAAACCTGAATACTGGATTGACTACTCTAGATGTTCAAGACCCTGACTAAATGCCAGGAGGGCCACATCAGATCTCCTATGGGGTCCCAAAGGTGACAAATTCAACTATACAGCTGCCCAGACCTTGCACATGCCTTCACCCACTATCCTATATCACCGTATTCTCAAACTAACCATTCCTTCAATGGCACTCTACCTCTTTGTTGGGCTCAATAATTCATTCAAATGGCCACACAAAACTCACAGACAATACCCATGGTGAAGGGGGCTTATTTAGAACCTAACAAGTGCCAAAGTGTCAGAGATACACCTTTGTCCAGAGTGCTTCTTCTCAGCCGTGCTGTCTGGCATGCGTCTCTGGCCCTTGGCTTGTCAACCACATGGTCCCTTCAAGGGGAAGCCCATTTGCTGCTCTGCCTCATGGTCTTGGCACTTTTCTTAGGACCTTGGAGCTGCTCTTGGTCTATCCCATAATCTTGGCCTGTGATTTCTGATGTCCCTGCTACTCAGACCCTGGAGGCAAAGATCTCACATATGCTGCACTGGTGGCTCTTCTTTCTTGATGGTTGTGAGATTCCTGGTTTTGCATCAGAAATGGCTTACTTATATACCCATTAATACAAACAGACACTTATATGTTGCCGTGTCCTGCTGCCTTAACCACAGGAGGTTGGGCTGTTCCTCTTAATCCCGTAAGCTTTGCTAATTTAGCTGTCTTTGTTTTCACTGAGAATCTGTTTTTTTGTGAAATGGGGAGGAAAGAAAAATGTTACATCAAAATTTTGTTAGAAGACAGAAGAAGTACAGTAAAATAAGAATATTGGTGAATCTTAGGCTGTTGCCTTTCAGCCAAAATGAGGATTTTCATGAAATTGTGACTAAAGTCTTTGAGAACACAAACTAGATATCACAACATCATTTTTCTCTAGATCCTCCAAGAAGCCTACTCCCTCTGATTTTCTGGTGAAACAGATGTACCTGTGGGATGAGAAGATTATACAGATATATATACCTGCTGTTCTATTGAAAGGTGAGTGAGAAAGAGATCTCTTAATTTTCAGATCTATTTATTTGCTGAAAATATGCTATAGCATGTTTGCATAACAGTATTTTTCTTTATTCAGCATATAAACAACAAAACGACCCGTTTGCTTGCTTATGTAGAAATTGTTTTAATAATAGACAACAAATAGAAAATGTAGTATAATCCTTTCACTGAAGTGGGTGCTGAAGACAAATAACGCCACTCATGCGGGCCAACTCTAATGCGCCTGCCCTTATAGCCCCCTCCATTCCCATCTCCCCAAATTCCCATCATCCCCTCATGTGTTTCTCAGAATGTTCAACTATTTTCTGTATTTCTGCTGCTGCACTGTTCTTTCTAGTGCCCTCCTCTTCCTTTCTTCAAAGTGCCTCTGCTAATCTTGAACTCAACTTTCAACTCCTGTGGCAGGCTCTCCCTGACCCACTGTTCATTTAGTTGCCCTTCTTGGACTTACCTCTCTGAGTTATGGTCTTTGATCCCACTAGAAGTCAAGGACCTGCACTTCCTAGTCTTTCTTTATCTCAGGTATAAATACAGAGACCATGCATCTTCTGACTCTGCCTCACCATCATCATATAAATGGACAGAAGTTGTGAAGAGCCAGACAGTGCATTAATTCCACTTTTGCGCTCCGAATAGTCTGACCCTGGTTTTTAAGTTTTCTAAGCCTCTGTTCTCTCCTGAGAGCGTGGCATAGGGGTTATGCATTCGGCTGCAATCCACAAGATCTGCAGTTCAAAACTACCAGGCTTTCCAAGGGAGAAAGACTGGGCTTTCTACACCCCAAACAGTTACAGTTTCTTGGTCACTCAGAGGCAGTTCTATGCTGTCCTATTGGGTCACGGTGAATCAGAATTGACTTAATGGCAGTGAGGATGGTTTGGCTCTTTTCTGAGAAGCAGGGCTTGGGAGCTCGAGGGTCCAAGTGACTCAACAAGGACTACTACATAGAAATGCTCCAAATGGAGCTCTGGACTATTGGATAGATGATGAACCAGCCCTATATTCTCCACCTCCCACCTTTGTACTGGGATCAAGTGTCCTTTTCTGAAAAGGAATTCGTTCATAGCTACCTATTTTTTTAAAAATTAAGTCCAACTGGGGCTAATCAAATTAAAAATGTTCATTGCAAATATGCTTGATATGTTCTTTCTCTAACAACGTTTTTTTCTTGAAAAACATCAGACTAACAAAAAAGTACAAAAACTATACAACAAATGAGTTATATGCATTTGGCCACATTTACTTTATCTATCACAGTATGTGTGTATGTGTGTGGTCTTTTGTGGAGCTGAACCATTTAAGGAAAAATTGCAGACACTTCACTCCTGAACACTTCAAAATATGTCTCATAAGAACAAGGGCATTTTCCCATGTAACTAGTACCAACCAGTACCAAGAAAAGCATATAGTATGCACTCCATATTTAGTTTTTTGCAAATATTCCCCCAAAAGGGTTCAAGATCCCTTTGTATTTTTATTCCCAATGAAGTTCAAAATTATAAAATATATTCAATTGTCATACCTTTGTAGTCCCCTTGGCCTCTAGAACATATTTTCCACCCTCCTCTTTTTTCATGACATTAACATTTTTCATGCGTTCAAGTCAGTTATTGTTGGAATGTCTCGCAGTCTGGATTTGTCTGATGGTTCCATCATGATAAAGTTCTGTTTTCACATGTTGGTCATGGTACACACAGGCAAGGCTGTGTAATCGCACCAGGACATATAACTCACTCTAGAGGGGGCCTGATGGTGCAGTAGTTAAATGCTCAGTCGATAACCAAAAGATTGACAAGTTGAACCTTCAAGCATCCTGCCTGAAGGATGTAGCAATCTGTTTCCATAAAGATTAAGGCCTTGGGAACCTTATGTGGAGACATTTTATTCTATCACTCTAAGTAATCCTGGTGGCACTGCTAGATATGTGTTGGACTGCTAACTGCAAGGTTCAGCGTTCAAGTCCACCAGCCTGTGTGAGAAAGATGAGGCTTTGTGCTCCCAAAATTTTACAGCCTCAGAAACCTTAGGGTTCCTAAGGGTTGGCATAGACTTGATGCTGTGGGAGATTTTCTTTTGTTTTGTTTGTAAGGTGGCTACAATTTAGAATTGACTTACGCCAGCAGTTTGCTTTGTTTTATTAGGTGAGGCTAAGTTTGCACACAAAGAAGTACTAGAAATAAACTTTCCTTCCTAAATGCCTTGTCATTTTCAAATATACATATGAAAACCTTGACTAGATATATTTAATTCAAAATTTATAAGTTTATGGGGGGAAAAGTAGACAAAATTCAAAAGTTCTGTGTTCTTTCAGTCCTTTACATCTCTTCCCCCGTCCCCCGCCCCTACATCTCGTATTCTTGGTTCTTGTGTGCTACTTTGATCCTGTTTACTATTCTCTCTGCATTTGAAATGTTGTTATGTGCTGCTTAGTCCAATCCAACTCAATGAAACCCTGTGAACAGTAGAAGGAAACACCGTCCAGTATTTCACCATCGTCAACATCCTTATAAATGTTTGAGCCCATTGATGTCGCTGCACCGATCCATCTGGATGAGTGTCTTTCTCTCTTTCACTGACCCTCTACTTCGTCAAGCCGGATGTCCTTTGCCCGAGACTGGTTTCACCTGGTGACATATCTGGTCTCACCTGGTAACATATCAACAGCACATGAGACCAAGTCCTGCTGCCCTCGTTTCTACAAAATAAACTACACTTCCTCTAAGACAGATTTGTTTATACTTCTGGTAGTCCATGGTGCTTTCAATATTCACAGACATCACAATTCAAATACATCAATTGTTCCTCGGTTTTCTTTATTCATTATCCAGCTTCCACGTGAATGAACATACAGCTTTCAAATGCAAATATTGTAACTTGGGTCCCAAATTCACTGCCATCAAGCCATTTCCAACTCATGGTCCTACCTTATAGGACAAGGTAAAACTGTCTCTTTGTGTTTCTGAGAATTTACATCTTTACACGAGTAGACAGCCTCATCTTTCTCCCTCAGAGCGACTGGCAGGTTCAAACCACTGACCTTGTGGTTATCAGCTCAGTGCATAGCACACTCCATTACCAGGGTTCAGGCACACCTTAATCCTAAAGGTATCAGCTTTGAAATAGAAAATGTCTCTTAGCCCATTTTAGGTTAACTTTTTTTTTTCTGTTCTAGATTCCACCTCAGGTTATTTGGCCATATTGGACGCTAGCTACGACAGACCATCTTCAAACAAATATTTAGCCAGCACAGTGAATTATACAGTGGATTTCCAGTGGCTCCAGTGCCTGTTTTGGGATAAAAGAAGGTGGAAATCTAACACCTTGCCCCCACAACCAGGAACTTCTCCAGATAAGGTTAACTGCAGGTATAGACATATACTTCAGAAAGAATATGTGCTTTTAATCAGTGATTATGTTTCCTTTTGCATTTGGCCCATCCCTGGATCCTTTACTGAATCTTACTCTCCAATCAAAATGAAAATGAACAGGCTTGATTTGTACAACTCCAACTTTGTGTGTCTCTTGTTACATATGTTGTGTTAGCTGCCAGCTAGTTATCCCTGACTCCTGTTCAACCAAGTGAAACACATCCCCATGATTGTCACCTCTCTGATATTCACTGACAGATTAGTGCAGCAAATAGCCGGGCCCACTTTCCTTGTCCCTTTTAGCTAGCAGTACACAACCCATTCCTTCAGATGGGTGGCAACGTCACATGATGAGCATTAGCCAGGAAACAAACTCAAATCTCCCACAGGAAAGGCATGAATTCTACCACTGAACCACCAAATGCCTGCCAGTGTCTCTGAAAATCCTCTTGTCTGTAAGTCTTTGTTCTCCTCTTCTACTGGAGCCTCACAGACACAGGGTCTTCTAGACACTATAAATGCTCTTCACACTCACTCCCTTCCCATGGGGACTAGTCTGTCATTGATATTTAGCAAACAGCTATTAGAAGCAGGCATCAATAGATGGACACTAGTGCTCTGGAGTGGTAGGTTGTATTCTTGTAGAAGCCTTGACCCTCTTTAGGAGTGAGTCGTTTGTAGCCAGGTGATGGGAACCTCTGTCCTCCCACCATGTGCTTGACTCCCTCACCACATGGGGGGGTTGTGAAGGTGAATTTTATGATGCAAGAAAAGTCTCTGCATAGGCTCTGGGCAACCTTCAGGAATCTTTGGGTCTATAAGACATATATTCCAATTAGAAAGTCTTTATTATCCAGCTATAAAACTGACAATTTATTACAGGTTTGAGTCATTCATTTTTGTTGGTGTTTTTTAATTAGGTTTGAGAATTAACTAATTATTTTGCATATTTAGAAATAGAAATAATTTCCTCGTAAGAAAAATTAATCCATAAGGAATGATGATTCATGATTGCCTTAAAGAAACCCAGTATGTCCAGAGCATATCATACACCAGTCGGATTTGTAAGCTATTTATTACTTTGTGAATGCTTTATTCCTGAAATTGTATGATGCCATTCATAGGAATCCACTGGAACCTACTGGTAATGGTCCAATAGTTCACTTCAATATTAAAACATCCAGTAATCCATTAATCTATCATCCATTCACTCACTGTAACATACCATTCTCTGCTGGGCACTTTCCATTTTGAGCCAAGGGTGTAAAATGAATACAGTATGGGACCTGAGAAGATGTGAATGAAGATGGGATCTTTGTTTAATAAGAGAACTGATGATGGTTACCATGGTAGTAGCTTTCCAGTATAGAGTATTTGTAATGGCAAGCACTGGTACTTAGGAAAATGCTGACTAGTTAACTAGGGTAATTCACAGCTACGTTGCTCTTTGAATCTAAGTCTCTCTGAAACTGAAGATTCAAGCTGAAGTGTGGAGAGGGCTTTGATCCAGCTGTTTGTATTCTGCTCGGAAGTCTAGAGGGAACACCTGTGTCACAAGATAGTGCCGCAGATCGCCTCAGTGGGGACTGCGTACTCCTAGGCTCAGAGCCAAAGACCTCATATCCTGAGAGCAGAGCCACTCATTTCTTAGGTTTACACTGAATTCTGGAACTAAGTCTAAATCATAAGGTTATGCTTATTGAAATGTGTCTTCCTTTTTAAATCAGTGCATAATAATATTACTGAAAAGTTGCTGTTCTCGCAGTTAATCTTCCTAATTGGTATTTCTCCCCTAGCTATGATCACCTCACAGCCTTCACTCTCGCAAGAAGAAAGCTGAACGCCAGTTTTGAAATGAGCGACATTTCTACTTTACAAAGGTAAATTCTATTTCATAAATCAAGGCAAAAATAAGTAAGACCCCAAGTTTAATTCAGCAGTGGAAACTTAATAATTAAACATAATTATATTTACATATTAAGAACCTATCTATTTATATCTACCTACCTTACAGTCACTAAAAGGAGATGCATAAACTTCAAAAGGGCAGCACGGTTTTCCTCTTTTTAAGCTTGGTGCTAGTTGAATGTGAACTTGGTCAATCATTACAGAGCCCAACAAAACCAGTGTGTTTCTCGGTGACTTCATTTTCAGACCTGTGCCTGGGGTATTTGGGGCACTGATTCATAACATTGGATTGGATGGACCACAGGAGCTCTGGTTTCTTAGATAAGGTGTTCCACTCTATTTTCAACTATCAAGTTATACTAATTTACAAACTTAACATCCTAGCTTTAAATGAGAAGAATTCAGACCCACAGATTACAGCATAAGCTTTAAAAGGTAAACAATATTTAGGTGTTCAGGGATGTCCAAGGGAAGCTGGATATGGACCAATGGTGGCGAGGTGGTAATGCATTGAGCTGTCAATCATAAGGTCAGTGGTTTGAACCCACCAATCACTCTGCAACCTACAAAAGGTTCAAAGGTTTGGAAACCCCGAAGAGCAGTTCTTCTGTGGCTATAGGGTCACTGTGAGTTAGAATCAATGAGATGGCCACACTTTTTCTTTGGGTAAGAAAGGCTGTACAATGTGTACAGAGCCTACCAGTTGGATAGGGCACAGCCAGAGCACAGCTTGAGAAGAGGGCACACTCAAAAATGAAATAGAAAGGCACATATACGGAAGATGTGAGGACAATTTAGAGTGTTGAAAATATAAAAATTGCTAGCAATTTTCACAAAATTTTGAAGATCTACATTTTTATCCTTCAAATTTTGCAGTAAACATTTTAGAACATTTTTGTTCATCATTTTGCTTATTTTTTCCATTTTATTGGGACCTCTAGTGATATTATAATAATCCATAGTTCAATTAGATCAAAAATGATTGTACATTGTTGCCACCATCATTTTCAAAACATTTTTTTTCTTTTTGCACTCTGTGGTGTCAGCTCTTCTTTATCCCCAACCTCTCCTCCCCTATCCCCCAAGAACCCTTGTTATTATATTAAATATCATTATTATTGTTATTCCTTTTTATCCCATATCTTACACCACCCAAATGTATCTGTTCAACTGCCATTCTGTTATTCGTTCCTCTCAAGTGGAGTTGCCCCTCCCCCTGACTCTCTTTGTGATAGATGAACCCTTCAGGAATTGTAATGGGTGTAATGATTCCCTGAGGGTGCAGATAGAACATATTTTAGTAGACAAAAGTCAATGGATAATTCAAGTTCAATTTTTAGAGCTGAGGATGACTCCAGGGTTCTTTAGAATAAAAATTCTAACTTTTCATTTAAGAGTTTCTCTTCACAGGTGGATATATTGGGGCATTTATAACAATTCTGGGACATTTTCATTTTACTAAAGGAGCTTGAACTCTGACAGATCCATTTTGGGTTTCAGAACATTTGAATCTCTATTTATTACACCAACTTCACTGCCAGTCAGTTGATTATGACCCATAGCGATCCTGTAGGACAGAGTGGAACTTCTCCTGTGGGTTTCTGAGGCTGTACATCTTTGTGGGAGCAGAAAGTCTCACGTTTCTCAGTGAGCTGGAATAGCTGACCTTGAGGTTAGTAGTCAAACACATAGCCCACTATGCTATCAGGTGTGCTTATTTATTGTCCAGGAACTCATTTCTGGCTCCTCTTTATGATAACTAACGTACTGCTATTCAGTTCTTAATAAAGGTGAAATGACACTTGGGGAAAATTCCAAATTGATATAATTTGCACCATTCAAATATATCTTTGGATCAAAGGACACCACGGGGAGCATAAATTGACATAAATATTTAGTACAACACAAACTACTTTTAATAAAGCCAGTGTGTCCTTCCTCTATCTCAGGCTAGCTAACACTCCATCAAAATATCCTGCTTTTTTATGAGTGGGCAGAGTGAAGAGTGGTGTATGGCACATGTTCTGAATCTCAAAGACTGGAGCTGATAGGGGGTAACTGGTGTCATTTTTGGGATCAGCAGGTCAAATATGCCCAGAAACAATCCTATCATGTGAGGCACCAAAATGTGTGTTAGCCAGTGTTATACATTTAATTAATACCTACATTGCTGATACTACCTGCTTTGCCCACTTTGGTTTATGATTATTGTAATAATCTAATTACTCATAGTTTCCTCTTTCTCTCTCAAGTGTCTCATTTTGAATTCAAAGTGCATTCCATTGTTATAGTCATGGTTTATATGGTGTTGTTGTCAGGGGCCCTACAGTTGGCTCTGACTCATAGCAATGCCAAGTACAAAATATGACATGCTGCTCAGTCCTGTGCCATCTTCACAATTGGTATGCTTGAGCCCATTGTTGCAACGCTGTGTCAAGCCATCTCAAGAGTCTTTTTCTTTTCAGTGGTTCTCATGATGCCAAATATGATGTCTGTCCCTTTTCCTGGGACTGGCCTCTCTTGATAACATGGCCAAAGCATCTGAGATGAACCATCCTCACTTCTAAGGAGGGTTCCGGTTGTATGTCTTCCAAGACAGATTCGCTTGTTTTTCTGGCGGTCCATGATACTTCCAACAATTTTTGTCAACGTAATAATTCAAATGCATCGATTCTTCCTCAGTCTTCCCTATTCATTGCCCAGCCTTTCCATGCATAGAAGGCAATTGAACCTACCATGGCTCAGTCAAGTGCACCTTAAGGTTCAATGAGACATCTTTAATCTTTAGCTCTTGAAGGAGGTTTTGCGCAGCACATTTTCCCAATGACATATGTCATTTGGTTTCTTGACTGCTGCTTCTGTGTGTCTCGATTGTGAATCCAACTTAAATGAAATTCTTGACCAGGTCAATCTGTTTTCCATTTATCATTATATCTACGGGTCCAGTTGATTTTGGTTTTCTTTACGTGAAGTTTGGGGCTTTTGTTTTACATCACTGTATTCTTGGAGCTTCATCATAAGTGCTGTATTCTGTGATTCAGCAAAAGTTCTTCAAGTCCTTTTTCATTTTCAACAAGCAAGGTTGCATCATTTACATATCACAGATGTTTTATATTTCCTCCAATCTAGATGCCATATTATTGTTCAAAAAACCCACCTTCTTGAATTATATTTTAACCACTGATCCTCCATTGTTTCCAACTTTTGCATTCCAATTGCAAGTAATAATCAAAACATCTTGTTTGTATGCTTGATAAATTTAAGACTGAAGACACAGGTAGAATTGTTCAATTTCTTCATCAATAGGTTGTGTTGGTACATAAATTAGAATAATATTTGCATTGAGTGGATTTCCTTGAATGCAGATAGACATTGTCCTGTCACAGACAGCATTGTACTTCAAGATAGACGAAATGTCCTTTTCAACTATGACTGCCACGCCATGCCTCTTGACCGTGTCACTTCCACACAATATATACAACTTTCTGATTCAAAATGTTCAATCCTAGTTCATTTCAGTTCACGAACACGTAGGACACTGATCATTTCATTTTTGACGACTCCAAAATTTCCAAGATTCACATTTCAGCCATTCCATGTTCTGATTAATAGTACATTTTTATAGCTCTTCCTTTCTGTTTTGAGTTGTGCCCCAGCCGCCAGCGCAGGTCCTGAAGGCTTTACTCCCACAGGCTTTACTCCATCATGTCAGGATGGTCATCCCTGCTTTGAGAAGGCAGTTCTTCCTAAGTATTATTTCGAGTGCTTTCTGACACAAGGGGCTCATATGCTTGCACTGTCTCTGACAGTGTTGCTTTTCTTCAGTATTTGACCTCAGTATGTGGCAGTGCTCTGCCTACGACTTTCAGTGACTACTTCCTCCCAAGTGGACAGCTGAGTCCTCCTTTAGAGTGGGTTCTTAGTTTAGAAGCCCTACTGACACTGGTTCTGTTCTGGTGACCCTGCTGGCATAGGAAGCACCAGTAACGTTGTTTCGAGCATCACAGCACCACACAAGCAAACAAAGTCTGACAAACTGCTGTTGGTATTTTGTAAATACTTAAGGAATATCGATGGTATAGCCTTCATTTTCTCCGGAGTACTGAGTGTTTAGTTTGTCTTGCTTGTATTTATGTAATAGGAAATAATTATACCTTACTGGTGGTTTTGCCAAGTGACCTTCAGACTGCTAATTGCAAAGTTGAAATTGGAATTTCAACCCAGCAGCCACTTCCATATAGATAGGTTCATTGTGAGTCAGAATCGACTCAGTGGTGGTGGGTTTTATTTTTGTTTTCAACTTCATAAATCATCAGAATTGATTCTTTTGTAGACTGAAAAGTGGTTCACATGGTTCCTAAGGTAGGCATTAATCATTCACTAAGGCTACAGAGGATGGTACCAGGGAGGTTCACCCGCTGCCCAGCAATCCACCCAGTCATTAATATCACTGAGGGAACAAGGCATTGGGTGGGCCCATACTGGACACTCCCAGACAAGTTTAACCCTTCAACTTATACAGGCGCAGTGACATTCTGGGAGATCCACTCAAAGATCAGAGGGTCCCAGGGGCTTAGTCCAGGCACCAAATGAAGGGAATACTGGAGCTAGGTGAACTGTGAGCACCCTGCCCAGCTGATAGGGTAGGATTCAGGACAAGACTTTGTCCTCCTGTAAAGAACCATGCCAAACAAGGAAACAAAGCGGGAACTCTACCCTTAGATAGAGTCAATGTGTCCTGTGGACTAAAAGGATACCTTCCTCAACAATGTGGCCCCAATGCCTACCCTTTAAAATACCACCAAACGTTCACATGACGTAACTCTAGGCAGGACAGCAGAGGAGGGGTAGTGTAGCAGCACAGTGGTCTTGAGGGCACCCCACTCTGTGGGTCTGCATAGCTGTAGTGATCTCCCTTCCTACAAACAAGAAATATAGCCTTGAGTTAGTTAAAGTTTATTGTGCCAACCTGGCCGATAAACACATGTGGGGTTAATTGAAAGTTGGAGAGATAAATGGCTCAGTGAAGCTTGCTTTTCAAGTTCTCGGGTCTCTTGCTTTGTGATGTTCGGATCAGGGTGCAGCTGCCTTAGCCAGTTCCCTGCTTCAGCTGGCAAGACTCACTTCCTGCAGGACATCCCTGAGGAAAAGCCACATGGACCTACCCCGATGCAGCCCTGGGTGCTGGAGCATCCGTGTGGAGACCCCTGTCAGCACTGAGATGCTTCCACATTCACAGATTCAGCTTTCCTCCTGCAGTCAGCATCATTACGTGTGTTTTGTGAGATGGAGGAGAACTTTGTGGATTGGTGTCGGACATATGGGTTAATGTTGGACTTGTGGGCTTGGGCAGTTTGGGAGGTTTTCTTAACGCGCACTTACCCTTTATATAAAACTCTCTCTTATACCTAAGTTTCTGTGGATTTGTTTCTCTAAAGTACCCAGACTAACACAAGCCTGCCGAGAGAAAGCAAGCAACCATATCTGTAAAGGCAGGTGGGGGGCAGAGGCTGGGTACCAGTGGCATCGGACAGCATTTGCTGCTGAGAGGAAAAGGACAGAGAGAAGTCAAACTTCTCTTCAGCATTTTATATATGGAACACTACTTAACTATAGCCTACTGACCTCATATTTTTCATCGTTCAGAAAGAATGTTCTTCAGAGAGACAGAGATTTTCCTAGAACATCATGGCTTTCACATGCAGAAGCTGGACCAATTAAAAGCTTCCTTTGAGTTCAGAGTCCGTGCTCCTGGGTGCTGGTCACTGGACCATAGGGACTCTCTGTGCCTTCAAACGCCTTTTTGATTCAGTCTCTGGCACGTCTGGCCTAAAGGGCTCAAAACCAGTCCAACATGCCCAGAGTGGGGTAGATAGCATTCCATCCTCTACATTTTTCTCTTCCTAGCCCTAGCCCCAACAAAAAGCTCCCCATCTCCCACCCGCTTTCCTCTCCCCCACACAGTAAGATTTCCAAACAAAGGACCAAAGGGAGACTTATGTATGTGTGTGTGTGTGTGTGGCGGCAGGGGGTGGGGGTGGGGAGGGGAGTCAGGGAGGTGACAAGGTGAACATTAAGTCAGTTTTACTCATAAATGTTTATTTTCATGGGTAATTTAATTTTTATTTCTCTCCTTTTATTTACAGACACCCAGAAAACCTGATTCCAAGTGTTTTTATTGTGCTTTTTATGATTCTTTATGCATTTTTGGTTACTAAAAGCATGCATACAGATCATCATGAAAGAAAGAAATCCGGTTACATTTTTCTGCAAGGTAGCTCCTCGCCAGACCAACAGCTCTATGCAGTTGTTATTGACACAGGCTTCCGTGCTCCATCCCAGCTGACTGCAAAGGTAACTATGGGTGTACTGAAAAATACATCTACAGGGTGTGGACAGCCATATGAGGAAGGACATTTGGAAGCCTTGATTTGACTCTAACAGAATTGTTCAGTGTGTGGATAAGATGCATACATTGAAGGTGTCTCCATTTAACATCAGCAACCAATTGGACCTTGAATCTTGGCTGCTAGCCTAATTTTAAAATTCACTGGAAAAATAAAGTTCTTCTCATGAGAAGAACAAGGCAGGCCCTTCCCTGACCAAGTGTTCCCGCTCCCTGTGAAGTGATAGTAATTAGCTAGTAGTGTAGTCCTGTTAGGGCCTAATCACTAGATTCGTGGAACAACCCAGCACCAAGGCGTGGAAATCTTCAAGAAAATCTTCAAGACCTGAGAGGAATGACAGGCTAAAGTTTTGAGAAAAACTTCACTTGTAAGGTAACACTAGATCTTCACTTCTTATTATATCCAATGATAAACTTAAGAGGTGAGAGAATTAACTGTGAAAAACAAAATTGAAAAACGATTGAAAGACAATATTCAAGCAGTCCCCAGGTCACAAACATCTGACTTACACATAACTTGCTGCCACAAACCAACCCTGTAAAGTCTGTAGTGTTAAAATTTGAGGTACATGCAATAGTTGTGATAACAAATGAGCATTACTTTGTGATCCACATCAAAACATTATGCTATTAATTATCACTGTGCTATGTTATTAATATTTTAGTGTATCTGGAAGTGTTTCCTTAATTTTTTTACATAGAAAGGTACTTATAAAACATACTAAAACAAACATTTGACTGACATTAGATGCAAACCACACCTCACGGCTCCAATTTACATACATATTTGATTTAAAGACTGATTTTGGAACAACACTTGTTTGTAATTCAGACATTGCCCGCATAATTTATCATAGGAAAAGATGTCAAAATCAAGGAATTATTAAATAGCTTTCTATGTAGCAGGAGCTCTGGTGGCAGAGGGGGTTATACATTGAATGGCTGAGGTCAGCGGTTCGAACCCACTCGTCACTCCAAGGGAGAAAGATAAAGCTGATTATTGTAAATATTTAAAACCCTTAGGAACCCAAAGGCACAATTAGGCTCTATCCTATAGGGTAGCTATGAGTTGAAATGGACTTAGTGGTAATGGGTTTGTTTGGGGGATTTTTTTTTTCTTACATGAGAGATTGATAAATAACATCAGAGCTGAAAATGTCTTTGTCTAACAATGCACAGTAAGGAGTTCCATGCCCAGCTCAAGAATGAGAATGTGCGTTTAGAGATTGACAGGGCACCTACCCTGCCCTCTGGGGTCCTGACAGACCCCTCCAGGACCCCTCCCTCTACTGAAGAGAGGAGGCGTATCCATGGCCACAGTTAGATTCTCGAGGGGAGAGGAGAAACAATGTCCTAGAGATTTCTGGTGTAGGCCTCGCTTTTCCGTATCGAATGTGTGAAAATCCACCCCACACTACTAGGGACCGCTGTACCCGCCCTACTCTCTGCCATGCCACACCGGGTCCTCAAGCCCAAGCTCTGGCACACTGTGCCCAGGAGGGTGGACATCCAGGGGGAAATTGGGAGAGAATATAAGGAAGTCCCCATCCAGCATGTTCTAGCTTGTTTTGACAACAATCTTGATCTTTCCCCCCGTGTCTTTGTTTTATGAGGTTTACATTGTTTTGTATGGTGAAACTGGACTTTCAGAAACCAGAGAGCTCTCCTGTCCAGAGAAACCCCTATTTGAAAGGAATTCCAGGCACACCTTTATACTGAGGTATTTTGAAATATTGTGATATCACTTGAGAATAAGAGCCAGCATTAGTGTATACTTATAACAATTGTTTTAAATGTAGAAATATGTAGCATTCATATTGAATAGGGACCATTGTCCATACAGGGAGAAAGACTGGGCTTTCCACTCCCATAAACAGTTACAGTCTCAGAAACCCACAGGGGGACACTATGCGTCAC
>NW_022103904.1:17861026-17862742 GCF_000313985.2 Echinops telfairi
TTTTTTTCTTCTAGAAAAGATTATCAGTGTCCTCTGATTTCTTTATGCTCTTGTGTCCTCACCACTAGAATAAAGATGAACTCAGACTAATCCAAGCAAGATGAAATAAATCACTGAGATTTTGGTTAAATTTGGTAAAGGTGGACTGGTCGATATTAGGGGCCTATGTGTACAGTCACTTTTCCTAGGTCTCACAGCCACAATCTTGGTATGATTTGAGTTATTTCCAAGAATTCATTTTCTACCTCATGAACACCCACAAACCACAGCCTGTACATGCCCTTAGGCATGATATTTATTAAACGTCTGACACACATGGGATCACGATGAGTCACAACTAGTTTTATACGTTTGATGCACGCTAGTTGGTCAAGTGTGCCTTAAGGGTAAAACACCCGGCTTCTCTGTACTTCTGGGCCAGCCGGCCCACCAAATACTGGTGGCTGAGGTACTGTTGCATCTCTCCTCAGTGTTCCTGGTCGTCTTGGTCCTCTGTGGAAGGTCCGCCTCTGGCACAACAACCGTGGTCCTTCTCCAAGCTGGTACATCAGCCATCTGCTGGTGCAGGACCTGTGCACGGGGCAAAGCTGGTTCTTCCCTGCAGAGTGTTGGCTTGCTGCGGGCCACGGAGATGGAAAAGTGGAGCGAGAACTCATCCCTCTGCACCAAGGCCCTGGCTTCTGGAAGGTAGGCTGGGATGAACGCGACTTCACCACCCCCCAGAATCACCGGACAAAGCATGCTCTTTAGCACTGCCTCTTTCGTGGAAGTTTTGTAATTATTTTTTTTAACTTTCTGACATGAAGTTTGTTTATTGTTCTCTTAGTTACCAAAATATTGGTATCTTAAATGATGTGCATACTAAGTGATCATTTAAACATGGATTAGTAACCTTTTCTAATTATTAATTATTGCTCTGATTTTTTTTCTTCTTTCAATTGTAATTATAATAACTTTTATAGGCATTGTAGTTGCTGGAGGTATATTATCCAAGGGCCTCTAATTAAACACCCTGTATATATTGTGAACAACCAAAATAACTAGTAAACAAAAAATAGACGTAGTCAAAGGTAGTATAGTAGGAGGTTTTGAAATGAGACAGAAATCACCCATAATCTTACAAATCAACCATGAATTTTTCATGTTTCTATCCAATTTCTCTTTATATATTAATGCATTTCATATAGCTGATATAATAATGCTTGTACATTTTGTATTTCCAATTTAACATTTTAGAATTAAGTATCTTTCTATTTTTTTTTTAAATCATCATTTAAAGACCACCTAATTATTCACTGTCACTATTGTTTGATTAACTATTTACCTCTTTGGACATTAAAATGTTTCCCCTTTTGTGTCAATGATAGAGTGCATTATATTTCCGGTGAGTGATTTCTCAGAGTGCACCTCAACCAGTGATATTGCACCACTGAGCGTTCACGGTTCCCCACTATTACTAGAAGCTACCATTGTGCTCACTTTTCAAGGTGTTCCTGCTGTCTGTGAAAGGGCCAAGCTCACCTGCCTTGCCAGTTTCAGACTTGACCTTGGTATTGAGTGATCAAACAAATCAATTGATCTCGTCATAGTTCTTTAACGCTCTCATAGCAGAAATATCACAAAAGTTTGGCCTTAAAAAGCATAACTTTATTTCCTCACAGTTCTGGGAGCTAAATGTCCAAAGCAGGCTCTCTGTTGTGTCCACTTCCTCTTCAC
>NW_022103904.1:17863821-17891440 GCF_000313985.2 Echinops telfairi
TGCCAGCTCACAAGCCTTTGAAAGATCGACTTGCTCTGCTGTTGGGAGCGAATGCTAGTGGGGATTTTAAAGTGAAGCCCGTGGTAGTGTACCCTTCCGAAAACCCATAGGTTTTTAAACAACAAAGCATACTGAAAAATAAGCTAATTGTATTTATTGGATTGGATTTTGATATTTAAAGTACTATATGTATTGTGTTAGATGTTTTTCTGCTGTATTTCCACAACTGGTAACTTTGTGTTAAAGTCCTGGAAAAAATGAATTTATAAGTGCAATTTTGGGGCCTCAGAACCAATTAATTTGGTTTCCCATTATTTCTTATGGGAAAAATATGTTCAGTTCTTGAACTTTTCAGTGTTCGAACACAAATTTGGAACGAATTGAGTTTGACAACGGAGATATCACTGTAATTATATATATTATATATAATGCTACATTACATTACATAGCAGAAGTCCAACTGATTTCATCACACGTACATTACTATTCCATGACAACAACTGGATTAGTGTTTAGCCAAACAACTGGGAACCTAGTCCAGTCAAGTCTACACTCAAAACTAACCTTTCTAAATGGTTTGAAACATCATTTTTGATCATCTAAATATATGGAAATTCTTCCACACCCAGAAATGAAGGCTCAATTCAACTGGCACTTTCCCTTAGATAATTATTCCTAGATAAGACTGACCAATGCTTCACCTGGTTAAATATAAGTAATAATAAGAGATACAGATTTTTTTCAAGATGCTTTGCAGGGGAACTTTCTGTAGCAAATCTTTTCTTTTTCAGTTAGGAATGCGTCAGCACATGTAGCTGTGTCCTGTAACTCAACCACTACACACATGCTAGATAGTTTTTATTAAAACACTACATATTCATTCTGTTCAAAGTAGTTTACTGCTATTTGCTTCTGCATTCTCTTTATATTCATTTGAACATACGATTCTTTTTTTCTATAACAATGCGAAGCAGTAAGCATTGTTTGAATTCAATTGAAACTTAAAAAATTCAACCCAAGGATCTACATGTGACCTCCTTCCTGGGGGATGGACAACAGAAAAGTGGGTGAAGGGAGAAGTCGGACAGAGCAAGATATGACAAAATAATAATTTATAAATTATCAAGTGTTCATGAGGTAGCAGGGAGGGATGGGGATAAAAAACGAGGAGCTGATGTCAGGGGTTTAAGTGGAGAGCAAATGTTTTGAGAATGATGAGGGCAATGAGTGTACAAATATGCTTTACACAATTGAAGTATGTATGGATTGTGATAAGAGTTGTATGAGCCCCCAATACAAAAATGATTAAAAGAAAAAAATTCAACCCAATTTGCTGAACAATCTAATCCTTGACATCACAAGGAGCCCTGAAACGGAAATGGGGCACAAGTCCAGCACTCAATGCACCCCAGGTCCACTAAATATTAACTACCCTACAAGGGAAGGCCAGGAAACTGAAGGTTTTCTTAAATAAAGTAAAAAAGTCTAGTAGGAACACAAATGAAATGCACAAGTTTGTAGGAAGAAGCTTTAGAGAGAAAGCCTCCCTGTGACAGAACTGCAGGCCTTGGCAAGGTGCGGCAGGCCCAAGGACCATCTGCACAAGGAACATCTGCACAAGCGCTTAGGGGAGTCACGGAAGAACAGCAGCAGTGCCAAGACCAGAGGAGGACTGGAGTGCCTTTGGAGGGCCACCCAGCCCCAGCAGGCACAAGGCACCCAGAAAATATGCTGGGGGAGTTTTAATAACAGAGGAAAGAGATTTAACAATCAATACATTTGTGAAGTAAGTTCAGAAAAGTACTGATTATCAACTACTTTTTTTTTTCCAGTTTTTGTTAGGTTCCCTGGAGTTGGTCCTGACTGACATGTACAATAGAACAAAGCCCTGCCCGGTGCTGCCCCGTCCTCCCAATCGTTCCAGCGAACTCATTGTTAGAGGCTCTTGATCCTCCATCCTCCATCTCACACTGTTTCACCAAGGACACTGTCTTCCTCCAGGGAGTGCTCCTTCGTGAGAATCCCTCCATCCTCACATCTAAGGAGCCTGTGTGGAGCTTCTTCCTCCAAGATAGATTTGCTCATTCTTCTGGGAGCCTATGGTACTGTCCAGGCAGCATATCCACGGCAGGACAATTCTTCTCCAGGTTTCTTTATTCATTGACCAACTTCGCGTGTATATGAAATGATTGAAAATACTTTGGCTTCGGTCAGGCACACCTTCGTCTTGAAAGCGGCGTCTTTGCTCTTTAATATTTTAAGAGGCCTTTTGTTGTAGCATTGCCCATATAATGGGTGATTCGATGTCTTGGCTCCTGCTTGCATTCGTGTTTATTGAACCCTAGTACAATGAAATCCTCAACAACTTCCATATGTTCTCCATTTATCATGATGTCACCTACTGATTCAATTGTGTGGATTTTTATTTTCTTTACATTGAGTGGCAATCCATACTGAAGGCTATAGTCAGTGATCTTCATTGGAATGTACTCCAAGTTCTTTTCTATTTCAAAATAACGTTAGAAATAAATAAAAACAAAAATAAGCAAGCAAGCAAAATTCAGGGGAATAAATGGAGTAGGGAACTAAAAAAGATGGTTGGGAGCTATGAAGAACCTGCAGAGTTTGCCAATTGGAACCTTTCCTGCAGGAGTTTGGAAGGGATTTGGGGAGATAGCCAAGAAGCATGCTGTTAGAATCTTTTGGGTTTGACCTTGGGTACTAGTTCTTCAGTTCTCCTCCCTGGGGGGTGATTGTCAGAAAGTTAACAACCAAAAGGCACAAAGGCACTTGAGCACTCTGTTGTCCTATTTTCTGTACAACCTATAATGGACACCAGGAAAGAAATCTCCAAGAATCCAACGATTTGTTGTTGTTTTTAATTGTTGTCACAATGTGGACAACATAATAATTTCCAATTCAACATTGTACGTGTGTACATAAGGATACAGATTGCTTCCATTATGTTATGAAAACCTCACCAATATCTGTTTCCAAATTGTCTATCACCATAAACAGAAACTCATGCCTCCTAAATAATTATTTCTTCTTGCCCCATTTCTCTCGATCCTGATAACTGCTAACAAAATGCAATCTCTACACATTTGCTTGCTCTGGGGATTTAATACCAGTCAAATATTCAGTCTTTATCCTTTTGCATTTGATTTATTTCACACAGTGTAATGTTTTCAAGTTACAGTCCTTGTAGCATCTACCACAACTTTATTTCTCTTTATGACAGAGTAACATTTCTCTGTGTGCATGTACCACGTTTTGTTTACTGATTTATCTGTTGCTGGACGATTAGATTGTTTCTACCATTGTTTTACTATCGTGAATAGTGCTGCTGGGCTCCTTTGTGTTACTGCTTTCAAATTTCTTGATTATGTATATAGGAGTGGAATTGCTTCATCTAATTTCTTCTTTTTTAAACTTTTTATTGAGAGTTGGATGAAGATGAACAGAGATCAATTTTGCATTCAATAATTCACACACTTTTTGCTTCATCTCATTAATCATGACCTCGTTAAAGGAACATCGCTGATCCCATTTCCTCCCTGGGTTTCCTGTCTCCATTCCTCCTTCATTCCAAAGCCTTCAGAACTTTGGGGAAACCCTGCCTTTTGATCTCAATTTATTGGTTATTCTAAGGTGCTCATACCTTCCTAGTGTTATTATTTTATTTATAGGCCTGTTTATTTTTTTATGAAAATTTAGTCAGGGCATGGGTTCATTTCCAGAACCTATGAGTGACTGAGGATCATAGGCTTAGGACCCCAGCAGTCTCTCTGTTTGACCAGGAAGCATGGTCTCTTTTATAATTTGGAGTTTTCCCCATTTTTTTTCTTCTGAGACTCTCTAATGTGATCATTTTCAGAGCTGTTGGTAATGGTAGCCACACAACATCTAATTCCCTTGGTCTCAGGGTCATGGAAACTGATGTTTGTGTGGCCCATTAATCCACTGGGCTAGTTAGTTCCTTGCCTTCTGTTTTCATCACTCTCCTTTCTTCTGAATGGGGAGAGTCACTAACTGCACCTTAGATAACTGTTCAGGACCTTTGAAGACTCCAGTTGCTGTTCACTCAGATAAGTGTGAAGTTCAATACCTGGTTGTTGCCTATAGAGGAACTAGCAAACTCCAACCCTGTGTTGTTTGTTAGTGTCCAGAGATAAGCAAGCGCGCGCGCATGCACGCGCATGTGCACACACACACACACACACACACACCAGCAGCCCCCTGCAGCAAAAGTTAAGCCACAGTTTTATTAAAGCATAGAGCCATTTCAAAAGGAATGAAGCGGGTCCCTCTCAAGAGGTGAGAAGGGCATCGAGAAGATACATTTCACTCTGGGAGCAACGCGGGTCGCCCTATCAAAGTGAGAAGGGACGTTATCTGGATGAACACTTCTCGTTCTCATATGACACTTTCAAATGAGAGGGGGTTGTCACTCTGAAGATGGTCAAGCAACTTTCTAATTAGTTACTTGGCCTATCCTTTGTTCTCATGAATCATTTCTTCCAGTTTTATCTGAGCTGCTGCTCTGGGTCAGCATGTCCCAGAATTATCTCTGAGTACAGTCTGGCAATGGGATTTTCACTAGGGCCTGGCTTCAAGGTTAAGGTGTCTGGCAAGCCAGTTCTCAGAGTAATTTGTTCTTCACTTGTTTCCCAGGGGGTTTGTTCATGCCCTTAGCTTCACTGTTAATGCTTGACGAGGTGGAATCTCATTGTTTGGATTTGTATCACCTCTGATGAAATAGTGGGTTACACACTGAGTTGCTAACAGTATGGTTAGCAGTTCAAATCTGTGTGAGAAAAACGAGGTTTTCTGCTCTCGTGAACAGTTACAGCCTCAGAAGCCCACAGAACTCGTTCTACTCTGTTCTGTAAAGTCGCTGTGAGGAGGGATTGACTTCATCAGCTGCCTGGAACATTCTATCGATTCCTAGAACCTTGTTGGTGGCTAATGTTTCAGTGCAACTTACTTTTCTTCCTTCAGGACCATTTGTTCTTGCTCATGCACTACCTTCTGAAATGGTGGACTGCTCACTAGATCTTTGTTGGTCCACAGGCTCTGCATTTTTTCCATCTTGTTTTAATGCTTGCTGCATCATCCAGTATTTTGGCTGCAGAATCTTTCCATGTTGCCACTCAATACTTGAGTTATTGCCTCTGTTCTTCCGGTTTAAGACATGCTGCTCATGTTCTTCCCCTTTAGTGTCCGACCTCTAGGTCTTTGCACACGTCACTATAATGATTTGCTTTGTCTTCCTGAGCTGCCCTGTGGAGTTTCCTGCTCAGTAATTTGATCTCATCATTTCTTTCATTTTTCTTAGCTTCTCTATAATTAAGACCAAGTTTCAGCATTTCTTCTGACACCCATTTTGATCTTTCCTTTCTTTCCTGTCTTTTCATGGCATTTTGCTTTCTTCATAAATGATTTTCGTGGTGTCCTCCCAACAATTCATCAGCTTTCCTATCATTACTGCTCAATGCAGCAAATCTGTCCTTGAAATGTGGGTGGAATATACTCAAAGTCCGATTTTGGCTCTTGTAGACTTGTTTTAATTTTCTCCAGTTTTATCTTGAACTTACAAATGAGCAATTAGTGGTTTTTCCACAGTAACCTCTATTGAGCTTCCCCATAATCCTTGTCACAAATGTGGTCAATTTGATTTCTGTGTATTCCATCTGAGAAGTCCATGTGTACAGTGACCCTTTGTGTTTTTTCAAAGGGGTATTTGTTATGAAGAAGACATTAGTATTTCAAAATTCTATCCTGCCCTCTCCAGCTTCATGTCTATCACCTAGAGCATATTTTCCAAGTATTGTTCCTTGCTCTTTGTTTCCAACTTTTGCATGCCATTTGTTAATAATTATCAATGCATCTTGATTGTACATTGATCAGTTTCAGACGGAAGACATAGGTAAAATTCTACAATTTCTTCATCAATAGTTTTTGTGGTTGGTGCATAAATTTGAATAATAATTGTATTGATTGGGATTCTTTGCATGTGGATAGATATAATCCTGTTACAGAAAGCCATTTAAATTTATTATAGTTTTAAAAATATTTTCTAAGGTTTTAAATCTGATTTTACTTTGTTATTGTTGTCAGTTTTTGTTTGTTTGTTTAATGATTTTCTGTATGTGAAATCCAGGATATGTAAATCTATTACTATAGTTAAGATAAGTAAATCTATAACAGTAACTGGATTAATGGTTCCTTGAGAGCATGGCAGAGGAGATTGGGGGGAAAGGGGAGGCTACAATGAATACAAAGAAAATGTTCTAAAACTGATAGTGGTGATGATTGTACAACACCTCTTGATGTGATTGAACTATTGAATTATATGATATAGGAACTATATGCCTATAAAACTGCTGGAAAAAATACAACGACGTAAAAAAATCTTGAAATGCCCTTTGTGATAATGAATGCAATGCCATTCCTTTAGATTGTGTCATTCCCAGCACAGTAAGCCATTCTGATTCAAAATGGCCAGAACTAGTCCATTTCAGCTCACTAATCTCTAGGATATCAATCTTTTTGTAGTCCATTTCATTTTTTATGATTTCCAGTTTTCCTAGATTCATCCTTTGTACATTCCAAGTTCCAATTATTACTAGATTGTTGCAGTGGTTTAATCTCATTTTGAGATCCCGAAGGCTTTACTCCCACAGGCTTTACTCCACCACATCACTGTGGTTGACTGTACTTTGAGAAGGCAGCTCCTCCTCAGTTACATTTCAAATGCCGTCGGAGTGAGGGGCCCGGGCTGTGGCACTGTCTCTAACAATGGTCTGCTTCTATTCATTGTGCTTTCTGTATTTGACAGTGTTTCAGTTTTATGGATAAGGTTTTCAGTGTTGCTTACTCCATGGTGGGCAGCTAATTCCTCTACGTTCATAAAACAGATTAATCTATAATTTTTATTAGACATTTCCTCTGCCTGGTTTTTGTATCAAGGTTATGCTTGCTTTATGAAATGAATTCTCATGTTTTCCAACCTTTTCTTTATTCTTGAATAGTTTGAGTAGAATTGAGATCACCTCTTCTCTGAGTAATTGTTATAGATCGACATATAACCCCCCTCCCAGGGGAATGAACAACAGAAAAGCGGGTGAGGGAGAGAGCAGTTGGTGTAAGACATGAAAAAAATAACAATTTATCAATTATCAAGGGTTCATGAGGGAGGGAGGATGGGAGAGGGGGGAAATGAGTTTATTAGGGCTCAAGTAGAAAAAAATGTTTTGAGAATGATAATAGCAACATATGTACAAATATGCTTGACACAGTGGATGGATTTATGGATTGTGATAATAGCTGTAGGAGCCCCCAATAAAATGATTTTTTAAAGAGTTTTTAAAAAAGAGTTAACCAATTGAACTGACCAATTGAAATTTTTGTTATGAATCTGTTCAGATTTTCTATTACAATTGGTTTTAGTTTAGGTGGGTAGCGTGCTTGTACCAATTTCTTCTTTTTCTTAGTTTTACAATTTGTTAGAGTAATTTTTCAAGCTAGTCTGTTGTTATTCTTTATCTGCATTGTCATTTCTTATTTGTGTTATTTGAATCTTCTCCTCTTTTCCTTTGCTTGATTTACCAGTAGTTTGTTGATTTTTCAATCCTTTCAAAGAAATGTATTATTTGCTTTCTTTTCGATGGAGGTTGTGTTGACTATTTTTACCATTTTGTTTTTTAGGCTCTGTGGTGCAGTGGTGACCCATTGGGCTGCTAACCCAAAGGTCAGCAGTTCGAAGCCACCAGCTGTTCTGCAGATGAAAGATGAGGCTCTCGGAAGCCTATAGCAGCAGTTCTACTCTGCACCGAAGGGTTGCTGTGAGCCAGAGTAGACTTGATGGCAGTGAGTTTGTTGTTGGGTTTGGATAATCTTGGTTGGTTTTTTTCTGGAGGCTGTAGTTTTATGTTGCTGTTCTTTACTTCCTGCAAAGAGTAACTGCCTCAGCAAGCGACAGGGGCAGTTCTACCCTGCCCTTTAGGGTTGCCGTGAGTCGGCATGGACTCATGGCAGTGAGTTGTTTAGGTAATTCATTTGGTCTCTTGTGGCTTTGTGTAGTGTGTCTGTGTGGTTTATCTTGGCAGAAACGTTGTAAAGTTTTCTTTTTCTCTCCAACAGTTTTCTTGGCATATAATTCATAGATCATACAATTCAATAGTTTGCGTCCATCACGGAGAGTTGTGCAATCATCATCACAATCAATTTTATAGAGTTTTCTTCAATTTTGTACTCGTTATTAGGGACCCCATTTCCCCTGGAGGTCCCTTGCAATACTCCCAAGGTACCATTGATCCATTTACTGTTTCTATAAATTTATCTATCCTGGATTTAAAATACAGGGGGAAATTTAAAAATAACAAAGTAAGACAGATAATCCATAAAGTTTCCAATGGCGATTTTTTATTTTCAGAAATATATAACCAGGTCCTTTCTCAAAGTCTGTGTTATCCGGAAGCTCTGCTGAAACGTGTCCACAAGGCGTGGATCTGCTAGTGTTTGATACTCTGGTGGCATGGCATCCAGCAGCACTGCAGCACACAAGTCACCACAGAATGACAAAGTGATAGGTGGCAGATTTAATTCTATTTAGATAAATGGTTAATGTCAGCTCATGCCTTTCTTTTGGTTCCTGTTTTAGCTTCTGTATGCCAAATTCACAGAGTTCCTGGAGGATTTCCACATCTGGATCTCTGTGTACAGCCGGCCCTCCTACAGCTGCTACCTCCACACACAGCGGCTCACCATCTCTTTCTCCTTGCTGTGCATGTATTCCTGTCTCACCGCTGCACTCACTGCTGCACAAGAGCAGGTGGGGCTCCGTGCTTCCCTAAGCAGGGCTCCCAGGTTACGATTCCACAATGTGAACTTTCTTAGTGAAGGCACCCGCGAAACAGGAAGGCCTCCAACCAGAGTTTTCAGTAGGGAGCAGCATGTCAGTCCCAAGGGACCACACAGGTGAAGGGTCGGAGTAGGAGTCCAGAGAGGCTCCACAAGACTGGGGTCAAATAAACACCACCCTGCCTTCTCGTGGGGCACGTAGGATATTTCAGGCAGTGTTGACAAATGGGATTTTCTAATAATAATACTCCTGCATTTTCGTATTCATTGGTAATTAATTCCAACTTTCAGAAAATTTACTCTTGGTGAAAAATCACCTCTTATGGCTACACTTGCTGTGGTGATGACAATTTCGAACTCTATTCTAATTATCCCCCAAGAGGAGTGCAGACTAATTTTAAATAAATACCAGTAGTTGAAAAGGAAAATAGAGAATCTGACTTTCCTAGTGAAAAACCAGGGGTCAGAGGTTGGGGAGGATTCTTAACCTGATTTTTCAGGTGAGGGAAAATAGCTTATATTTTCGTCTGATAATCACATGTTTATTGGCGGATCCCTGCCCCCACTGAGTTCGCAGGGCCCCTGTGTGATGCAAGAACACATGTTTGGGGCCTGGAGACAGCAGTATTCCCCGTGATCAGACTCACTGTCCATCTTTTGGAGATAGGGAGTGGCTAGTCCCATGTTCATCTATGTGTGATGACAGATAGATATTGTTCGCGTCTTTTCTTACAAAGAGAATGTGCACATGATTTGTTTAAAAAAAGAAAGAAAGAAAATCCGCTATCAAGGGAAAAGTCCCTGTGCGCACTTGGGAAAAAGAACCTAACCTTGTTTTTCCCTTCTGCCAATTGTACGTTGTCTGCTCCTGGGCCACTCAACACATCGGAATACACTGGGAGTACTGATACCTGTTATCCAGCACCTGTGGTCTATGACAGTAGTAAGGATGAAATCAGTGAGGCACATGGGGACACAGAACCTCATGGCTGGAGAGGGTATCCAATCCAAACGTTTTATATGGGAAGGAAACAGAATGATTACCCCTGGGGGATGAGTTGGCTGTGCATGTGTAGTTACAATCGATGTGTAGGCTGGTGTGATGTTGTGGTTTGACTATTCCAGCTCTCGTTAGATGTCAGTCCAACCCACATCACCAGTGGCTCCTTCAGAACAAGCCTTCTCTGTACACTGGTGGCTTTTCCCGGAGCCCTGCTCTTGTCACTGCTCTTCCGACTCAGCCAGGTAAGTGGCACTGTCCCACAGCCTCTGTCCTCTCATGGACTGCTCTGCTCGCCAATGACCATTAACTCGGAGTAACCCTTCTTTCTGTAGACTAACGCAGGGCCATCCAGAGAGGAGCCCAGCTGGAGGGCTGTATCTGGGGAGGCAACTCGGGGTAAGTGCACTAAATAACCAATGTCAAAGTATAAAAATCATAGCAGGAAAATTAAGTTTGGTAGAGGAGGCTAACGGAAATCCTCACCCTGTGGCTGATCTTTCTTGGCCAATCTACCCAGTAGAAATTATAACTCCAGGTGTTCATTTTAAGGAACTCCGTTATTGAGTGCCTGGCCCTTGGATCCCACTGGCCGCTCTGCAATAAAGAAGACCTAGCCACCTGTAAAACTATTGTTGTTGTATGTTGTTCACTCCATTCGGACTCGTAGTCCATCTATAATAGGGCAGGATATGACTTCCGCAGTTACCTTGACCGGAGCAGATTCCCATAACTCATCATCGAGCCCCTAACCATTGTGCTGTCTTGGTTGCTTCCTATAAAGAAGACAGCTCAGGAAACCCCATGGGGAGTTCTTCTCTGGCAGTAGAGTCACTAGGATGCTGAACTGATTCCATGGCAATAACAAGAAAAGCAATAATAGGATTATTTTGCAATGTGCTCACTGTGAGGGACTCTGAGCATCATTTCATAGGTTTAAAAGCGACTTTGATGTTTTCTCTGATCTGTACATTTCTTTTACCCATATGTATCAAAGCTTTAAAACTTCCACAGTCTTCTTTATATGTAACTGCTTGTCAGACATTAAGTAAATTTAAATTAAGCTTTTGTCAAATGGGTAATGACTATTTTTCCCAGTGGCCATTACAGCTGCTAATGGCGAGTTGCTAACTGCAAGACTGGTGGTTCAACAAGCTTCCAACTGCAAGATGTGTGGATCACACACACCAGCCACCCCCAGGGAGAAGGATGACACCGTCTGTTCCCGTGAAGCTTTACAAGATGGTCTCTGAGTTGGAGTTCACTCAGTGGCAGTGATTTGGGGTGTTGATTATTGCTATTCAAGTAGGATTACTGCGCTACGGTTTTTAATGCAGCCACATTGATCAATGTTGTCTCTTAAGGCTCTTTTTACTCTTTCAGCTACATGTTTTCCTTGAGCTCCTGTTTCTTTAGGGCATTCTTGGGGTAGGAGTGTGATGGGCTCTGCCAATCTACCCTATATATTGAGCTGGGTTCTCTAGTGAAGCAAAAACATATATATCTATATAGATAGATAGATAGATAGATAGATAGATAGATAGATAGATAGATAGATAGATAGATAGATATAGAGAGAAGATTTTATATCAAGAATGTATATATAAAATCTATATATTATATAATATAAATATAATATAGAATATATCATATGTGATATGTCAAGTATATGTGTGTGATCCACACATCTTGCAGGCAAATTCTCTGTTTTATGTATATGAAAGGCAGAGAATTTTAGATCAAGAAAGTGTCTCACACTTTGAAGAAGTGGTTAAGCCCTGCCTGGTTCAAGTCTGTGGGCCAGATGTAAAGCTGGACCCTTCTTCTGGCTCATGGAGCTGCGGAGACTGCGACTCAAAGGGCAGGAAGATGAACCAGGCTGCAGGTCAGCCTTGTGGCTGCCGAGTCCAAGAAATCTAAAGTTGGCAGGCAAGACAGCAGGCCACCGAGACAGATGTAGAATCCAGACCAACAAAAAGAGACTTCCCACGGGCTCTGCTTAACTAGGAGGGGGCCACACGCCAAGGAAGCGTCCTTTCAATTGCCATCAGGTCGGTGACCTGAGCAAGGAGGCTTTGCTCCTCTCCAGTCTCCTTACCACTGCTTTGCTGCTCATATCAGATTCCATCATGAAATGATTTGCATTATGTTAGGGGCCGCAACTGCCAAGCTACAAGAATCCCGCCCCAGACACAGAACCTAACTTTCACATCCTAGGACAGCGACCTTGAGAAATCTGCATCTCAGTCGTTTCCTGTTTCTCAAGAAAGGCTTGTACTGGTGGAGTCAGGTGGGAGAAGGGAAAAAATCCCTGGTTCTAGTAAATCCCTGCTTTAGAATGATACAGCTGGCTTGTTTTTTAATCAGGTCCCAATTCCCATGGAAGGACCCTAGATGCACAGAAGAGCTATAAGGTAAGTAGATATTTATGTACAGGAGGGAATTCTCTAGTTGAACATTCTAACAATTAGATTTCCCTGGCACCCTCTCTCGGCTGAGGTCTGACATGAGCAGGGCAGGTCCCAGGTGGGTAGGAAACAATAACAAATTTTCAGGAAACCCCAGGTTAGTCAAGGGTGGTGGACAGAGGTGTTCTCCAGAATATGAGGGGTGTTCCCAGACCACAGGCCGTGGGGGTGGTTGTTTTGGAAGGTCCAGGAGAAAGAACCACAGCAAAAACTGGATGGTATGCAGCACAAACAACCAGAAAGCCAACTGAGTGTTGGTGACATTTTCGAGGATGGGATGCGGGCAGCAAAGAACAGGACTGAGTGACACCTTTGAGAATTGTGCTGTGGACTGAGGGCTGTTGGAGGAATTATGGAGAAACATCATCCTGAGTCTTTCAGTGGAACAGCTGTGGCTACGACTCACAATCACTTCTAAACACCTCCACTGCATTAGCTCATCGATAATTTTACCTTCCATTAATATTAAGTGCAGCTCTTCCTTGGGGAAGAGCTTGTGGTCACTTGGAAAATCTTTCTTTTCCTTTTTTGTGATTTTTTTTGGCTAGGTCAACAGTTTTGAGATGCACAGTTATCACGGTAATATTGATTACATTTGTCATACTGCGCCACGTTCCATGACCCTTTTCTAAATGGTTCTACCACCTTGGACAGAAGTCAGGGCCACCTAAGCAAGATAGCTTCCTTTGTTTTTTCGAGTCTCTAACTCTCCTGATCAACAGCCCAATAGATTCCATTCTTTAGCATAAGCCTTGCTGTGGGGGGAGGGGGATGGATCCTAGTGTCTTTTATGTGTCTTGCCCATTACCCACCCACCCATTTTGTTCTGCTCCGAATGCTCCCCAAACACAGCATTAGTGTCCTGCCTAATTCTGATTGTGGCTGAAATGCTCACCTCAGGGAGGATCCAGGTCATGCAACCCAAAGAACAGGTGACTTGTCTTTCCTGACTGCAGTGAGCACCCCCCAGGGCACTCCCCACATACCACCACTGCCCCCGGGATGTGCAGTTGCCCTCTGTGGGCACGAGTTGCTGGCTACGGGGGCAAACCAGACCTCTTCTCACTACCCTCGGTTCCCAGAATTCATCCAAAGCCCTGATGCCTACGAAAACCTTGTCAACATCACTCTCCTACCGTGAGAAGGCTTATAAACAGTAGATATTCAGACGAAGCATGGAGTGTGCCTCCCTCCAATCTGTACACTAACCTTATCCTAATTGTTCTTTTCTAGTGTAACACATTAGACGTCTTCTCTAGACATAACAGCGACCGGAGAGTTGATGGCAGCGAGTCTATGTATGGGAGGAGAAGGTTGTGCCCCCCTCTCCACATGTGTAAGGTCCCATGAATGGCATGGTTTATGTGTGTGGGGGTAGCTCTCTCCCTTCCTTATCCAGCATCAACCTGCTGGATATGGGAGCAAAGGGACAAGTGCAGGGAGAGTTGACCAAATATTATAATAATATCTAACATCAGAGGGTGGACTCAGCTACAATGGAGGCATAGCATATATTCTAAAATGTTGGTGGTTTCTGGAAGGGACGTAATAAAGATTTGCTCTTGGCTTTTTGAAAGTCAGTAATAGAATCTTACATTTTTTAAAGTATCCTGAAATTATAAATTTCCTTTGTTTTTAATACTAATTAAAGAAAGCTTGTAGCATCGGATTTTTCTGGATGCTCAGGATGAACCAGTGGAGATAGGAGAGTTGGGCAGAAAAAACAGGCTGGGTTCTTGGAGGCCTTAAAGAATGGTCAGGTATCTAGTAGTAACAGTTACCCTAGAAGACAATCTTAGGCCTGGTGTCGCAGGGAGCAGTAGGGAGTGAGGGACCTGAGACTGGTGTGTAACTGCAGGGCTTAGGACAGTGACGTGAGTTGGTACATGGGTTTCTCAGGCTCTAACCTTAGATGCCTGAGCTGGGGATGTTGATGTTTTATGAGGTAGTAGCTTCTAGGGTGGTGCTAGCATTTGAAGGACGGGCTGGGGTGGTTGTGCTGAATACTACACATGACAAGGTATAAAAATGTTGCTTCTGTGAATGAGTGAGGCCTCTTACATGACAGCTGGGTTTTATCCAGGGAACCAGTACTGAGCAGGAACCAGGCATAAACTTGAAACCATATCAGATCCTGGTTATTAGGATAAGCTACACACATGAGAGCCTGATGTGTGGACAGAACTGCTTATAAAAGAGTGTGTACTCACCCCACCAGGTTGTGGGTCAGATAGTTGAGAAGCTATGGCTTAAGGTTCCTCTGATGACCCAGCCAGAGTGCTCCTGAGGTGTGCCTAATGTCAATTTCCTGAAGAGCCCCTCCTGTTTACCTAAACCTATTGTGCTGCTCGGCCCACATTAAAGAGTAGCCTCTGACGGTATCTCTATATGAGGTATGTGCCTATGAACTTTCCCTTGTGGTTATGTGGCTCCAGTGTCCTTCTTCAAAGTCAAGAAGCAAGGGACAGCCCTCTGATCATGGGCGTGCCTGTTGGAAAGCCACGTCTTTGAAAAGGTGATGGGATTTAAAAAACAAAAACAACAACATGCTCACACTCCTTTCCCTGATGGTCTGTAGGTTCTTGAGCCAAATAATGGCCAACCCTTCCGACTCTAGGTTTCACTGCTCAGTCATCTGGGCTATGGGATAGAAATTGGTGCATTGGCTTTTGATATCGAAGGGTGGGCTTTGGCAGGCAGTTCTTTGCGGGTCTTCTAAAAGGGACAGATGGACAAGGAAAGTTTGGGCGTCTTGTCAGTTAAGACAACAACGGGAAAATAAATACAAGTCCCAGAATGGTAAACATCAGGGCTACTAAACACAGTCTCTTTTTCCCTGTTCTTTCTCAGCACCCAGTGGAGGACTCGCAGCCCCGGCTCCCCAATGGCAGCAAATGCTTTCACCTTGGCTGAGCTTTGCTGGGTGGGTCCTGTGCACATTTGTGTCTATTGCATGCTGTTTGGGGACAGGAATTCTAGGATACAGGTAAGCCAAAACGTTTCTTTAAACATCTTCAAGTCCTTTGACTGAAGTCAAACATTTATAAGGAAATCCTTGTATTTCTGGAAACACATGAAATGCAGGCACCCCATGTCTCTAGTATGATATTCTCCTTCCTGAAGTATTAGGTAAATAAAATAAAATGTACACCCAGAGTGGTGGGTTAGCCAGCTAGGCCCTCTGACTGCAGTCCAGAGAGAGATGGACTCCCTGATATGATGAGAAGGTTCAGGGTCCACCAGCCAAAGAAGGAGGGATCCTAGCAGTTTGATAGCCAATGAGAGATCCAGGCACTGAGCTAGTGCACCAGCACAAAAAATGTCATTCCAGTCATCTTCTCGTGTCATTTAAAAGAGGATATAAATGCCAGGCAGGCATTAGAACTGTTTCCTAGACCCAGACTTGGCTCCACTGCACAGGATGATCCTTGCTCTTGATCTCAGGGTAGCCCCAGTCCTGCTGACCTGGCCCCAGTTCTGATTCAGTAGGACCCTGTGGGCCCAACTCTGCATGAAACAGAGAGTAGCCAAACATTAAATCATTTTGTTCTCTTCACTTTGTCCTAGCTGCACGTGCTGATCACGCTGTGCCATAAGATGCTCCTCTCTCTTCGGTGCTGTTGAGTTGATTGCAACGCACTTATTTATTATGTGACCGAGAAGAACTGTCCCACGTGTCCGGTGGTCTGTAATCATAATGGGAGAAGACCATTATGGACCCACTGGATGGGTTGGCAGCAGAGCATGAAGTCATTATATCACCAGGGTTTCTCATCTGTAAAATAGGGGTGCTGATAGTGCTTGGGAATCAACTTGATAGCAATGGGGGGGGGTTTTGTTTGTTTGCTTGCTTGTTTGGGGTAATGTTGTTCTTAGACGCCATCAAATCACCAATGTTGTTATTAGATGCCAGCCAGACTCTGTCCAACAGAATGAAATGTTGTCAGGTCCTGAGCTATTCACCGTGTTTGTTGCTCTGTTGCGGCCACTGTACCAGTGCATCTCATTGAGGGTCTTCCTCTTTTGCTCTGCCCCTTGACTTTATCAAGTATGATGTTTTTCTCCAGAGACTGGTCCTTTCTGGTAATAGAGCCGAAGTATGGGAGACAAAGTACCACCTATGGAGCGTTTCAGCTGTACTTCTTCCAAGACAGATGTGTTTCTTCTTCTGCCAATCTGTGGAATAATAATAGTTAGTTTACATCATGTTTTGAGGAGTAAAAGAAATACTGACTGCAGCAGTGAAAGAAATACTGCATGCTGGCCCAGAGGCTGGCACCTCCTGAGTGCTCAACCAGGGTTAACCTTATGATTGTTGTGACTCTTTCGCCATCTTCCTTTCCTGGTCTGGTATCTGTGGCCTGTTCTGTGTCTTTGTGTTGGATTTTCTCTTATCTCTCTCATAGAGGAGTTTTGGGGAGGTTGGTGCTCTTTTTCATTAGAAAGAGTGACCCCTCCCCCTTTCAATGTACAGTAAGATGCTAAACCCACGGTCACAAGCCCTGTCCGCTGACCGGTGACATCCACTACCACAGGGGGTCCGAGATCGCAGGGGGGCTATCTGTGTTCAGCCTTTGTGCGCCCCTCATCACCGCTGTCTCCCTCGGAGCAGGTTTGGTCCAACCCAATGTGCCCAGTGGCTGCACCTGCTGATCCTCTCAGTGATGAGTTGCGCTCTCATTACCCAGCCGATGGCGGTAAGTAACGCCCTCCCTGTTAGAGAAGCTGATCGTGAACGGGAGGAAAAGAGAAAAGAGTGGCCTCCTTGCGGCATGTCAGAGACTATATCTAGATGTCAGATTTGATGAAGGAAAGCTGGGAACTAGGCCTGCAGGAAGCACCACACGACAGGCTATTTGATCTTCACAAACATCCCATTTTGCTTTTGGAGAAAGCACTATGGAACTGAATAACAGCTCAGACCTGATGAATAACAGGGGCAGAGTCCAGTGCAGGTAACAACAGGTATCTATTTAGGACAAGGAAGTGGGGTTCTATTGATGCCCAGGTAACAGAAGGCCGGCTCTGCTGCCCCGGTGATGCTAGCTCTTCATGGATACCATGTGCTTCCTTCTAGTTGTGTTTGAGGGCATCGGGTTTTGCTTGGAAGAGGAAAGATGACAAAGCCTTCTTTACTGAATCTCTATGTGATGCCACCAAGGAGTTAGCATCGGAATTGGAGCACCTTTCCCAAACCTGCGTCCCTCTTTCTGCAAGCTGTGGCGTACCTGACTGTGCCAGTGAATTTGAAAAAGTAGGAAAACTATTCTATTTCAATTGAGTTTTAGATAACTACGTTGTCTTACCATCATCAGATCTGAAATCATTCTTGAAATTCAAGCTTTATTGTATTTTGCTGGAACTATGGGACATGTTTTAATCTCTTTTGCTTTGGGGCACATGTATGCATGGCAGGTGAACTCGGGTGACAAATTCCCTTGCCTTGGACCTAATTCCAAAGAAACCAGAACATCGGGAAATGAGCATATTTGAAAATGTGGGGGGAAATAATAGTTTTATTATTAGAACTGTAGACCCTTCTTTCCTGCTTTTCTGCCTGTCTTCCTACCTTCTTTCCTTCCGTCCTTCCTGACACTTTGCCTGTTGTGTATATGGTATTGGGACACGTGAACAAAATGAAGGACAAGAAAGGGTTTCAGGCCCCCACAAAGAAACCCATAAGCTTACTGTTAACATAAATATTCACGAAATGGAATGTGCAGTTTTAAAAGTATGTGAAGTGCCTAGAATCAGCTCTCTAAGGACACAATTCCAGTTCATTTCTAGGCAGATTCTTGTCTGTCCCCATCTCCCCTTCCTCGTGTCAAAGAAGACCAGTGAGTCCCTAATGGCTAAATGGCTTTGTAGACAGACAGCCTTCCTGACCCCTCAGCCTCTCAATTTCATCTGGAACACCTAAAGATGATGATAATAAAATAGGTATTGAATACCTACCATGTACTAGACATTGTACTAAGCACTTTATTCATTTGTTATGTGACAAAACGCCTTATGAAATTGATAGCATTATTAAAAACCATTTTAAAGATGAGAAAAATTGAGGCTTAGAGTGGTCAAGTACCTGGAACAAGATCACGTAAGCAGTAAGTGATGGATTTGGGACCTAAGCCCTGTCAATTCCACCCATGTCTTCTGCATTCCTTTTCCTCCATCATGCTAGGGGGTTTTTGTTTTGTTTTGTTTGTACAAATACACGTAAAAAACACTTGCCATTTAAACATTTTTACATGAGATGATTTAGTTACAGTATATCGTGCAACTGCTTCCCATCACATCAGCCCATTGAGGCAGTGTTCGTAGGATTTTGCTCACACCTTTGATTGCAACTTTTCTTTTTTTTTTTTTAAGCCTTTCATTTCTCCTGTGTTCCTCATACACAGCCACATCCTTCAATGCTGCATCTCAGTCTGACGGATGAAATGTCTTTCCAAAATTGGCCACAATCTCAGCGTTCTCCTCCCAGAGACCAGCCTGTCATCCCCAAACGTGTTACTATCTTATGTGGATGTCCATTAGCACCTTAGTGTAGTGAGCCCTTTGCATACAAGCTCTCTAAAGAGTGGAATTTCTCTAGTGAATCCACAGTTGATTTTTTTCAGGATTCCTAGTGAATCATCTGGACGCACTGTCTGAACGCCTGGCAGCCCTGTATAAATGACTCTGGCACGTCTAATAATCTGCTTTATATTTTGAATCTATGTGTAATAGGCTTCTATTTCCTGACGGACTTGGAAGGCTGTTGAAAAGAAAGCACTGCTTATCACACAGACCTGCCCCTGTGCCTAGCTCAATGAGTGTATGTTAAAACAATGCATGTGGGGATGACAAAAAGAAAGAATGTCTTTAATGGATTGATTTATTTTCCTTCTGCTATGCCGTGTCTATAAACAGATATAATCTTAAAAAACAAACAACTTCTCCTTAAAAAAACAAAGGCTATACAGTGAACCCTCGCCACTTCGCGCTTCGACTTCCGCGGCTTCACTCTATCGCGGTTTTTGCGTAACAGCGCATGCTCTGTCATTACTGCCACTGATTGGCTCATACTGTACACGCTTGATGCCATAAATAATATAATAAATAATAAATGAGAATTGTAACGTCCAAAATGTTTTACTACATTTTCCCTTTTTCGTTTAATAAATTGGGTAATACGAGTGTAATGGTGACTAAAGGGTGTTTTTTCATGTCCTCTATGCTCTAACTACGAAAATATTTGATTTACAAATAAGGAATCCTACTTCGCGGAATTTCATTTATCACGGTAGGATCTAGAACCGATTAACCGCGATAAACGAGGGTTCACTGTATCTTCCTAAGACTCTACTTTAAAATGGGCTTTCCACGCACTGAGAAACTCTCAGGGAGAAGAAACAAAACTGTGCAAATGCCAAAGACAATTACTACAATAATTTGATGGTTTTAGACACCCTTCATATGCAATGACAATAGTTTTAATGGTCCAGTTGCAATCTCTGCCAGCAAAGCTTGCCTAGGATAGGAAATCACTTTTAAAATAGGACCCCTCTCCCCACTTCCACAACAACGTTTTGTTTCATTGGCACAAAGTGACTATTCTCTAAATACTGGGCAGAATATGTAGCATGGTAGTGACCTGTCCCTCGGCTTAAAGGGAATGTCAGGTACCTCTCTTCTCCCTTGTAGCCTAGAGTTCACAGTGATCTTGTCTCTGACAGATATTGGCTACCAGGCAACACACACGCCATCTACGCTGGGCTTGTCCACCATCGATAGCCCAGCTCCGAACAACCAAGGAAAGGATGAGAAAAGAGGCTTATGCGCAAACAGTTCTGAGGTATGTGGGGGCACCTTTGCTGGATTTGCTGGGGTCTAGCTTCCCATTAGAGAGCGGGTCCTCTAACCTCAGCACTTCATCTAGCTATTCTTAAAGGTGGTTCACACAGGAGGAGTAGGATGTAGAAAAGAGAAACTTTTCTGGCCCCAAAACATTCCACACCATACAATCAAGTTCATGAATGCAGAGAAGTTGAATTAGAATCCGAACACTTGTTTCTGCAACTTTTCTGCGAGAAAAATCACAAGAAAAGAAATGCACATGAAAATTCATTGCAAGATCCTTTGTAATAAGAACAGCCTAGAAATAATTCAGATGCCTTTCAGGAGAGGACCAGGGCAGCAAGAAATAGTGCGCAGCTTTAAAGGTAGGACGCTGTCTGTTCATAAGGAACTCTACTCTCACTGGCTGGTGAGGATGGGACTGTTCAAGGAGGTAGGCCAAACCTGCCAATTGCTCCCAGGGAGCAAAATGAGATTTCCTGCTCCCATAATGACCCCCGGCCTTGAGAACTCTATGTAAGAGTTTGTGTAGTAGTGTCACAGCTCTTTTAGAATTAGTCTAGCAGGTTTTCTGTTTTTTCCCCGGAACCCCCGGCCACCACCACCACCACCACAGGAGCCAATCTCGGGAGGTGGTTCTTCCCCGCTGCTTCACTGCACGCGCCCTTTCACTAGCCCTGCATGGCGTCCTCTTCGGACCAGCCCGCGGCATTGAGCACCGAACGGGCCAAAGTGGCCCTGGCCGAAGCCATCCAGACATTCTCGGTCCCAGAGAACACCGTGCGCACTGACGTAGCACGGGACAACGCGTGCAATGACCTGGGCAAGATGCTCCAATTTGTTCTGCCCGTGCCACGCAGATCCAGCAGGAGGTCATCAAAGCCTATGGCTTCCGCTGCAATGGGGGAGGTGTCCTGAAGTTTTCCCACGTGGTCAAGTCCTACGAAGCCCACGACCCTGAACTTGCTAGCCTGTCGGGCAAGCTGAAGGCCTGTTCCTGCCAACCATGACGTTGCCACCCCATGGGCCTGCTCCACGGGGCAGCGTAACTGCCACTTGAGGGCTTGGCCCTCCCCTGTTGCCCGGGGCCACTTTGGGGAGGGAAAGACCATGTTGTTCCCAGAAGATAATAAATGTGCCTGTGACTTGCGGGGGGAGGGGGAAGAGTTTGTGATAGGCAGGGTTCTCCAGGACACTTACAATTATCTATCTATCTATCTGGAATGGTTCATACAGCACGAAAGAATATAACAGCTCTTTAATCCACCCAGCAGTACAGAAGGCTCAGTTCAACCCACTTCCAAGGAACAGTTTATATACTGGAAGTACTTCAACTCAGGAGGATTCCTCTGTTCAAGGTCTAGGAAGTAGACAGCTGAGTCTTCCCTCGGCAATGCAGGCAGAGCCACCCACAGGCAGCAAACAGAAGGGCAGGTCACCAACAGTCAGCAGTTCAGGAGGGTAGAGAAGCAGGAGAGATAGGATATTGAACTCAAGCAAGCAAGATGACAGGATCCACGAGCCTCAAGCGCAAGCAATGTACTCAGCAGCAGTGTGGCGAAACACGTCTCAAAGGAATCTCAAGCTCTAGCCACACAATCCACGGGTTGGCTGTCCCACAGGTAGGTTAGCTCACAAGTGAGGCAGAGAACCAACTAAAGCAGCTGCACGCTGGTCCAATCACCAGAGAGCAAGAGAGCTAGGGGTGGGCCTTGCCAAGCCATTTATCTCTTTGCCCTCCATTCAGACTGCAACCTGATTAATCCCACATGGTCCTATTGACCAGATTGGCAAAATAAACCTACCTATCAACTCGATGGCAATAAGTTTTGAAAGACTTCAGGTTGTATGAAGTGAGAGAAGTAAAAGCATAAAGACTGTGTTTACATGTTGTCAAGTGGAACATGAATATTTGTGCATATGCTTTAACTTATATTAAGTAAAGTGAAGAAAATCCATATGATTTTAGAATATATTTATTTATGCAAAGAAAGAAGGAATAGGCTTTTTAAAAATGTGTATTAAAAGCTAAAATTTAGCCTTCTAGGAGGAATTCCCTAAGGACAGAAAGAAACTGGAAGAAGTATTTTAAAGCTGACTTTACTAATCATATTATTCGTGGAATGTTGGTGCCTTGATTCTGATTGTTGATTGACTGTTGGATAAAGTAAATGAGGAATTACTTGGTTTTCTTATTTTGTGAGTCACAGTGTACTTGAAAATTGGAATTTCTTGGTGTGGAATAAAGGAGATACAAATCTGAGTTTAAAAGAGTTAAGTTAAAATCTTATGATTTTTATCAAGAATGACGCTAAATATCAATAAGTTAAGTGCACCAGTCAAAAGATAGGGAGTAGCAAACTGGATTAGAAAAACAAGACATATCACCCTGGCAGCCACATCCTGCCTTTGAATTCGGTTTCTTTGGCGTCGGAGCTGGATAAAGGAACAGTTAAAAAAAAAAAAAAAGAAAAGAAAAACAAGACATATCAATATACTGCCTACAAGAGATACACCTTAAGCACGAAGACTAAAAATAAAAGGTTGGAGAAAAATTCACCAAGTAATAGCAACCAAAAAGCTGGAGTAGCCCTATTAACTTATGAAAAATAAACTTTAAGAAAAAAAACAACACATCATCCCAAGAAGCAACATAGGACCCTAAATAATGACTAAGGGAATATCAGAAGAAGAAGACATACAATATTAAATATATATACTCCTAATGAAAGACTCTAGAAATACATTAACAATACAAATGCTCGCAGAACTGAAGAAAAAAAATTATGACAAATAATAGTAGGAGACTTCAATGCTCCTTCCCAGAGTAAAAATGGGTCATCAGAAAAGAAAATCAGTAAGAACACAGAAGGACTAAGCAATACAACCAACCAGCCTGATCTAGACATAGAGAGAAGACTGCACCAGACAAGCTGTTAGTCTTGCAAAATTCTATCATGCCATCTCCAACTTCATTTCCATATATTCCAACTACTGTTCTTAACTCTGTTTCCAACTGTTGAATTCCAGTCATCAATCATCATTAATGCACTTTAAGGGCATGCTTGATTAATTTCAAACTGAAGACATTGGTAAAATCCTACAATTTCATCATCACTACTGGTAGAAAATTTAATGATAGTTGTATTGATTGAATTTCCTTAATGATGGATAGATATAATCCTATCACAGACAGCATTGTACTTCTGAATAGATCTTGAAGTGTCCTTTCTGACAATGCATGCAATGTCATTCTTCTTTATTGTGTAATTCCTGGCATAGTAAACCACATCACTTTTTTATTCAAAATGGTTAACACCAGTCCATTTCAGCCCATTAACAACTAGGATATCAATATTTATGTGTTCCATTTCATTTTTGATGCCTTTCAATTCCCCTAGATTCACACTTTGTTCAATCCATGTTCTCATTAGTAGCAGATTTTGTCAGCTGTTTCTTCATACCTTGAGTTGTGCCCCATCAGCAGGCTTTACTCTGTTCCTGTCACCATGGAGACTGTACTTTGAGAAAGCAGGTCCTCATCAGTCACACTTAGAGTACTTTCTGGTCCAAGGGGTGCACACTCTGGCACTATCTTTGACAATGCTCTAGGTGCATTCACTAGGCCTGCAGTAGCTGAAATATTTCAATTCTGTGGAAAAGGTTTTCAGAAGCTACTTCCTCCAAAGTGGGTGTAATCAATTCCTTCCTTACAGTCTGTTCTTACTCTGGAAGGTCCAGTGAAACATGTTGACTTTGGGTGACCCTGATGACATTTGAAATACCAGTGAAACATATTCCTGCATCACAGCAACTCACAAACCACCACAGTACAACAAACTGACGGACAAAAGTTAGACTACAACCTACAGGAAGAGATGCTAGAGAAGCTCAATATCAGCAAGTAAAAAAAAGCCAGGGATTGAACTGTGGAATAGACTGTCAATTGCTCATATGTAAGTTCAGGTTGAAGCAGAAGAAAATTAAAACAAGTCCACAAGATCCAAAATACAACCATGAGTCTATCCCACCTGAATTTCAAGAACATGTCAAGAACAAATTTGAGTTGCATACTGACTTGTTCATTTAATGACAGAAGAAAGCAAATTCATGAAGAAAGCAAAATATTATGAAAAAGATTGGAAATAAAGTAAAAATCAAAGTGGGTGTCAGAAGAGACACTGAAATTTGTTCTTAAACATAAAGCAGCTAAGGAAGTGGAAAAAAATATGAAGTCAAAGAGCTGAATAAAAAAGTTGATATGGAATTCAGGAACAGGAATGGGAGTAGCGATACTAGGAGGATAGGGGAAAGGTGGAGGGGAGGGGAGGAAGAGGGAACCAATCACAATGATCAACACATAGCCGCACACACACCCCAGAGGGATGAACAACAGAAACCATGGGGGAAGGGAGATATTGGTCAATGTAAGCTATGAAAATAATAATAATTTATAATTTATCAAGGGGTCACAAGGGTGAGGTGGGGACAGGAGTTGATTCCAAGGGCTCAATAGAAAGTAAATGTTTAGAAAATAATAATGGCAACATATGTAAAAATATGTTTGATATAATTGATGTATGGGTTGTTATAAGAGTTGTGAGAGCCCCCAAATAAAATGATCTTTTAATAAAAATTAATTAATTATTGTTTTAAATGTTTGGAAAGGGCAGCTTGAGAAGACAAAGCCAAATACTATAATGAAGTGTGAAAAGACCTAGAATTAGGAAACCAAAAGAGAAGAATACACTCAGCATATCTTAAACTGAAAAACTAAAGAAAATATCCAAGCCTTAAGTTGCAATACTGAAAGATTCTGAAGGCAAATATTGAATGATGCAGGAAGCATCAGAGAAGATGTAAAGAACACAGAGTCACTGTACCAAAAAGACCTGGTTGTCAGTCCACCATTTCAGACGGTAGCATTTCAACAACATATTTCTGGCTAACCTTGAGGAGATTCCAGACCATTTCATTGTCCTCCTGTCGGGATTTTACATGGAGCAAGAGGCAGTTGCTTGAATTGAACAGGGAATAATGCATGTTTTAAAATCAGGAAATCCTCTCCCCATGCTTACTCAATCTGTATGCTTGAGAAATTATCAGAGAAGCCAGAGTCTATGAAGAATAATGTGGCAACAGAATTGGAGGAAGGTTTATTAACCACCTGAGATATGCAGATTACACAAACTTGCTTGCTGAAAGTGAGGAGGATTTGAGCACTTGCTGATGAAGATTAAAGATTGAAGGCTTCAGTATGGATTACAACTCTGTGTAAAGAAAACCAAAACCAAAATCCTCACAACTATACCAAGAGGTGACCTCTTGATAAATGGAGAAAAGATTGAAGTTGTCAATGATATTGTCTTCCTTGAATCCATAATCTATGCTCATGGACACAACAGTCAAGAGATCAAGCATCTCATTTCATTGGGTAAATTTGATGCACAGGACTTCTTTAGTGTATTGAAAAGCAAGGAAGTTATGTTAGGATTAAGGTGCACCTGATCAAATCATATGCATGTGAAAGTGGGACGTTGAATAAGGAAGACCAAAGAAGAATTGATGTATTTGAATTATAGTTCTGGCCAAGAATGATGTAAGTGCCATGGACTGCTACAAAGACAAACAAACCTGTCTTGGATGAAAGTATGCCCAGAGAGCTCCCTAGAGGCAAGGATAATAAGATTTTTTGTCTCACATACTTTGGACATATTGTCAGGAGACAACACATAATGCTTGGAAATGAGAGGGGCAGTGAAAAAGAGGAAAGCCCTTAGGGAGATATATTGGCACAGGAACAATTGTGAAGAAGGAGCAGAACTGGGCATTGTTTTGTTAGGTTGTGCGTAGGGTCACTGTGGGTGGGAACTGATGCAATGGCACCTAAGAACAACTACAGACCCAGCAGCAGCACAGAATACATTCTTGTCTAGTGCACAGGAAGGATGCTCTAGAGTAAGCCACATTATTATTTGTTATTCCACAAAGCAAACCGTAAGCAGTTGAAAAACATTGAGCTTCTACAACCTATTTTCTCAGACCACATGCTATGAGCTAGAAATCAACAGAAGAAAAAGAAGGACAAAAAAAATCAACTGCATAGAAACTGAACAACATAGTACTTCAAAACAACTGGGTAATAAATCAAATAAGGGATAAAATTTAAAAATGCATTGAAGCAAATGAGAACAAATACACAGTATACCAAAATCTTTGGGACACAGCAAACGCGGCTATCAGAGAGCAATTTATAGAAATCAGCACACACATCACTAAACAGGGGAAAAACCAAAATCAGCACCAAGTACAATATTTGGGTGGGCTTGTCTACAGAAACAAAACTAGTGATACTCACACTTTTTAAGGAAGAACTGTATATTATGAAGTGTTATCTATAAAAATGCATCACTATAAAATAGTGAAAAATCACTATTTTATATCTTGAAGACACCCCAGCCCAGGCCAACTCAAGTAATGGTAGTGGGAGCCCATTTCAGACTCACATAGTTGCAAGGCAATGATATGAAAAGGTAAAGTAGGGAGCAGGGAGATCACTGGCTAATGGGTGCAGAATCATGTGATCCCAGGTCAGTGGGAGCATAGCAGAGTGCCGACAGCTCCTAGGGTCAGTGGTCCATATGAGGCCACTGCCTAGAGACAGACACAGTATCCAAGCAAAGAGGAAGGTGAAGGGCAAGAGAGAGAGAGTTTCCCAGTGTGTCTCTTATAAAAAGGCAACACCCTCAAAGAGGCATCACCAGGCTATGACCTGACAGGTTGTACTCCATCCTTACCTCCAAAGTTGACATAAAATCTAACAATAATACACTGTATCTTCAACGGCTAGAAAAAGAGCAACAAAACACACCCTCAAGCAACAGGAGAAAAGAAATGATAAACATTAGAGCAGAAATAAATGAATTGGAGAACACAAAACAATAGAAAACTCGACAGTTGGTTCTTTGAAAGTATTAACAAAACTGACAAACCACTGGCAAAATTAACAAAGGAAAAGAAGATGCAAATGTCTATAAGTAGAGAAGAACAATGTAGCATCACAACAGAACCAAATAAAATTAAAAGAATAAGAACAACTTACTTTGAAGGATAATATTCCAAAAAAGTAGAAGACCTAGAAGATATAAACAAATTTCTATAAACACATAATCTTCCCAATTAGCACAGACTGGAGTAGAAAATCTCAACACACATGTAACTCTAAAAAGAAGAAATGGAGTAGGTTATTAAAAAGCTGCCAACCCAGGAAAGCCTGGGACCAGATGGCTTCACAGGGGGATTCTGCCAAGTATTCATAGAAGAGCTGTCACCAATTCTACACATACTATGCCATTAAATAGTAAAGCTCCCAAACGCATTTTATGGAACAAGCATAACCCTGAGACCAAAACCAGTCAGAGAAACCACAAGTATAGAAAAATACAGA
>NW_022103904.1:17892526-17900198 GCF_000313985.2 Echinops telfairi
GACGTCTCCCTTCACCCGCTTTTCTGTTCTCGGTCTCCCAGGAGGAGGTCACATGTAGATCCTTGTAATCGTTTCTGAGACTCTAACTCCTTATGGAAGCAGAAAGCCTCATCTTCCTCCTGGGTAGCAGAGGGTGGTTTTGAATCACTGACCTTGTGATTAGCAACCTAATGCTTAACCACTATGCCACCAGGACATTTTTATTTTTTTGCATTTTGACAGCTTATTTCCCCAGTATAATCTGTTGAAAAGACTATCCTTCATTTAATAACTTCCACAAAGCACATAACTCACACTTTATATAACAATTTTTCTCTCAGGAATATCTTCTAAGGAATTTAAAAGCATCTTCCCATTAAAATGTTTCATTGAGTGAAAAACTATGTAAATATATGCATGAAGTTGAGGAATATATTAATATTTAAATACTTTTCTTTCAGAGACTTTTTCATGTCCATTCTCATGTTCATTCTGCTGGTGTTTATAATATATGGGAAATTCTCCCAGGATGAATATGCTCTGAATCAAGCTATCCGAAATGAATTTACCAGGTGGGAGCTTTTAGTAAATTTCTATATTTTAGTCTAAAAAGAATATTTTCCATGTTTTAATATTTCTAAAATTAGTATGCATGTTATAATCAATGTGTATATTAGATATAACACTTCCTGTTTTAACTGAAGAAATGTTATTAAACCTTTGGTTAGACTTTATTTTTACCTGCCAAAATGATTAGTCTGATAGTTCTCTCAAATCAGTTTAACTTGAAATATGAAGTGCTGACATGAAGTGCTGAATTTAGTGGCAGAAAATAAAGTAATTCTATACTTCCCAAGATTTGTGTTCTCTTTCTCTGGTGATTATTTTCAAACAAATTCCTGCAGGCTTTTTATGATTGTGTTACCTTGGACTAAGTGATTTGATGCTATGTAAATTACCTTTTGTTGCATTTTTTGGCAGGGGTGAATTACTGGAAAATCCAGTACATTTTTGTAGTATTTCAGGGCATAGAATTTCATATTCTGCAAAAAAAGATGATTAATATCCAACTAGTGAATAGTAGCGAATTCATGTTATCCCACATGATCCACAAGTAAAGTAAGACATAGATATCCTTGTTAAAAAGTCTGAACTCTATTTAATTCCATCTAACCTTTTTAAAAATTGTGTTTGTTTATTTTTAACAATTCCACAGATATACAAATCACATATCATACATTTTAATAGTTCAATCACATTTATAAGAGTTGTACAACCATGACCACAATCAGTTCCAAGCCATTTCTTCCTACTTGTACTCATCGTTAGCTCCCTATTTCCTGCCACCTACCCTGTCATGTCGCTTTCAATCATTGATCCAGTTGAGTCTCTGTAGGTTTACCTAATCTGGGTTTCAGCTATAGAAAATCAAGGCAGAATACAAAGAAACAACCTAACCAGAATGACACAATGAGATAAAGAAATTGAGTAGATTCGTAGTGAAATTAAGTGATTCTTTTCTACCTTTCCCTATACAAAAGCAGCAGTTATTTTCATTCAAAACGAATTTCTCACTCTCCCTTTTGCTCAAATGCATGGTTTGTGCCAGTAGATGGTGGTGTGTACAAAAGAAAGAAACCTTGGTAATTTCTCTCTGGAATTGGAAGCTCGTGTTTATCTCGCATTTCACAAATCAGCTTTGCTTAATATATTTTTCATATTGACTTTTAATATGCAAAATCAGAATTATTACAGCAAAGAAAATATTTGTGACACATCTCATGTACACCTTCGATTAATTCAGAACTCATAGCAAAATATGCCACCGCGTCTTGTTGACCTGATTTTCCCACAGAGAGGCAATGACCACATTACTTCTGGCTGTTCTGGGCATCAAGCAGTGATATTATTTATGTATGCTGGTTTACAATGGAATGCTTGAATTAGATTCCCCCCCCCCACACACATCTTTACCGCTCAGTGTATAATCATGAAACAATGGCATTTACTGGTATCATACATGGAAGAACTAGAGTCCAGTAGGGAAGAAATGGATTAAGTAGAAGTCAAGGACTGGGGTAATAGCTCTTATTTGGCAACTACGTAGTGTTGTGTCAGTCCTTTGACTCTGAATCTTTAGTGTTGTCATCTGTAAAGTGAAGCACATAGATTCCTTGATTTCTAATTCTTAAGAAAAGTAGTGTCATGTGTTGAATTTCTTCTTATTTAAGTGGTTATAAATCAATAAAACCAGAACCCACTACCATCAAGTTGATTCCAACTCATAGAAACTCTCTATAAATATTTTTGGGATCAGTCCAACACTTACCCAGCAGCATCAATTATAAATAATACAAAATAACAATAAGTTATCACTCAATGAAATTAGTGTTTTCTTTATGTGTCATATATTGATAACAACTGTTAATTTTATCTTTTAAATTCCTCTGCTATTTTGTATACCCATTTTAATTACTTGAATCAGTCCAGACAGGGAAAGAGTGTTCTTATTTTAAAACTTTTCACTGTGCTTCTTGTAGGCAGTGTATTTATGGATCCTGTATTCTTATCCAGTCTGCTACTCTCTGTCTATTGACTTGCACATTTAATCCATTAATATTCAATATCATTATTAATATATGTGGGTTTGCTGCTGTCATTTTGCTGTGTGTTTTTGTGGTGTTATTTGTTTCATCATTATTCCTATTTCTGTGCTCTTTTGAATACTGTTTTCAGTGTTGATTTCTGCATAGTGTTCCCTCATGGTGTTCCCTCATGTTGGTCTCCTTTGTTGATTCTCTCTCCAGAGCGTTCCCCTTAGTATATTTTGTAATGCTGGTCTTGTTTTTACAATTTCCTTCTAATTTTTCCTTGCCTAAAATACCCATTTTTTTCTCCCTGACATTCTGGGGGAAATTTTGCTGGATATAAGGTTCTTGATTGACAGCTTTTTTTCTCTCAGATTAACATGTCATTCCATTGTCTTCTTGCCTACATGGTTTCCTGAATCTGATTTCTGTGGTTTCCAGGGGAAGTGGGCACTAGAGATGTTAACTCTGAGGCTGTGGTAGCTGTGTATCAAGACAAGAGCAAGAAGGGGGTAAAACACAAAATACAATCCTAGCCTCTCCTCTAATTGCAGAATCACGTTAACTTCAGCCAACTTTTGCATGTCAGAATCTTCACCAGAGCTGAGGGCTTGAATCAGAGCTGTATAGTAGATTATACCCTCCGTGGCCAGCCAAGCGTGAACTTTAGACTTTTACCCCCTCTGGACCCCAGGGTGCCATGATGAACCTGGCATTATTCAGTCTCCTCGTTTTTAGTCTCTGTGATAGTTGTTTATTGTGTCATAGGAACATGTGGGTGGACTTTAATCAGCTTGAAGCTTGATTGGAGGGTGATGAGATAAGTGACTTTCCAAGGCCAGCCCCCTTCTCTCTTTCTCTCTGGTGATCGGAGCAGCTTCCTAGTTTTTTGCCTCAACCATGTGCTGCACTACCTATGGGTTGAGCCAACCTGTGGATCTTGTTGCTCTTTTGAGACCTGCTTCGCCAAGCTGTTGGTGGATCTTGTGGATGTGAGTACATTGCTAGAGCTGGAGACTCCATCAGGGCTGCTTCACTATGCTCCTGTGCTACTGACTGTTGCTGCCCCACCCTGCTGTCTGTTGCCTTCGGGCTAACTCTACCTGCCTTGCCTGAGGGCAACTGTATGCTTCCTTGACCTTGGACAGTATATTAACTGTTCCACGAAAATGAGTTGAACTGAGGTATAGAGGTATACTCCTATGTGGACTAATTAGCCTTTGTATTCCTTCTCACTGTATATGCCTAGCCTTTTATATATATGTAATCATAAGTGTCCTGGTTTTGTTTCTCCAGAGAACCCTGCTTTACACATTCTCCCATGTTATGTTTTGGTCCAATCAAATCCACCCCTCTTTTAGAGGGCACTTGGCCACCACAGGAGTGTGGAAGGATGGATGAAACCATCTTCTGGTTAGAGCAGATTGGATTCTGGGTAATTTTTTGTTCACTCTGTGGGTCGGTGGAGAAAGAGGTTGGACCATGTGTTAGTCCGGGTAGACTAGAGAAATAAATCCAGGTAAACTCATTTATGTGTACGAGAGAGTTTTATATCAAAGAGTAATTGTATATTAAGAAAACATCCCAGCCTGGTCCAGATCAAGTCCGTAATTCCAATATTAGCCCATATGTCTGATACCAGTCCATCAATTCCTCTCCAGACTCACACAATGCATACAATGGGAGATCACAGGCGAGTGGGTGGAAAGTCTTGTGGATCCAGTGGTGGTGGAAGCATCTCAGCACTGGCATGGATCTCCATGTGGCTCCTCCAGCTCCAGGGCTCTGGCTCCATCAGCGTAGCTCCATGGGGCTTGTCAGCAGGAAGATGAAGCAGAGAATGCGTGTTCCACCCCCAGAGAAGAAGACAGGGAATTCCCAGAATCCTCAGGAGAAGGCCATGTCCACACAGAGGTCTCATTGGCTATGACCTGATTAACAGGCTAGACTCCACCCCTTCAGTCAAGTTGACAGTAGATTATGTAACAGCCAAACACCAGCTCTCTTTTTGTCAGGTGTTGTGAGAGCAGTTGTTCAGCTCTTGGTTGATTAGCTAAGAGTTTGCTGTTCCTCTTGACCTCTTTGTATGGATTCTACCCCTTAATTTTCAGCTCACTTACTTTTTATTTCTCAGAGATTTAACACTCCAGTTTTCTTCTGTATCTGCTTTTTTTTACATTCATGTTGAAGAGGGTCAGAGCAGTGTGTATGCCTCCTTTACTGGAAGTCCTCAAGGGACAGAGTATTCTTGAATTGTTTAGCTACTACCTGCAATCCAAACGTGTCAGGAATTAGTCACGAAATGTTGATAAATGAGGTGTGGATCATTATGTCTCCAAGTCATAATCAGTTCTTGACCTACTTTTTTTAATGCTATCACAGCTGCAGAGCAAATATCAGGAAGTGATAACAGTTTAACTGAAAGCTTCAAAAATACAACATGACTTTAAAAATTGATAATCTATTATTTTTATAAAAGCACAAAATGTGGATTATGTTATATACAACTGTAAAAATGTGTGTCCGTTAAGTGAGATGAAATAGTCTTCCTCCTGAGAGCAGGTGTTTACAATTTTTTTCTCTATTGAAAGTAACCATATTTCTTTATCGTTCTCCACTCCCTAACTTTCCCTATTACCCTCAACTCTACTCTCCCTCAATCTCTTCATAATGACCTCTCTGTATTTGTTCATTCTTTTCCTTCCTCTTATTGAGACTGTGAATGCTGGAACAGTCTCATGACCTATAGTGGATCAGACTGTTATGACCCATTGGGGTTTTCATTGACTGATATTTGGAAGTAGATCACCAGTTGGTCCTTCTTAGTCTATCTTAGCCTAGAAGCGCAACTGAAACCTGTTCAGAAATCAGAAAAACATGTAACTCTCCACTACCTGGCAGATTAAAGCTGTGCATGAGGGGTATTGGCCTGGAATTTAAGATAGGTCTCCTGAATTGAAGGTGAGGTTTCTATCATTGAACCACTACTGCCTCATGTTGACTCCTTATGACATGCCATGACTGCCCCCACATCACTGCCTCTTGTTGGTTCTCAGAGCCATGTTGGTGGCTCTTTTTAATTGTTGTTGTACTTTTTATGGAATCCAAAGAAAGAGAGTAATATGCTCAGTAGGCAGCACATGGTGAGAAAGGACTTGGATATTGATCCATGCGACCTAGGACTTCCTGCTTTTCCGCCTACCTCCATTGCTAGTGTGCAGCAACCACACTAGCCTCCACGTTGTCCTAATCCTGCCAGGCACATTCCCACCAGAGCACGTGGCCCTGCCTCCTCTCTGCCTGGAATGCCTTCCTTAGAATGCTAATATGGCTCACCATCCATTTCTTCGGGTCTTTAGTCAAATACCACCTTCTGCTGAAGGTTTGCCTACCTATCCTACTACACATCCTTTCTTTTCTGTTTAGCTTTTTGTTAACATTTATTGACCAACAGAATCAGTATTTATTTATTGTTTGTTTTGGAGGAACTCTAGTAACACAATGGTTATGCACTCAGCTGCTAACCAAAATGTTGGGAATTTGAACCTACCAACGGTTCCATGGGAGAAAAGACCCAGACATCTGGTCCCAGAAAGATTTCAGCCTTGGAAATCCTTTAGGGAAATCCTATTCTGTCTTTTAGGGTCACTATGATTTGGGATCAACTCAAGGGCACACACCAGCAATATCGTTCCTGCTTCTTCACACAAGGAAGTGACTTGGTTGTATATTTCCCAGTGCCTCTACCAGTGCCTGGCTCATAGTAGTAATATAGCATTGTTTGTTGCATGAGTAAGTGAGTGAATAAATATTCACCATGTGGAGCCCTAGTGGCAATGCCAGGTAAGTATTGGACTGGTAACTGCAAGGCTGGTGGTTGAAGTCCAGCAGACACTCCATGGAAGAAGTATCAGACTATCAAAGTAGTATAATGATTGCTGGGCTTTTGTACTACTGTGTAAATGTGGTTCTGGTTTAAATTTCTTCACATTCCCTAAACAATATTTAATGTGAATTAGAGAAAAAATTGGCAGGAAAATCAATGTTTTTCTTTTGTTCTTGCATTAAGAAATATTGAGAACTCCTTTGGTGGTCTGAAACGTTTTGATGACTGGTGGGAGTGGAGTCTGACCAAGCTTCTAGATGGCCTGTATGGGGACAACATGCAGAGGGCCCAGGTACATCTTTCACTTTCTTCTCCATTAAAATATAACTTCTGAAGGACCATATGCATGGCAGTAACACGAAACTGTTAAAAATATATATGCTCTTCTTCCCTTTGCATAATCCAATGGCACCCTCCCCCAGCTATACCTAATTCCCCAGATTAATATACGTACAGGCCGTAGCTAGATGCAGGAGTTTGGTGGCCCCAAAGGAACTCTGAGGTTGATGGCATAAAGAGTGGACAAACAGAAAGTTCTAGTTCAGTTTGCAGAGCCCCGTGACGAGGAATCACAAGGGGCTGTCGTAGAACCAAGCCTCCTTCCCAGTAAATGCCTGAGATGGGAGCATCAAGGACGCAGCCTGCAACAGGCAAGACTTGTTCCAAGTTCTAGCAAAGAAGTTTGACGGGACATGCATTTTTAATAACTGTATTTTTAACTTACCTTCTATTGTCTACATTTTTCCTTTTATAAAATTACTTCATTCTGAGTTCTTCAACCAGTTTATGTTTTCTGTGTAATCATATGCATTGAAACTGAAGATATTTTTTAAAAGATAAGATTCATATTTAATACAAAGTATGAAAGCACCATTTGCATTTTAGACTTTCCAGGACAAGACTGTGGAGATAATTACTGACTTTTTTGGCGTATTGGTTAACATCTGAGAATGTCATTAAAATGAAAATAAGTTGCTGACCTCAAGAATTTAGTAGGCAAAGCTACCCAGCACATACTCACACCTCCTTAGTAATACTTGATGATGCTGTTTTTAAGTTTATATTATTTCCAGTCCTTTAACTATTTTTCTTATTGTAGACTGGCGCTCTTGGAGGGAAATGCTATCTAATTGGCACTGTAGTCATTAAACAGCTAAATAGTCCTCCAAACAATTTTTGCAAGGTAAGATATTCTTTTCTTCTCTAAAAAGAAATTATA
>NW_022103904.1:17901152-17910178 GCF_000313985.2 Echinops telfairi
ACCTTCTCAGGAAGCCTCAGGGGCAGGCATGTCGGTCCCCAGTAATGGAAAGAACCAGAGGGTTAGGGCAAGATATGATTATTGTTGGATCGTAGAAAAGTAACTTGCTCAAGATCACCAGCTTGTGTGCAACTAAAGCAGAATTCAGACTCAGGTCTTCAGACTCTTAAGTCCTTATGAAAGAATAAAGCAGAACTTGTTTCCAAAAATGCTTAATTTGTTCTTGACAGTCTGTGATCATGGACACGATGCTTCACTTAATGCTAGTATTACTTCTGAATGGCATCGTGTGGAGGAAGGAACTGAGCCTTAGAGAGACTGAACCATTACCCACGTGGAGCCAGGCTTTGAAGCAACAAGCCTGTGGTAGCCTATGTCTTGCCTCGTAGGCTCTGAGGACGGCATGCTCCTTCACTTGCTGTCAGGCTTAAACTAATACCATGTGGTGACCCTGCTGGATGTTTAGAGTAATGTATGTTGTTGAAGAATTATATATTAAGGAAAGAAAAGGAAATAATCCAATTGGTACTAAATGTAGGTTGTTTAAAAGATTTCTTTAAATAATGAGGTAATTGCAGAGAAAGATAACTGAATCTTGTGGGGGCCTTGGTGCTGAAATTCTGGTAGTGGAAACCCTCTGCTCTGCAGCCCCCTGCCTGCATGTTCACCCTGGCCACTGAAGGCAAGAGGGTAGGGTGGAGAAAGGGGGACAAAGGGCTATTGAGTGAACTCCACAAATGCAGAATGGCCCATCTGTGTAGTTCTTTGAAGCTCAGAGGTTGTTTTCCTTAAGACTTGACTGGGACATTCCAATGTGGCGGGGCCTGCTGGGTGGATGTTTTGTGGACTTCAAAGCTTTTCCATACCCCCGTTGACTGGCAGGTCTGAAGTCCACACAGCCCTGATCAATCTCAGGGCCAAGCAATGGATCGGGAAAGACACCAAAGCTGTGTCTGTGCACTTCACTTTCTTCAACCCTCCAACCCAGCTCCTCACCAGTGTGTCCCTAAGAGCAGAAGTACTACCTGCAGGAAGTTTCCTTTTCTCCTCTCAGGTGGAATCAGTCCATATCTTCCTCAGTGACTCAGCCACGAGATACCTCCTTCTGCTCCCTGAGGTGAGTTCAGGGCAGCTCTCCAAATCAAACACCCGGTAAGAATGACTACTGCCAAGAGATAGGCTCTCTACCCATAGGACTCCTCCCCATCCAGAGTGGGCCACACTTGTGTGATGCAGCAGGCATTCATTTTAGGTGTTGTGAGGGAAAAATAATAAGACCCTCTTGGCCGGTGCAAACGTAGAGCCATGCTGTCAAAGAATTCTCTGGAAGACAGACTTATGAACCTTCCTCCCGTGGGTTTTGGTAATGTGATGGCTCCGCGAGAAGCCAGCCACCTCTCATGTTGATGGAGCTTAAAAAAAAAAATCAAGAGCACAGGAAGTCATTGTAAATATTTTTATCTGGGCTTTCTCTGATTTTTAGCTGTTTTTAAGTTTTTAGCTGTAAAGAGCCAAGGTTTATTCACTTTTTGGGTCAAATATACACAAGAGAAAAATGAGTTGGGAAACAGGTGGCCTTAGGAATATGACCAACATTGTCGCCAACAAGCCCACATGGTGACCCCATGTGTGTCAGAGTGGTTCTTTTCTTGATAAAGCCACCAATGGCTAATATTTCAAAAGCAGATCTTCAGGTCTTTCTTCCTAAGGGCCTCTGGGTGGAATCAAACTCCCAACCTTCCAGTGCATAGCTGATCATGTTAACTATTTGTGCCACTCAGGGAATGAAGAGTGTAGAAACTCATGAGAATTTTGAGTCTGTGAATTGCTCATGACAGTAAAAGTTGTGATGGTCAGTGAAGCCATATGCCTTGCTTGTCTGTAGGGATGGGACGGGAAGGCTGATGGAGAACAGTCTGGAATAAGATAAAGGGGGCAAGGCACTCCCCTCAAATGTAAAATCTGTTGTTGTTGTTGTTGTTGTTAGGTGTCACTTCACTGAATCAGTTTCAATTCATAGTGGCCCCATGGACAACAGACTGGGACACTTCCTGGTCTTGTACCATCCACAGCCATCGCCATTTGAGCCCATTGTTGCAGCTCCTGTGTCAATCCATATTGTTGAGGGCCTTTCTCCTTTGTGCTGGCCCTCCACTTTCCCCAACATGATGTCCTTCCCTGAGGACCAGTCCCTGCTGACGCTGTGTCTGAAGCATACGAAAAACTATCTTACTAACCTTGCTTCAAAGGTTGTTCTAAGTTAAGGTTCACATGTCTTGTCATAAACCCTGAACCCAAGAGAGTCTTGCAATTCGATTTTTAGAGCTTGAGAAACAATCCCAAGGAGCTTAAAAGTGACCTGTCCAGCTTTACTTCAGACTAGCACACTACCATCTCTCCTAGAAGCCGGTCACTCCCCCCACCGCCTGCCTCCCACCGCTGTCACCTCAGGGAAGTCACCTTTGATTCTTCCACATCCTCACCATTCACATTCTATCTACCAGCAATCCTACCCAGTACTTCCAAAATACTGGTCGATCCTGAATCTTTCCATCTCTACTGCTACTGCCTTGTCATCCTAGAAACCGCCATCTCTCACCCAGACTGATGTGACAGTCTGACCTATACCTCCTGACTCACCACCCCCTTCTAATCTCTGTTCACACGGTGCCACAGTGACTGTGTTGATATATACATGGAATTCTGTATCTCCCGATTTAAAACACAGCTTGTTTCCCATCGCGTTTGGAATAAAACAAAATTCTACGGCACAGCTTGACCTGACTCTTGCCCTTGCAATGCTGGTTTTCTTTTCTCCATGAAACAAACAAACAAAACAAACGCACGGCTTTGGAGTTTATTCTGCTGCATGGTGACCATGAACACGGGGTAAAGTAGTACTCTTTGTGGGAGTAGAAAGCCTCCAATGTCTCCGTTGGGACCCTCAAAAGCCTATTGCTGCCTCAGGGCCTATAAACTTGCTTTTGGTTCTGCCTGGAAGGTTCTTCCCTCAAGCTTCTAAATGGCAGCTCCCTATCATTGTAGTCTTCTACCAGATGCCACATTGGAAGAATGAGAAGATACAGCTTCTCTGCTTTAACATGGTCCTCTATCTATTCATGAGCCCCTATGCCACTGTGGCATAGTGAATTACACGCCGGGCAGCTAACTGCAAGTTTAGCAGTTCGAAAACAGCCACAGTCCTATAGGACAGGATAGAAGCAGATCTATCCTGTCCTATAGCATTGCTATGGGTCTGCTTATTAAAGTGTTGTGCTTAATTATTTCTTCTACTCACTTTAGCTTTCCCACATTTAAGAGAAAGTTTCAGTCTTCGTGATATCCATTTGGTCTTTTCTTTATTTCCTGTCTTTTTAATGACTTTTTCGTGTATGTCTTTGATATCATTCCAGAACTCATCTGATCTTCAATCATTAGTGTTCAATGCATCAAATCCATCCCTGAGATGGTCACCAAATCCCTCATAGACGCGTTTTAATTGTTTTCATCTCCCATTTGCAGTTGACTCCTAGTCTTATGCTAATGATGATATTGACCTTCTCCATCATCTTTTCCATACACGTGGTTGATTTGATTCCTGTGTTTGTCATACACCAAAGGTCATGCATAAAGTCACAGTGGTTGAAAAGGTATTTATCATAATAAGTTGTTGATCTTGCAAAATTCTATCACGTGATTTCTGGTGTAGCCAGGTCATATAGTCCAACTTCCATTCTTTCATTGTTCCAACTTCCTCATTCCAATCACAAGTAATTATCACCGCATCTTGATTGCATATTTGATCGATGTCAGATTACAGAAGGTGGGAAAATACCTTAAACTTCATCAGTTTGGCATTGGGGCATAACTGGTCTTCCTTGTACGCATGTGAATGTAAGCACTGTACAGCACTGTACTTCCGGACTCATCTTGAAATGTCCTTCCAGACCATGAGTGCAGTGCCATTCCTCTTCAATTTGTCATCCGTAGCGTAGTAAATGATATCACTGTCTCATTGAAAAGCACCAAAGCCAGCCAATTTCAGCTCACAAATACCCAGGATATTAATTTTTATGCATTCAATTTCATTTTGACGACTTTCAATGTTCCTAGATTCATACTGTGAATTTCATATTCCAATTATTAGTGGAGGTTGCAGCTATTTCTTCTCATTTTGGGTCATGTCACAAATGAAGGTCTCAAAAGCTTTGCTCCGTCATTAAGGAGGAGGCAGCCCTTCTGCAGTTAGTTATCTTTTGAGAGTCTTCCAAGCTGAGGGGCATATCTTCCAGTGCTATATCTAACAATGTTCCACTGAAGTTTATAATGCTCTCACTGGATGATTTTCAAGAAATGGGTCACCTCATTCTTCCTCCTAATATGACTGTCCACGATGGTTGGGTATATTTACTAGACCACCAGCAGTGTATAAGAGTTCTAATTTCTCCACACCCTCGCCAGCATTTGTTGTCCTCTGCTTGTTATTTTTTAAATTGGGCTATGATTGTAGGTGTTAGATGGCCTCTCGTCATTGTTTTGATGTGCTTTTACCAGATGGCTAGTGAAAAAGAGCATTTCCTCATGTGCCTATTAGCCATTCAGGTGAATGGTGAATTCTTTCGTGAATTTTCAGGTGAATTCTTTTGTGAATTTTCAGGTGAATTCTTTTGTGAATTTTCAGGTGAATTCTTTTGTGAATTTTCTATGCAGCTCTTTTGCCCACCTTTTAAAAGAGTTATCTTTTTTGTTTTGTTTTTCTTGTTGTGGTCCTGCAGTGCTCTGTAGATTTTAGTAATCATTCCTTTCTCCATTATGTCATTGCTAAATATCTTTTCCCAATCTGTGAGTTCTCATTTTACTCTTTCGATGAAATCTTTTGATGTACACAAGTGTTTTATTTTAATGGGTCATAGTCATCTATTTTGTCTTCCATTGTGTGTGTTTCCTTTGTTCTATCTGGTAGCCCGTGTATGCCCTGCAGTAGGGTCCTTAGATTTGTCCCAATTTTCTTATTGATGATCTGGAAAGCTTTGGGCTTTACATTTAGGTCTCTGATATACCTTGAGTTTGTTTTTGTATGTGGGATGAGGTCTGGAGCAGATGCTATTCTTTCTGATAGCCGAACACCATCTATTTTCTTCCTCACACTTTGCTTTACCACTTATATCAGTAATCTCTTCCTAAGTTGAGCATGAAGAAGGCCATGTCATTAGAGTTGATGGCTCTTGGATTGGGGTTAAAATTAAGTGCAAGCCTGAAGCCCAATCTATGGTTTATCTATATATCTGGTTCACTTTAGAAATATCGCTGCCGTTTTATGTTATAGAACATTTTCACTCATCCCCAAGTGGCATCACTTCCACTGTCATTAAGTCAATGCTGATTCATAGAGACTCTATAGAGCAGGTAGAACTGTCCCTGTGAGTTTCTGAGCTTGCAACCTTCCCAGGACTAGAAAGCCTCACCCTTCCCCATCAGAGATGGCTGGGGGGTTGGGAAATGCTGACCTTGAGGTGAGCAGCCAAATGAGTACCCACTATGCGTTAATGGTGTCACTATTTTAGCCAATGGTATAGAATTTAAAACACTGTTGAGAACATGAAATTAGAAAAGTATAGGCCAGCTGTAAACTACAATATATGAGTTGTGCAGATTAAACTCTTAGTGACTGGATATAATTGACACAAACAATGGGTGTTGGTGATAGGGCTAAGCTTTCAATAATATACACTCACCGCAGCAAACCATGCCTACCAGATTAATACATGCTATAATGAAACAAGAGGGCATTAAATTAGTAAGTATATGATAGTTCCAGGATACCGTTCATTAGGCACCCTCAAGGCAAGAGACTTGAACCAAAGGCCAAGGTCTGCCACTTCAATCGTCTTGGGACCGCAGTCATCTTGTTGCTATGTTTTAGCCCACTGGTGCAATGACTGGGCCAATCTGTCTTGTTGAGGATCTTTATCTTTTTCATGGACCTGGTTTCAATTCCTGAACAATACACCTTAGGAGAAAATGCCATGTATTGGTCAGTGGAGGGTTGTGTGTTGTTATGATGCTGAACTTGTTTGGGTGGAACTTCCCAAACTAAGGGGCACTAATCTAGGAAGAAAGCCCTGGTGATCTACCTAAAAAACAACAACAACAAAAAACAGCCAATGGAAATCTAAACAGATCACAATTGTCCAATCTGCGACCAATCATGGGAACAATTCAGGTATGGGCAGCATGATGCTTCCATTACGAATGAGGATACCATAAGTTGTAGACAATCTCGACAGCATCTAGCAATACACAGAAGTCTCCTAAGTGGTGCAAATAGTTCTCATTCAACTATGTAAGGGTGTTTGGTTCACACTCACCCAAAGGGTTCACAAAAGAAAGGTATGGCGATTAGCTTCCATAAAGATGAAAGCACCAGCCAGCCCTGTGAAGGAGTTATACTGTGCAACGCAAAGGCATTCCACTAGGGGGAATTTACCCTACTACTGATACTACAGAGAAACTTATTCTTTTGAGAAATGCAGAAGGACTAGAAGGGGCAAGTGTGGAGGTCAGGCAGCTGTAAGTTGTATATTCATAGCCCATGGTTTTAATCTGCATTGTTTACCAGGATTTTATATACACTTTGCACCTGCTGCCACATTTGGTTCTGTGAGTGCTTATGTATGAAGAGGTGTCCCATTGCCCCAAAGCTAACTGAAAAACAAATTTGTTATCCAAACTCTGCAGAGCAGAAAATTAATTTAATTTTAACACTGACTCAAAATTGTCATTATTCTTATTTATTTTCTCTTCATCAGCTGCTCTTTCTGATGCTCAACATGGTTCACCTCTGCTTTCAACTCTTCAGTATGATTGAGAAAGGCATCTTCCGCTACTGGAAAAAAATAAGCAATTGGCTGGAGGTATCCCTTTTTCTATATTAATTATATAGATAAATGTACAATTATATAGATATATTTTATAATTATATAATTATAAAAATAATATTAACCACGTTATTGCTGTTTATCTGAAAATAAATCATGGAAAGTTGGTTGTGTACTAGCTAATGCCAATATTCTTGTACCTTTCTTCCTTTGTTGTGTAATTCCAAAATAGCACTTAAGATAAAGTATCTGTTCAGTAATTTTAGAGTTAATTCACAACTCACATCACAGAGTGCCAAGGTCAGATCTTTCCTTTGGCGGATCTCTGAATGGGCCCTGTCTGTTCCATGTTTCAGTTCTCTGTGGTTGGACTGAGCCTTGCCTACTACGCAGCTTCCAATCATCTTGTTATTCTTGCTGGAGGTGTTATCAACCAGTTTCATAAGGAATTTTTTCAAGAATTTGTGGACCTCCGTTTTATTGTATCCTGGAATCAGGTATGGCAGGAGTGATGAGATAGTAGATTCCTTTGCACTGGATGGTAATGGCTCGGCTCCTAAGGGATGCTTCAGAGCATGTGTGGGGCAGACCCAAGAACAGGGAACTACTCAAATGACAATAAGCTACAAGGGAGCAGATTTTGATTGAGCTTAAACACGAGGTCAGCGTGTATTTATTCAGATGCATCATGTCCATTTCTTTGTCCTGAAAACAGTGTTAGAAATAAGTGTTGTTACCTACTTGCTCCAAGGGAACACATCAAGGCTCAAGGAAAAACCCAGACCCCACAATAGGGAGGAGTCCAGCTGCAAAATCCTTCCTTCTCTGTTCCTCTGGGAGCCTTTCCACGGGAGTTCAATCTCCCTTTAAGGAAGGGGAGATCTCTGCCCAGGAAGCAATACTGACATGCCCTTATGCAACTGCACAAGGCCAGGAAAAGGTAGAGGCTTCCCATTTGTGTGCCCATGTGGAGGGGGACAAAATCTGAGAGAAGTTGGGAGGGTGAATGCATCAATACCTTGCAAGCTGGAGTGTGGAGTCAAGCCCATATAATCACGCTTTCGCCCCCTCTTCCCTGCTTTGCTCCCAGGCCCCTTCCTGAAAGGTGGTCAGGGCACTAGCCGCATTAGCCCTCCAGACCTTCCCACCCCAGGGCTGGGCTTGCTTCCAGAGCAACCCAGAATCAGCTTGTATTAAGGTGGCGCAGAATATATTCTGCTCCAGCTTCAGGTCCTCATTACCCAGTTCCATCTCGCCCAGATAATGCCCCTGTTCTATTCTCTCTGCCTTTCCTATTATTGCTATCTGCTTTGTTCTGTGATATTAGCGGCTGATCCCCCCCCCACTGTCTGCCCTCATGGGAAACTTGCTGGGTATGAAGCTCTCAGTTCTTCCTTGAGGAAGAACTTCCTCATGCTTCCTCTTGAGGAAACCCTGTTTCCTGGTGGTGGGTGCTCACCAGGAGTCATTTGTGGCAAGTCACTGATGCCCACTGTCAAAGGGGAGAGAAACAGTGCTCTGAGGGAGCCCCAGAGCGCAGTCCATATTTGTGGGGCCTAAGCCTTTCAAACTTGGGGGCCTTTCTTAATAGACAAGATATCGAATAGCTTCCCTTGGAAATACACTGAAGTTACAAATAACCTGCTTGTCAGAGGCAGTGGGACGCAGTGGTCTCGAGGTCCCGGGACTGGACACAAGATCAGCTCAGCATCCTCCCCTCATTGTTATCTTCATGAACATCACTTCCTTCTGGAGACTTCCCGCTCCCTCTCTTCTCATTCGTGGTCCTCACGAAGCTTATTGGTATCTAGTGTTGTTTAGTTGTTTCATCATCTTTCTCAACAAAACTGGAAGCTTTATGACGGAAGGACTCTATCTACTTGCTCAGTACTGGTTCATCAGCACTGAGATCAAGGACCTGATGGAGAAGGTGCTCAATAGATATTTGTTCTCTCTCTGTGGGATAGGCATGCCTGGGTGGTACAAATGCTTATTAACATGTTTGGCTACTGAGCAAAGTCTGGAAATTTGCAGTTCATCCAGCAACACTGCAGAGGAAAGGCCTGGCAATTTTCTTCTGAACAATTAGCCATTGAAAACCTGACGGAATAGTTTTACTGTAACACGCAGTAGATGTCCTTGAATCAC
>NW_022103904.1:17911072-17912812 GCF_000313985.2 Echinops telfairi
TTCCCTGGCAAAAATTCAGAAGAGGTAATGGAAAAAGGAATATCATTGCTGATATCAGACAGATCTTGGCTAAAAGCAGATGACACTACAAAGATGTTTACCTGTATTTCATTTACTATGCAAAGGCATGTGACTGTGTGGACCATAACAAATTATGCTTAACACTGCAAAGCCAGGGATGCTAGGACCCTTTATAGTGCTCTTGTGGAACCTCTTCGAAGAACAAGAAGAAGGCATTTGAACAGAACAAGGGGATATTGACATGGTTTAAAATTGGGAAAGAGGTACAGCAAGGTTGGAGCCTTTTATTGTATTTATTCAGTCTGCATGATGAGCAAATAATCCAAGAAGAAACATGTGTCATCAGGATTGTAGATTAATTAGCAACGTGGGATGTGCAGACGACACAACCTTGCTCGATGTAAGTGGAGAGCTTGAAGCCCTTACTGATGAAGATCAAAGACCACAATATGGATTAAAACTCAGCATTATTTTTTAATCCACAGAACCAGACCAACGGAGCAACATTATGATAAGTGAAGAACAGCTTGATGTTATCATTTTACTTGATCCATAATCAATACCCATGAAAACAGCAGTCAGTAAATCAAAGCTAGGAGTGCTTTGGGCTAAGCTGCTGCAAAAGACCTTCTCTACCTCAGACACACTTGTAACCTGAGGACTTAAGACTGAAAACCCATGGTGTCTGAGGAAGAAGATAGCTTTATCCAGATTGTTGAACTGTTGGTAGGCAGACAAACATGGTCTTGCTACATCAATGCCCTAAATTCTGTATTAAATATATATTATTCTGACAAACCTATGGCTGACATTCTCAGTGACTATAATTGTCAAATTTCCCTGACAATCAACTCGACTGTTTGTATAAATAGCGTCCAGACATGAAAGGATTGATTCTGTACAAGTGAATAATTCAGGTACTGTGATGTTGGAGTTAGCCTACATTGGCTCAATATCCCTCTAATAGCAGGGCTTTAAAAACTTAGTATCAAGGGCTAATAGAAGACAATATTAATGAAATATTGTTATACCCCAGGGAGATGATCAATAAGACTCTCTTCCATATTAACAAGGAAGTTTTGAAAGGGAGTCAAAGGCACATTAAACAAACAAACAAACGTAGACCCAGGAATGAGTTTGGTGGGCTCACACTAAAGTATAGCTCCAATTTAAGAACAGTTAGTTTTGGCATCATGGTCCTGCTCAATACTCGTCCTATGGAAGGGAACACAGAAGATATGGGTGCTATAGCAAAAGATGGTAAAGAAATTAAATGGTGCCCAACTATCAGATAAAATAACATCTGAAGTCTTAAAAGCTTGTTTCCAAACAAGCAGCCATCTAAGTGAGTTGTCAACTAAGTCCACATGGAAAAAGCACACCAGCATCAGAATACCCAAGAATTGTAAATCATATAATCTAAAGCCAAAGAAGGGGATAGTATTAGAGCCCAAGTTGTGAGAAACTGGTTTGCAGAGGCTGTTGATGACAATGGGAGCACAGGGTACGTTTGTGGGATCTGCATAGGAAATAAGCCTCTGATGATTTCCCTCTGTTAGTCTGGGTAAACTAGAGAAACGAATCCACAGAAACTCATATATGTATGGGAGAGAGTTTTATATATAGGGTAAGTGTACATTCAGAAAGCATCCCAACCCAGTCCAGTCCAAGCCCATAAGTCCAATTTAGCCCACATGTCCGACAGCGATCTACAAAGTC
>NW_022103904.1:17913565-17915743 GCF_000313985.2 Echinops telfairi
AAAGAATGTGTTGAAACTGATTGTGGTAGCAATTGTACACTACTGCTTGGTAATATTGAGCTATGGAATGATATGATACCTGTATTAACTCCCAATAATGTGGTTTTGAAAATAGTGTTAAGCAAAGATGTCACTTTAAGGACTCTCTGAGAAAGTATTTGTAAATGCTTCATATACATGTAAAAGTTGGACAAACAATAAGGAAAACTGAAAAGGAAGCAAAGCCTTAGAATTGTGGTGTTGGTGGAGAATAACACATATAGCATGAACTGCCAGAAGAACGGAGAAATATATACTGGAAGAGGTACAGCCAGAATGTTCTTTAGAAGTGCGATGGCCTAACTTTGTCTCACACACTTTGAACACAGCAGTCCCTGGAGAACCACATCATGCTTGGTAAAGCAGGTGGTTAGCAGAAAGGGGGATGATCTTCAACAACAAGAATGGACACAGTGGCTACAACAATGGGCTCAAATACGTACAGCGATCGTCGGGCTGACCCAAGACCAAGCAGTATTTTGTTCTGTTGTGCACAGGTTGCAAGGAACTAGAACTGATTTGATGGCACCTAGAAGCAACAACATGGACATTAAACTATACAACCTTATAGAAAGACACACACACTCACATATAGGTAACAAAAAATAGTGCACACACACAAATACGGGACAAAACCTATGCTGTCCAATATGGTAGCCACTAGCAACATGCAACTATTGAAAACTTGAAATGTGTCCAATTTGAGGTGTGCTCTAAGTGTAAAATGTAACCACTGAATTTCATAAATAGCAGGAAAGTAAAGCATGTAAAATATCTCATTAATAATGTTATATGATTTTACCTTGAAACATTTTAAACACACATGGATACATAAAGCATAACATGTCTTACCCCTTTACTTTTACTTTTTACAAATATGGGTCCTAAAAAGATAAAACCATACCTGTTACTCTCATTGCATTTACACTGAGCTGTAGCCCCACTCATCCCCCCCGCCCACATCCATGCCCGTCTTCTCTGAAGGGACCCAAAGGTATGAGACTGAGCTTTTGTTGTCAGACTTCCTGTTGGCCTTGTGATCATTAATAAAAAACAAAACAAACTCCTACATCCTTTGGTCATAGAGATTTTTATAACCAGCTCTTATTATTTCTATTTAATTTAAAATCTTGGTGAGATTACATGAAATTTTATACCTTAATAGATACTTTTCCCTAGAAAACCCCTGGGAAATGGTAAGAGTGTGTGTTAGCATTGCATGCGGGCCCGGGAAGGAGACATGGAACAGCTTTCCCAAAGGCTGGGTGTGAACGAGGCCACCATTTTACCAGCTGCCTATTTACTCCTTTATCTGGGCCTTCGTTTGCATTGATAAAAAAAAGTGGGAGTACTGTTAGTTTTTGTAAGGATCAAAAAGAAAAGTGTATATATGAATGTGCATTTAATTTGTGAAATATTCTGTAAATGTGATAGGAGAGAAGGGGATTAACCTGCATTGAATATTGCCTACGTTAGCCTTTCCTTTGTGATGGGTTTTTCTTTGTTATTGTTGCTGTTCGGTGCCATTGAGTCAGTTCTGACCCATAGAGACCTTATGCACAACAGAAGGAAACACAGTCCGGCGCCGTCCTCACAATAGTTCCTGTGCTTGAGCCTATTGTTATAGCCACGGTGTCAAACCATCTCCTTGAGGGCTTTCCTCTTGTTCACTGCCTCCCACTTTACCAACCATGAGGTCCTTCTACAGGGACTGGTCTCTCCTGATGTTATGTCCAAAGTATGTCAGACGAAGTCTCACCATCCTTGACTCTAAGAAACACTTTAGCCATACTTCTTCAAAGACAGGTCTGTTGGTCCTTTGAGCTTTCAATAGAGAGTCTCCAGCATCACATTGATTTTTCTCCAGTCTTCTTTATATCGTGCCCAACATCACTGTGAGGCAATTGAAAATATCATGGTTTGGGTCAGGTGCACCTTAATCCTCAAAGTAACCTCTTTGCTGTTCAGTATTCTAAAGGAGATCTTGTGCTGCAGATTTACCTAATGCAATACATCTTTTGTCCTCTTGATAGCTGCTTCCATGAGCACTGATTGTAAATCAGTGCAAGACAATATCCTTGACAAATGCAACCTTTTCTCCATTTATCACAATTTTAAGTATTGGTCCAGTTGTGAGGA
>NW_022103904.1:17916756-17918481 GCF_000313985.2 Echinops telfairi
GTCCTTGCGCATGTCATCATGATCTATGACTTGGTTTTCTTGAGCTGTCCTTTGAAATGTTCTATTCAGCTCTTTGACTTCATCATTTCTTCCAATGTTTTAACTACTCTGCCATGAAAAGCAAGTTTCAGAGTCTCTTCTGACATTTACTTTTCTTTCTCTCCTGTCTTTTTTATGACCTTTAACTTTCTTCATTAATGATGTTCTCGAAGTCCCCACACAGCTCATCTGATCTTCTGTCATTAGAGTACAATGTGTCAAATGTGTTCTTGAGATGTTCTCAAAATTCTAATTCAGAATGACCAATATTAGTATATTACAGCTCACTACTGCCTAGGGTATCAATCTGTATGGATTCCATTTCATTTTTGACAACTTCCAACTTTCTGAGATTCATACTTCACATATTCCAAGTTTGGATCATAAGCAGATTTTTGCGGCAGTTTCTCTTTACCTTGAGTGTTGCCCCATCATCAAATGAAGATACTGAAGGCTCCACTACTACAGGCTTTACGGGACCCATCTCTTTATGGTGCAGTGAGCTGGGGACTCGGGGAAGGAAAAATTCTAGGCTCAAATTCAGCCCTGGTCTTTAGAGAAATGTGTAGGTGTGAAATTGCTTTGTAATCTGTATCTATTTCTAGTTCTGACTCTTTCTTCTCTAGCACTGACTGGAATTGGTAACCCTGTCTGTAAAACTTCATAAATCCAATACATATGTGTTGTGTGTTTTGCATGCCCATGGCTGAGGAGACTAAATGTGATTAGGATGGCACACTAATCTGCTCTTTTCTTCTGTCTCAGAGACTACGGTGGCTCCAAGGAATCCTTTTGTTCCTCTTAATCTTCAAAAGCATCTGTCCTCTCAGCACTCCCAAAACAATGGTCTACTACTCCTTCTTGCTGTGCCACTCAGACTCCATGGCCATCACTCAAGGGGTAAGAACAGTCTACATTCTGCTGTTGCTTCACCAATATATCGGTACAATTCAAGTCCTCACTTCCTTAGTCCCTTCTCCAGGGAAAGTTTGTTTTCTCAAAAGGTAAAACAGCCATCTAGAATCCTAATCTAACTAACGATACTCTTATTGTGGAAAGTTGACAAGAATTGTGTAATAAGCCACGATTGTGACAATGAGAATCACATCTGTCTTATATTTCCAATGGCTTATTATTATTACCAATAATTATTATTATCATCATTTACTGACCTTTGTCTAAGTGCGAGGAATGGTACATGAAGCTTCTCATACATGGCCTCATTAAATGATTGCTACAAACTCATTGAAGGTATTGCCCTTTGTTATAGATAAGGAAAAGGAGACTGAGAGACGTGAAACAGTTCATCTTGGTGGTATACTCTCACCAGTAAGCATGTGTTCTCAGAAAACCTAACTTGAATGCCTCTGTTCTCCTACCACCTTCACTTCCGCTTCTAAGACATTCTTAGCATGGTGTGGGCACACTGAAGTTTGGGGATGGTGCTGCTATCTGGTGAAATGGGTGAAGCTAACAACAAGGAGGGTCATCGTCTACTCTGGCCCTGGGACAAAGACTCCTGGGGTGTGACTGACTCTGCTTCGCCCCAGTGTAAGGAAGTACCTGGATCCAAAGAAAGGAGCAGGGATGTCACCTTTGTAGTAACACAGAATTGTGACCATGTAATGGGGCTCCTGGGTCATTGGTCCTAAGAGGGCTATGACTTTCAGGATCTTGGCTTGATTA
>NW_022103904.1:17919243-17920751 GCF_000313985.2 Echinops telfairi
AGTGAAGAATGTTGAAAGTACCATGGACTGTCACAATGACAAACAAATATGTGCTGGAAGAAATACAGCCAGAATTCTCCTTAGAGGTAAGGAAGGGAAAACCTCTTTTTACATTCTTTGGACATGTTGTCAGGAGAAACCAGCCCCTGGAGAAGGACATCATGCTTGGTAAAGTGGAGGGGCCATGGAAGAGAGGTGTGTTAGGCTGGGTTGACTAGAGAAACAAATTCATTGACACTCATATATGTGAAAGAAAGAGCTTTATATCAAGAAAACACCCCAGCCAAGTCCAAATCAAGTCCACAAGTCTGATACTAGCCCATAAGTCCCTCTTCAGACTAATGCAGCTACATGCAGTGATGGAGAATGCAGGAAGATCACAGGCTGGTGGGTGGACCCAATCACGGTGGAACCATCACAGGGCTCTGGCAGGTCTCAGTCGTGTGGCTCACCAAATGGAAGGTGAAGCAGAGAGAGAAAGGGGCCAGCTTCCAGTGAGCCACTTACCTCAGCCGTACCTCCAAATGAGGTCATCAAGCTGTGACCTGATTGACAGACACCCTACACTTTATCAAGTTGACATGAACTTATGTAACCACTACAAGAGGAAGGTCCTCAATGAGCTAGATGGACACAGTGGCTGCAACAATGACTCGGGCATCGGGACATTTGTGAGGATGGCGCAGGGCTGGGCAGTGTTCCCTTCTTTTGTGCACAGGGTCACTCGGGGCGGAAGCGGCCTGACACGTCCTAACACCAGCAGCATGGTCAGTAATTTAGTATCTCATAAAGACAACTAATGCATGACACCACTAGTAGAAAAAATACTAAGAAAATAATTTTTACACCAAAAGAAACAGACCTTGAAAGCTACCATGAGGTTAGTAGTGGGGTGGGAGGAGGAGAAGGCAGGGGATACGAGGAAAGATAGGTGCACTTATGTGTGTATGTGTTTTGAAATGCTGTCCGTGTTACCGTGAAGTGGACGGTGCAGCTGTGTTGGGCATGTTTCCCCCTATGTGTGTGATACTCCACAAGACAAAAGAATTTTTAAAAATAAAAGAAAATGAGTTCCCAAAACATCCTTTAATGTGATGTACTTGGCATTATACTGAACAAAATAAGCAAATCACAAAAAAATCATAATATATGTTCTCATTTTCATGAAATGATATGAATAGGTAGATAGGCATATGCAGAACCTAATCTTAGTGGTATCAGAGGTCTAGGGAGTGGGACAGAAGTACTCTCGAGACTAGTAGTCACTTTTTTATAGGAATGGAAAAAGTGTCAATCATGTAAGTGAAGCTTGCACATCATGTGTAGTGTGCAAGCTTATATCAATACGCTGTACGTAGGCCATGTGGTGTTTGCTACATTAATACCTACCAGAAAAATCTAGAGATGTAGAGATGTAGCTGCCGATGCTAACCACCTCACGGTACTTATTCTGTAAGTTGGAACTTCACATTATTTTGGAGAACCTACTGCGGCTGAAAGGGTCCTAG
>NW_022103904.1:17922105-17940410 GCF_000313985.2 Echinops telfairi
GAAGGTTTTAAAGGGTAGATAATAGCATCTGATCAGTGATACTGGGCCACAGGGACACTTCAGATCGAGGGGAGAGTTTAGCCACAGTGTGACTGGAGTGGTGTCCTGAGAATGAGGTGTGTTATTGGAGTTGAGAGGTGGGATGAATAAGAAGCACGGGGGGGTGGGAAAAATGCAAGGCTTGAGATGGATTGTAGGCAGATGAAGACTGGCCTGGTCTTAAACCTTTGGTAGCTGGACTTTTGTGAGTTAAACCAAGTATCATAGGGACCAATACTAAAAAGCCTCTTCCTCCAAGCCTTTTGTATGTTAAACCATTTATAAGTCCTCAAATGAATCTTTGCTGCTAGGAAGCATGGTGCAAAGTCAGTGACTAATAGGATTTCTCCCCCACAGTTGGCTGGATTCCTGGTGGTGGCCCTCCACTCCCATCTGCACAATCTCCTGCTCTGCTCCCAGTTTCTACCACTGCGCACCTTTGCAGATTCCTCCCACATGCTGCCAGTTCCATTTTGGGGAAGAAGCCGAAGAAAAGCATCAGCCTTTGTCAAGTCTGATCAGTGGGCCATGGCTTACTATCATGGGGCCATTTGTACAGTAATGACGACTTTGTGGCTGGCTATGGTAAGTGTATATGGGTCATAGATTGAAGTACATTTTTTCAGCATGCCTTGTGATGTTTCATTGACATTCTCTTTGGCGAATATGCATATTTTCACTTTGCACAAGCCAAGTTTCATGAAAACCAACTCCTAAGCCCATCTGGCCTACAATGAAGAACATCATCTGGACAGGATTGCAATCACTCTCTGTAGCCTGGATGGCTCCAGCAGCACACCTTCCTGTAAGCCTCCAAGCCTGCTCTACTATGTGGAAGCTCATCTCTTGATCTTTGAAATATATTCCATACACATTTATGTGGTGACCAGGGAAACTCTTAATTTCAGTCTTGCTCTCTAAAAACATCTATTCAGCCAACCTGGATTATAAACTAGGATTTGATTAGTTGACCTATTTTTCATATACACGATTCCTTGACTAGTGCCTGCATTTCTTTGCATTACACTGAGCACTTGTTGCAAAGGAGTCTGATGGAATACACTGTCTTCTTATTCAATAAGCACTCGTGCTTTCCAGGACAAAGCCTTTGCCCTTTCAACTTTTCTAACTCCCTCCTGAACACTCAGCCAGCCAATGGGCTATCTTTCCACCCATATACTCATCCCTGTATTTGTTCAACAAATATTTATAATATGCAATGAAGCTATTTGCTCTCATAAAGATTCAGTTTCATAAAACCTATATACAGTGGAATTGACTCAATGGACATGAGTTTGTGTGTGTGTGTGTTATATATGGATAATCAATTAGTCAAGATAATTTATATGATATCTGTCCTAAGGGAGCTCAGAGGCAATAGAAAAGTATTTAACTATAAAAAAAGTAATCACATCAATTTAAAAAATATTTTGGATAAAAGTCCTATATTGGATATGTGGCTTGAAAATATTTTCACCCAGTCTATGACTTCTCCTTTGATTCTATTATCTATATATTTCACAAAGCAAAGATTTCAGTTGTGATAAAGCAAAATTTTATCATAATTTTCATGATTTTTAAATGGATTTTGCTTTGGGCATCATTTCTAAGAACCCATTGCCAAATCTAAAGTTGTGCATGTATTTCTTTCAGAATTTCTTCTCAGAGACTTATAGTTTTAAATTTTACATTTTAGTTGATGATCCATTTTGAGGCAGTGTTAGTAACTGTTACTTGGAATGTGAAGTATTGATCAGAACTAGTGTGTTTATGTATGGATAACCAATTTTTCCAGCACTGTTTTGAAAAGACATTGCTTTTTCCTCCATGGAATTGCCAGTATCCAAAATCAGGTGACAATGTATGTGGATTTACTTCTACTCTCTTCTGCTCCACTGTACATACTGTTTCAACACTACTCTCTTGATTACCACGGCTCTATAGTCTTAAAATACAGAAGGTAAGTCCTTCAGTTTTGAACTTCGTTTGCCTTTCTATATAAACTTTAAAAAACAGCTTGTCAATACCTATCAGCAAAAAAAGAATTCTGTATATGTATTATAAATACTTAGATCTTCTCTGTTTTCTCTCATTGATTTTTTTTGTTCTAAGCAACTCAGCACTGGTGGGGGTCTCTCTGTGGCTTCTCTGGCTTCAGAGGTCTGGTTGCATCCATGTGGCTTGTCCGGCTCAGGGCACTAGGGTAGTTCCATGTGTCTTGTCAGCTACAATGTCTCCCGGGGAGTGAAGTAGTGAGAGAGAGGTGTCTCCCACCTCCAAGGAGGAAGTACCAGATTTCCCAGATTTCTCAGGAGAAGGCCATGCCCACCCAGAGGCCTCATTGGCTATGATCTGATTGACAAGCTAGACTCCACCCCTACACTCTTAATCCTCAAATTGACAAAAGATTATATATCTACCACAGAATATATTATATATCCACCACAGAAATAATGGGCTCAAACATAGAAACAATAAGTTCATTGGATTAATGCACAACATGGGCATGACCCACTATAACCCTGAAATCAGAAGAACTATGTGCTTTCCAGTTACCATGATCAAAAGCTCTGAAAGGGATTATAATAGAAGGCCCTGGGTAAAATGAGAGAGAAATGTAATTTTTAAAAGACCAATTAAAATGAAAGGAATACCGAGACGATGGCTCTTACTCTTGAGGTCTGGAAATTAACTCAACCCCATGGCTCAGTTTTCAGCCAAAGAATAGACCGTGCTCTGTTGCTGCTGCTGTTCTTAAGTGCTATCGATCCAGTTCCAGTGCATAGCAACCCGACCTACACCTGAACCAAATACGCCCAGTCCTGCAACTCCACCACGTGTTTCTGTGCGCGAGCCCATTATGTCAGCAATCATAGCAATCCATCTTGTTAGGGGACTTCCTTTTTTTTTCACTCTCCCTCTACTTTTCCAAGCGTAAGGTCCTTTATCAGGGATTAGTCTCTCCTGATGACATGTCCAAAGTGTGTGAGAAAAGTCTCACCGTCTTTGCTTCTAAGCAACAGTCTGTCTGTATTTCTTCCAAGACAGATTTGTTGGCTCTTTTGACAGACCATAGTACTTTCAGTGTTCTTTTCCAGCACCACAATTTAGATGCGTCAATACGTCAGTCTTCCGTATTCAATGTTCAGTTTTCACATGCATATCAGATGATTGAAAATACTGTGGCTTGGGTCAGGTGCACCTTATTCCTCAAAATAATGTCCTTACTTTTTAACATTTTTAAAAAGTCTTGTGTAGCAGATTTACCAAATTGAATGCATCATTTGTACTCTTGACTGCTGCTTCCATGTGGATCCAAGCAAGACAAAATCCTGGACAACTTCAATCTTTTCTCCATTTATCAGGTTGTTAACTATTGGCCCAGTTGTAAGAATTTGACTTTTCAATATGCAATCCATATTGAGGGCTACAGTTCTTGATCTACATCAGCAAATGCTTCAAGCCCTCCTCCCTTTGAGCAAGCAAGGTTGTGTCATATGCACACGGCAGGTTGTTAGTAAGCCTTCCTCCAATCTTGATCCCTCATTCTTCTTCTTATAATCCTGATTCTCTGATTATTTGCTCAGCATACATATTGGATAAGTATGGTAACAGGATACAGCCCTGACACACACCTTGACTGATTTTTTTTAGATCGTTTTATTGAGCTACAATCTATACATAAACAGTATCCAACATTTAGTACATATATTGCCATCTTTCTTTTTTAGACATTTACTTTCCATTGAACCCTTGGGATCAGCTCCTCTTTTTCCCTCCATTCCCGCCCCCCACCCTTGTGGCCCCTTGATAGGTTATAGATTGTTATTATTTTCATATCTCACACCAGCCGCTGTCTCGCTTCCCATCCCCTCTGGTTTCTGTTGTTCTTTATGTGCCATTCAGTGTGATCGGTACCCCTTCCTTCCCCACTTTTTCCCCCTTCCCCCTACCCTTTCAGTATTTCTATTCCCATTCCTGTTCCCGGGTTCCATGTGTTGTGAGTTTTATCTATTGCCTATACCTATGTACATGCTCCCGTCTAGTCCAGAGTGGGAAGTGGCACTGGGTTTCCTGGTTTTAAACCTTGTAGTATTCCCTTGTTCTAGTCACCCAACTGCCTCTTGATCCAAGTACAAGTTCCTCAGTAGTACAATGAAGTGTTCTGGATTCCCATTGTTCAAAAGACTATTCATATATCTTTATGGTTCAAACAGTCAAATGCCTTAGTATATAGTACTATAGGAATCGCAGTAACATTGAGGGCTACACACACCTTAGAATATTCCATCATTTGATATCAAAAGAGCAATATTGGTCCAAAGAAAAGTTCAGATGGGTCAGGAGGACACGAAAAGAGGAATGGAAGAAGGAAAGACAGGGAGGAAGAGGGATCATACATCTTTCATTATGGAAATTCAATCACTAGGATGAAATTATATGTGTACAAATTTTGATGAAAAAAAAGATCTGTATAAAAGTAAAATTTTTTTACACAGCTTTTTTTGTCATTTTCAATTTTCTAATAAGAAATGTATCCTTTTTCCTCTTAGCTGAGAGTATCCCTCATGAATTTAACCAGAAAAAGGAATTCTTTTCAAAATAAATATATTGTGAGACTGAAAGATGTCACTGCTTACACTTGGGAAAAGGTCCTCGTCTTTCTAGGACTGGAAAGACCACGGCCGGAGGAGACTCAGGGGGATGAGCATCATGTAAGTCATGGGTTCTTGGATCAGCCAGCCTTGTAATACATTTAGAGAATGATTTGATTGTAGACCTTTGCTTTGAGTTATTAAATCATAATTGAAATTCTATATCTGACCATGGACAAGGGATGTGAATAGTCTCCTAACAGGCAGAATGTATTGGAAAATATATAGTTGCCCATGCAGTTAAGTTAAAATTGAGAACACTTCTCATTTGCTCTTCCTTATGATCCATTAACTGTGTGCTAATTTTTAATATGTTCTGATTTCTTTTCGATTTAAGTATTTATCTGTTTTATTTTGTTGTTCTTGTTGATCTTGTTTGTTTGTCTTTAATGTTTTCTGTATATGAAATCCAGGATAAGTAAATCTATAGAATAGTAAATTAATTAATTATTCCTTGGAGGTATAGCATGGGAGGTTGGGGAGAAATGGGGAGCTAATAATTATGAATACAAGAATGAAGAAAATATTTTAAAACAAATTGTGGTTATTATATTACAACTCTTCTTCTTTGATATGCCAATAATACTGGTGGTGGGGGTGGATAGAGGTCCAGAAAATTTTCAATAGGAAAAGTTATATTGAAACTACTCGATAATAAATTCAAAAGAATTACATTTAGCCCCTTTTGCAGATTAAAACAAAGATCAAGGAAATAAAGGTAGTACCAATGAAATACAGACAAGACGAGAAATTTCAGGAAAACACTATAAGAACTAATTGACAAAATAATTGGAAAATTACAAAAGGCACAATATCAGAAAATAGAAATCCAGAATATTAATGATAAAATTTTAGAAATAGATAATGCATTAGAAAGGCAAAGGAGTATAATTGAATCAAGTGGAGACAGAATTGGTGAAATTGAAGACAAATTTGTTAATACTAATTTATTAGGGAATCAATGAGGAAAAAATATATGGAAAATGTCAAGAAAGCCTAAAAAAATCTGTGTATCAATACCAAGAAGAATAATTTACATATGATCAGAATTCCAATAGAGAGGGAAAACACACACACAAAGAAAATTGTCAAAGATTTGCTAAATAAAATCTCTCAATATTAGGAAGGATTAGAAAATACCAATTCATGAAGCTGAGTGAACTTTCAAATAAGACAGGTTGCAAAAGAAAATTACCAACCAATACCTTTCATAAACAACTCCCCCCCCCCTAATAAGAAAATCCTGAAAACAGCGAAAGAAAATTGGAAAGGTACCTACAAAATAGAATCAAGAAGATTTCTCAGTAGGAGCCATGCTGGTCAGAAGGCAATGGATACCTTATATGAAGCTCTGAAAGGGAAAGTATGCCAACTCAGGTTTATATATCTAGTAAAATTGGAACATTCCCCTCAATAGACTGTGTTAAGCTGCAAAATAAGTGTCAATGAAATTTGGGAAATCAACAAGCTACAAGGCATCTTCTCAGATCAGAAGACTGTAAAATTAAAATCAGTAACAGGAAAATCAAACAAAGAAAATTACATAAATTGAAACAGAATTTAAAACTATTTAAATTATGTTAAAACTACTAGGTAGTACTTAGCCCGTTGACCAGGAGGTGAATAGTTGTGCCCTTAGGTAGAGTGCATTGGAAAGTGTCTTACCACAGATTTAGTTAGGTTAAAATTTAACATATTAGTATTTGTTTTCCTTTTCAAAACATTTTAAATTTGGTGTGATTTCGGCTTCTTTCACTTGAGGTTTTTCTGTGTTCTGTTTTTTGTGTTTACTGGGTTTTGATATGGTTTTCTTTCTATGAAATACTGGATAGGTAAATTTAGAGCAAAAGCCACTGGATTAATAATTCCATAAGGTTCTAATATGGGAGCCTAGGGGGTAAAGTGGAGCTAAAATAATAGGTACAAGATTGAGGAAAGTGTCCCAAAATTGACTGTGGACACATTGTCAGGAGAGACCAGTCCCCAGAGAAGGACATCATGTTTGGTAACGTAGAGGCCAGTGAAAAAGAGGAAGGCCTTCAAGGAGATAGACTGACACATGGCTGCAAAATGGGCCCAAGCATAGCAGCAATTGTGATAATGGCGCCAGACCAGGCAGTGTTTCATTCTGTTGTGCACAAAATCACTATGGGTTGGAACCAATTTGATGGCACCTAACATCAACGACAACTATACAACAGTCAGATCCACTTAGTGCCAGTACAATTACAGACACATAGACAAATGGAATACTATTCGGAACAAAAAAGTAATCCATCCACCTAGGAGCAGCTGCTCTTCAACAGAGCATCAAATTCATTAAATGGGGGAAATAAAGTCTTTTTAACAAATAGTGCTAGCAAAACTGGATATCAATTAAAAGATAAATAATTCAATTAAAACCAGTCAGAAGACATAACAACCACTTCTCCCGGGAAGACATTCATATGACCAACAAACACATGAAGAAATTATCACAGTCATTCGCGATTCAAATCAAAACAGCAATGAGATATCATCTCACTTCTGTATTAATAATTTAAAATAAATGAACTACAAAAAACAAATCCTGGTGAAAGTGTGGAGATATAGGAGCCCTTGTGCACTGCTGGTGAGACTGCAAAATGTCACAACCACGGTGGAAACCAGTATGGTACTTCCTTATAAAGTGAGAAATGCAAATATCATTTCATCCAACAATTCTACTACTTGGTATATATATCCTAAATAAATAAGGGCCAAATTATAAACAGATATGTGTCTACTCATGTTCATTGCAGCATTATTTACAAGACCAAAGAAATGGAAACAATTTAAGTACCTATCAGGAGCCCTGGTAGCATAACGAGTTACACATTGTGCTACTAACCTCAGGGTCAGCAGTTGGAAACCCCCAGCCAGTCTTCAGGAAGATGAGGAGGCTTTCTACTCCCATAAAGATTGACAGTCTCAGAAACTCCCTGGGGCAGTTCTGCTCATCCTATAGGGTTGCTGAGTCGGCATCCAGAAGATGGCAGTTAGCGAGAGTGAAGTGCCCATCAATGGATTAATAGATAAACAAACTATAATACATCCACACTGGGAATAGTATCAGACTTTAAAAAATAACAAATTTCAAAACAATGAGTAACATGGATGAAGTTCTTTATTATTATGCTGCATAAAATGATTGCTGTTGTTAGGTGACATAGAGCTGGTTTCAACCCTATGCACAACAGAAGGAAACCCTGCCCGGTCCTGCACCATCCTCACAATTGTTCCTGTGCACGAGCCCATTGTTGCAGCAGCTACTGTGTCCATCTATTTTATTGAGGACCTTCCTCTCTTACAAAGCCCCTCTATGTTACCAAGCATGATGCCCTTCTCCAGGGACTAGTCTCTCCTGACAACTGTCAACAGTATGTAAGACGAAGTCTCACCATCCTCACCTCTAAGGAACACTGGCTGTACTTCTGACACAGAGCAGTTTGTCCTTTTGGCAGTCCATGCTACTTTCAATTTTCTTTTCATTACCACAATTCAAATGTACTGATTCTTCTTTAGTCCTCCTTATTTAATGTCTAATTTGAGATGCTTAGGAGTATATTGAAAATAGCAATGATGGGTCAGGCACGCCTTAATCCTAAAAGTAACATCTTGCTTTCCAACACCCTAAAGGCGTCTTGTTCATCCGATTTACCCAAAGCAATGCGTTGTTTGATCTCTTGACTGCTGCTTCCATGAGCATTGATTGTGGACCCAAACTAGCCCTGGCAACTTCCATCTTTTCTCTAAAAGGATAATTCTTGCATGAAACCACTTAAAAATGCCAAGAAAAGTTCATTGAAAAATATGTTTTAGGAGGTTATATCATTAACTAGTGGGTAGACTTGGATTAACGTGAGTGTAGTGAAAGGGGATATACAATATGGAGGAAATCAGTACAAAAGGATGAAGGACCCACAAATTAAAGGCAACAAATACAACTATTATTACCTATGAAGGGGCTTCAACAGAGTTTGTGAAATGCTTAACATTATGTATATAGACCCCACAAGGGGAGAATATGCTCAATATCATGTTCCTAATTAGCCACTTTTGACCTCATTTCTATCCAGACCTTGGTGACCCAAGCTACGTGTTATAGACAACTGGCACTTTAGATTTTAGAAGTGCCAACACCCTTCAAAAACCACACCAGAAGGATCCAAATTAGAAACCCCACTAAGAGAACTGGACTAAACTCACCTTTAGCAGATTTAAGGAACTGAAATAATCCCTAGTGAAAGCCACCCTCGTGTGAGAAGCAGATGACCGCTATCCCAAGGTTACAGAATTCAATTGGTGGTTATTGAACTTTTGTTCAGATCTCTTCCTTTGAGGGTGCCCAATGTCTGGTAACCAGAAATCACCACATATTTAACATTTCCATGCTCTCTTTGCTTTTGTATGACATACATTAATATTGCAAGCATGTTTCTGCCTTTGTGAATGCCTTTGTGAATAAGCGGTATTGAAAGGTTTGCCCTATCCTCAACCCTTACTGTTTGTGTAGTGTCTAGTCACTTAAACTTTTAATCCATACCAAGCTTTTGATCTGTAGCAATTCATGTATTGCAATCTAAAAAGCTGGGTCTATATACATATAATATCCTTTTACTCAACAGTGCTGTCGAGGGTATGCCATTGACTACTCTAACGATATAACCAATAGAATTTTACTTTATGCTCCATGGGGATGGTTTATAATATTCCCCAATAAAGTTATAATGATGTCTCTAAAATGAACCAGGGACACATATGACCCATAGATATATGAATGGACTTTGTGTTCACACTTAATCATAGCCCTAGTTTAAGGACAATTAATTTTTACAATGTAGTCCTAGTTGATACTCATCCTCATGGAGAAATCACTGATGATGTCAGTGCTACAGCAAAGTGTAGGGAAGAAATCAGATGGTGGCTGGCTATCAGAATGAATGTTGTCTGGGGTATAAAGGCTTGTCTTAAAACAAGCAGCCATGAAGTGAGGTGTCAAATAAGTCCACATGGAAGAAGCACACCCAGTTATATGATCTAAGGATTATAAAGAACAAAATACAAATCCAGGGGAGGGAACAGTATCATAACTTAAATTTTGAATACCCAATTGCAGAAGTCTTCAAATGACAGTGGAAGCCCAAAATCCACAGTCAGGGTCTCCACATGGACTAAGCCTGTGATGAGTGATGAATTCCCTCTGGCCCTAGTCCAGGAATGAGAATAGCCTTGCTATCAGACAAAAAGCATTATAAAGTCAATTATGGCAGATGTAATTAGATTAAAATATAACACCAATGGACATTAGACCACTACTAAGTCCTCCCTCAAAGCAAGAACACTTTGTTCTAATAACCTGGCATTCTGTGATACTCACCTCTCCTAAATGATTGCTGACGACAAAATAGTTGCACAAACTAGTGTGGTGAAGAAAGTTGATGGTGCCTGTCTATTACAAGATATATCATCTGGGGTCTTAAAGGCTTGAAGTTAAGCAAGCAACCATCTAGCTAAGAAGCAGCAAAGCCTACATGGAAGAAGCACACCAACCGTGTGATCATGAGGTGTTGATGGGTTCAGGTATCAGGCATCAGAAGACCCAAACAAACAACCATTTTTATGCAAACAAGGTGGGTCAGAATGGAGACCCAAAGCCAATCTGTAGACAATTGGAAATCCCCTCACAGAAGGGTCACAAGGAAGGGATGAGCCAACCAGGGTGCAGGATAGCACCAATGAAACACACAACTTTTCTCTATTTCTTTAATACTCCCCCCTCTCTCACTATCATGACCCCAGTTCTTTCTTACAAATCTGGCTAAACCAGAGCATGTACACTGGTACAGATACGAATTCTCAACACACAGAATCCAGGACAGATAAACCCCATAGGACCAATAATGAGAGTAGTGATACCATGAGGAGAAGGGGAAGGGGAGGGGAGAAAGGGAGAACTGATTATACACCACCACCCCAGGGGGACAAGCAAGACACGTGCATGAAGGAAGATCGCATATGATGTAAAATATGAAAACAAAAATAATTTATAAATTATCAAGGGTTTATGGGATATCAGGGGTATCAGGGTGGGAGGGTTGTGGGGCGGGGAAGAGGAGCTGCTACCAAGGGCTCAAGTAGAAAGAAAATGTTTTGGAAACTATGATGGCAACATATGTACAATTGTGCTTGATTGTTATAAGAGCTGTAAAGCCCCCAAGAAAATGCTTTATTAAAATTAATATATAAATATATCACCTTATCATTTGATCTATTTGATCCATTTTCAGTTTGTTCAAGTTTTTAATATTTTCTGCTTTCTTTTAAATTGAGGTTTTTCTTTGTTTTATTTTATTATTGTTTGTTTCTTGTTTTTGTTTTGTATAATTTTTCTGTATATGAAACACAGGATATGTAAACCTATAAGGATAATAACTGAGTAGTAATTACCTAGGGACATGGCAGGGGAGGTTGGGGGGAAATGAAGAGCCAATAATAATGACAAGAAAGAAAAAAATTGTTCTAAAAATGCTTATAGTGATGATTACACAACCCTTCTTAATGTTATTGAGCTGTATGATATGTGAATAGATGATAAGTCGATGTTCTCCATGCTGCTCTGGCGAATGACAACTGGGATTTTAACTTGTGAGTAGCCATCTAAAATGCAAATCTTGGTCTCTCCCCATCCAAATCAAAGAAGAGGGAGGAAAATTAATCCTGTGTGGACACTATTGTCCATAGGACTAATGGACATGCGAACCTTAGCCTTTATGACTCTGGGACCGGATGAACTAGATTGTGCCAGGCTACCACTGCTGATCACTCTTCAAGGGATCATGGTAGAAGGTCCTATACAGGGCAAGAAAAAGATGTTGAACAAATTATAATAATCATTTTAAAAGACCAGGATTACTGGTTTAATAAAGACTGGTAGAACCCTATGGCTTTTAGTCACTCTGAAGCCTGGAATTGAACAGCTTCAGCCAAACAATAAACAGGCCTATAAGGTGAACAATACTGGGGAGAGAAACATCCCTAGAAAAATCCACCATATAAAATCAACAGGCAGCATTTGCTTTGTTATAACGCTCACACGACAGGAAGGGATAATAAAAAGGGTTGAAAGAAAATGGGAAAATAGGTAGGGAATGGGAAGAGTACTGCTGCATTGTGGGGATTGCAATCAATGTCATGAAACAAAATATGTGAATTGTTGAATAGTTCTATAAACTTTCTCCCAAATCACAATTTACAAAATAAAATGAGCTGAAAATAGATCAAACATCTTAATGTAAAAAGGTAAAATTATAAAATTCTTAGAGGAAATAATAGTAATAAATGGTTATGAGCCTCTTTTTGACAAAAAAATATTAATGACACAAAAATACAAGGACCTAAAAGAGATAAAGTATATGTCACAAAGATTAAAACCTTGTGTGCTTCTAAGAAAATGTTATTAGTCATATTTTTTAAAGAGTCAAAATAAAGCCAATACTACAAGGCACATCAGGGAATGAAAAAAGACAAATTAATCTCTTGAACGCATTTAATAATCTATTTTCTTCTCTTCAGACATACTACCTGGATGAATTTGAAGATCTCCTAGATGTACTGCTGTTGAAGATTGATGACCTGTCCAACAGCCTACACATTCCTGCTCTAGAAACACACACCAGTAGAACAAGGGAGGCCAGGGCAGATGAGAGCCCTGCCGTGGGCATTCCTGACTCCCAAGCTGCTCAGGTCAGCATATGCAAATTTATTTGTTGCAGCTTTCCTTTTCACATTCCCAAACCAAAATGTTTGTTTAAGTTTGAAAGGAAGTTTGAAGCAGCCAAACCCCAAATTCACTGCCACAGAGTCACTGCTGACTCAAAGTGACCCTATAGGACAGAGTACAGGGGCTTCTATGGGTTTCTGAGATGCTAATGTTTATAGCATTAGAAAACCTGTTCTTTCTCCCACAGAGGAGCTGGTGTTTTAGAACTGCTAATCTTGTAGATCCCAGCCCAACACTGACAACGATACCACCAGGGCTCCTTGTTTGCATGAAATATATTCTCAAAATTAATACCGGTAACTTTGGTCAAAACTGAAGTGTTACTTAATCACTGTCTTTAAATGCCTGATGTGCTTTCTAGTTTAAAATGATGGCATATCAAATGGATCAGTTATCAGGCATCAAAGAACAAAAAATCCTATCATTGTGTGCTCACCTTCCGGATATGATTTCTGAAGACAAATGGGAGCATAAGCAACAGTAGTGAAGAAAGCTGATGGTGCCCAGCTATCAAAAGATACAGCATCTATGATCTTAAAGGCCTGAAGGTAAACAAACGGCCATCTAGCTCAGAAGCAAAAAAAGCCCACATGGAAGAAGCACACCAGCCTGTGTGATCACGAGGTGTCGAAGGGATCAGGTAGCAGGCATCAAAGAACAAAAATCAAATCAATGTGAATGAGGGAGAGTGCAGATTGGGGACCCAAGACCCATCTGTAAACAACTGGACATCCCCTTACAGAAGGGTTGCGGAGGGGAGAAGAGACAGTCAGGGTGCAGTATGGCAACGATTAAACATATAACTTTCCTCTAGTTCCTAAATCCTTCCTTCGCCCCACCCACCACTATCATTATCCCAATTCTACTTTACAAATCTGGCTAGACCAGAGGATGTACATTGGTACAGATAGGAAATGGAAACATAGGGAATTCGGGCAGATGACCCCTTCAAGACCAGTGGTGAGAGTGGCAATACTAGGAGGGTGGAGGGAAGGTGAGGGGAAAAGGGGGAACTGATTACAAGGATCTGCAAATAACCTCCTCCCTGAGGGATGGACAAGAGAAAAGTGGGTGAAGGGCAGTATAAGATATGACAAAATAATACTTTATAAATTATCTAGGGTTCATGAGGGAGTGGGGAGCAGGGAGGCAGGGGGAAAAATGAGGAGCTGATCCCAAGGGCTCAAGTAGAAAGCAAATGTTTTGAGAATGATGATGGCAACAAATGTACAAATGTGCTTGACACAATGGATGGATAGAATGTTATGAGAGCTCTAAGAGCCCCCAATAGAACGATTAAATTTTTTAAAAGATGGCATAAAAATTTAAAAATGATGGCATAAATATGTGCCTCCTTTTTTCTAATTTGTTATTATTAGTTGTCACTAAGCTGCACACAACACCAGGTATACAGAGTAAAGCAGCGCTGCAGGGCTTTTAAGGCTGTGTTCTCTTAGATGTCAAGCACCACGTCTGTTGTCTGAGGTGCTGCTGGGTGAATTTGGAACCACCAGCCTTCTGGTTAGTCAAACTTTCGCTCAGTACCTTTGAATTGATGGTTACTCATAGCTTCCCTATAGGACAGAGAATAACTGTCCCTGTGGGTTTCTGAGATTGTAACCCTTTATGGGAGTAGAGCACTTAACTGTTGGTGCCACCCAGGGATGTAATCCTGATTAAAACTTTAATAAACCAAAACAAAATCGCTGAGTTCAAACTGCTCACCTTTTGTTCAGCAGCTGAGTGTAGTAAAGAAAAAGAAATGAAAATATCATACTCCCTAAAACTAAGAAATACCTAAGGTGCAGAGCCATGACCAATAATTCCAAGAATGTCTGTTCATTACAGTAATAATTAAACCAAAGGAGAAAAGATCCCACCACTTCCATGAGATCTCACAGAATTTTCCAAATGAACAACATACTCAGATGGTCCAACCAAAGACTCCTTGCTTGGATCAAAACAGTATAGCGCAAACAGAGGAACCACCAGAATCCTAACACTATAGAGTTTTATGGGCATAGGGCTGAAGCAATGAACACACGGTTAAGTCATTCTTGTCTGAAGTAATTAAGGATGCAACTACCCGGAATAAGAATAATTGATGCGTCATAGAACTAGAGCTACACCACTTGCCTGCGAAAAAAAATTAACACAAATCCATACTCTATATTCTCAACTGAGAATGACAGTGGCAACAAATGTACAAAAGTGCTTGACACAATGGATGGATGGATGGATTGTGATAAGAGTTGTATGAGCCCCCAGTAAAACGATTAAATTAAAAAAAAGATGGCATAAAAATTTAAAAATGATGTCATAAATATGTGCCTCCTTATTTCTAATTTGTTATTATTAGTTGCTGTCACTAAACTAGTTGTTTAGTTGCCATGAAGTTGTTTTCCACTCATGGTATCTTTATATTTAATTAAGCAAATATAAAGTTCTGTGAGACCTTCATGATTTTTGATATGATTAAGTGCATTGTGGTTATTTTGTAGTATTTTCCAACATAGGGGGTTCATCTTCTTACGCTATATGAGAAAATTAATCATTTTATTAGGGGTTATTATCGATATTTTAACATTCCTTAAATCAATTATATCAAGAGAACTTGTACAGATGCTGCCATCATCGTTTTCAAAACATTTGAAAACAGGGGTTTATCTGTCCTGGATTCTGTGTATCAAAAGCTCATATCGTTAGTAATGTCCATACTTCAGTCTAGCAGGATTTGTGAGGCAGAACTGAGGCCATAATAGTTGCGGGAGGGAGTATTAAAGAACTACGAAAATGTGTGTGTTTCATCGGTGCTATACTGCACCCTGGATATATCATCTCTTCTGTGAGGGAATGTCCAATTATCAACAGATTGGCTTTGGGTCTCCATGCTGACCCCCTCTCCTTCACATCAATAAGATTGTTTTTGAACTCTGATACCTCTTCGCATCAACACCTCGTGATCTCACAGGCTGGGGTGATTCTTCCATGTGGGCTTTGTTCCTTCTCAGCTAGATGGCCGTTTGTTTATCTTCAAGCCTTTAAGACCCCAGATGCTATAACTTTTGATAGCCGGACACCACCAGGTTTCTTCACCACATTTGCTTTTGCACCTGCTTTTTCTTCAGCAATTCTCTCAGGAAAGTGAGCATCATGGAATGCCAGTTTAATGGAAGTGTTTTTTCATTGAGGGAGTACTTGAGTAGAGGCCCAATGTCCATCTGCTACTGTGATAATAAACCTATAAATATATGCAGACATCTATTTCACCATCATCACATATAAACATATTTACATATGTACATGTATGTGTTTAGACCTCTATAAATGCCCTTTGCCTCCTGGTTCTTTCCTCTATTTCCTTCTACTTTCCTCTTGTCCCACTATCATGCTCAGCCTTCATTTGAGTTTCAGTAATTAGGTTTATTTGGGTTCCAGTAATTCTTCTCAGTTACATTGCCCTTGATCAAGCCCTACCAGACCTCTTACAACCTCCTCACCATCCCTTTTAGGTCACTTGTTGTTCCCTTGTCCCTGGGTTTGTTAAAACCCACTTCCTTTCCCTTGCCTCTCCTTCTCCCATCTCCCTCCGAACCATGGGTCCAGTTGTTTTCTCCTCCAGGTTGTTTATCCCGCCTATCTTATCTAGATAGACCTGCAGAGATAATAATATGCACAAAAAGCAAGACAGAGCAAAACAAGGCAACAAAGGAAAACAAAACAACAACAACAACAAAACCCAATGACAAAAAAATACATAAATAAAAGCCTGTAAATAGTTCAAGGTCTGTTTGTTGACCTTTAGGAGTGTTTTCCGGTCAAATCTGATGGGGTGCCATGCCCTGGCCCCAAAGACTATTTTGGGTATTCCCTGGGGACTTCATTGCTCTGCTCCCCTTGCTGTTCTGTTGCACCCCCTTAGTGTTTCATGCCTCAGTGTGGTGGGGTCAGATCGGGCGAAATTCCAACACTGTGTCTCCAGTACTGCCCCACGTAGGGCTATGGGTCAGTGAGGGATGTTGTGTCCTCCTGTGGGGCCGGCCCTATGATCCTCTCTGTGCTTTGGCTCCTCTGAGCAGGAATGTCATCCTTAAGGCTTGGTGGGCCAGGATGTGCTCCACTCTCTCTTCCTCCCAGTACATTTGCTCCTGTGATGCTATATCTTTTAAAAGCTGGGCAACGTATATTTTCTTCACCACATTTCCTTATGCACCCATTTTGAACGACACAATATTATATTATGGTCTTTTGACTAATTTTGAAATTAAATTGCCTTTAAAATTTCAAATTTTCTTTCATACTAGTTTTTCTTAGTTTGGAAGTGCCATATATGACCCTGCCGGTATTTGCATACCAGTGGCATAGCTTCCCAAATTATAGCAACATGAAAGCCACCACAATAAAAACAAGTTGACAGACATGTGGTGTGCTTGCTAGACAAACAAGAAAAGATGAAATCTATTCTCTAATGACAAATACACTTTAGTTGTGACTTTTCTGTCTTCTTTATATAAGAGATAATCCTCTGCCGGCCCAGATTATAGTGCTATTCATAGGTCAGAGCATAAATGAGTGTGTCTCCAGAACAAAGATGAGAACTTATGGTACCTGCGACTCAATCCCATAACAGCAACCATTCTCAGATCAAATTAATGACTACTTGTGGAAGAAGAACCCTCAAAGATGAGTTGCCTTCATACAGAGATGTTGCCAGCTGACATCAAGTTGGCTCCAAATTATAGGGACCCCATATACAACAATAAGTAACATCCATGCTTTTTAACACTCTGATGAGACTTTGTGCAGATCTACCCAACGCAATGTGTCTTTTGATCTCTTGACTGCTGCTTCCATGAGCATTGGCTGTGGATCCAAGGAAGACTAAATCCTCGACAACTGCAATCTTTTCTCTATTTATCATGATGATACCTATTGGTCTAGTTGTAAGGATTTTGGTATTCTTTACATTGCATTTTAATTCATACTGTAGACTACAATCCTTATGTTCTTCATCTGCAAGTGCTTCAGACCCTCACTGTCGGCAAGCAAGGTTGTATCATCTTCATAAAGCAGGTTGTTAACAAGCCTTCTTCAATCCTAAGACTGCATTCTTCCCAGGTAATCCAACAAGTGTGTTACTCTGAGGACTAACGTGCACCTGGCCCATGCTATGATCTTTTCACTAGCCTCATATGCATGTGAAAGTTGGGCATTGAATAAGGAAGACAAGAAGAATCGATGCATTTGAATTATGGTGCTGGAAAAGAATATTGAAAGCACCATGGACTGCAAAAAGGACAACTAAGTCCGTCTTTAAAGAAGCATGGCCAGAGGGATCCTTAGAGCTAAGGCTAGTAGGACTTCTTCTTATACATGCTACACATTATCAAGAAAACCAGTCCCTGTAGAAGGACATCAAGCTTGGGAAAGCATAGGGGCAGTGGAAAGATAAAGAAGACCCTGAGGAGATGGATTGATACCATAGTTCTAACAACAGGCTCAGGCACAGGAACAATTGTGAGCATGGCGAAGGTTAGGGCAGTGTTCCATTCTGTTGTGCATAGGATCAGAACTAACTTGATGGCACCTCACAGCAACATGTACAGCAGAAAAAAACACTGCCCACTTCTGTGCCATCCTCACAATTGTTAAATTTGAGCTCACTGTTGCAGCCACTGCGTCAATCCTTCTCCTTAAGGTCTTCCTTTTTTTCACGGACCTGATATTTTAAAAACCGCAGAGGGTATTGTTTATATCTCCACAGGGAAAGAGGGATCAGACTTCAACCCAGTGCTCCAAGACATGAATGC
>NW_022103904.1:17941605-17948046 GCF_000313985.2 Echinops telfairi
AGCCATCTAGCTCAGAAGCAACAAAGCCCACATGGAAAAAGCATACCAGCCTGCGTGATCATGAGGTGCTGAAGGGATTGGTTATCAGGCATCAAAGAACAAAAAATCATATCACTGTGAATGAATGGGAGTGTGGACTGGAGACCCAAAGCCCATCTGTAGGCAACTGGACATCCCTTACAGAAGGCTCACAGGGAAGAGATGAGCCAGTCAGGGTGCAGCATAGCAACATTTTACTTACATGTGATGTTAATGAGATTGTTAGATAATTTCCACATTCTGTTATATCATCTATCTTTGGAATGTGCACACATAGGTACACTCTTCTAATGAACTGGCCAGTTAGCTGTCTTCCAGATTTCTTGGCACAGACAAATGAGTGGCTCCAGGTCTGAGTTAGCATGCTGAGACAATTGAATTAGTATTCCATCACGTTCTGGAACCTTGTTTTTCACCAGTGCCTTGTGGTTCTTGATCTTATGCTACCTCTCAAAATAGGTGAACATTGACCAATTATTTTCCATACAATGGCTGCCTATTGTTTCCCATTGTCTCCCACATTGTGACACATTTTGCTCATAGAACCCTCAAAATTGCTAACTGAGGCTCAAATTTTTTCTTCAATCCTTTCAGTTTGGAAAGAACCGAGCCTGATATCCCTTTTTTTGTTTTCTAACTCTAGGACTTTGTAGATTTCATTATGATATTTTACCTTATTGTCTCAAGGTGCCCTTGGAGATTTTCTGCCCAGCTCTCTTCTTCTTCCTTTAAAAAAAATATTTTTTAGTTATGCATCTACATATTTAAGAGAAAGTTTCAAAGTCTGTTCTGAAATCCATTTTGGTGTTTTCTTTCTTTCCTGTCCTTTTAGCGATCTTTTGTTTTCTGCGTGTATGATGTTCTTGATGTATGTCTTATTTTTTTGGTGAATTTTTTTGGAGAAGCATCTCACAATTCTTCTGGTCTTTGGTCATTAGTATTTAATATGTCAAATCTGTTCTTGAGATGGTCTCTAAATGCAAGTGGGATGTACTCAGCATTAGCTTTTGGCTCTCATGAAATTGTTTTAGTTTTCTTTGGCTTCAACTTGAACTTGCATAGGAATGATTAATGGTTTATTTAACTGTCGGCCCTTAGCCTCGTTCTGACTAATGATATGGAGTTCTTTTCCTGTGAATTCCATCTGGTGAAGTGCATTTGTATAGATACCATGCATATTGTTGAGAAAGTAATACATGCCATGAAAAAGTCATAGGTCTTGAAAAACTCTACCATGCAATCTCCAGACTAATTTCTATCAACAAAGACATTCTCCAAATAATCATCCTGCCTTTTTGTTCCCACTTTTTCCATTCTAATCACCAGTAATTATCAATGCATCTTGATTGCTTGTTTGATCAATTTCAGACTGAAGAAATTGGTAGAATCTTCGATTTCTTCATAGTGGGTTTCAGTGGCTGTTGCAAAAATTTGAATAATAATTATATTAACTGGTCTTCCTTGTAGATATATGGATAGTATCCTATCACAGGGAGTATTATACTTCAAGTTTCATCTTGAAATGTTCTTTTTAATGATGAATGAAGTAATAATGTTAAGTCAGTGTCTTCTTATGCCAAAAATACCCAGAAAAGTTGAGCAAACTAATTCTTTTTTTTCTTTCTTTAAAAAACAAAACAACTTTTATTGTGAATTGGGTGACAGGGTACAGCACAGAGCAGTTTTCAATTTAACGGTTCATGCACACTTTGTCTCCTGTCATTGTTTTGTTTGCTTTTTTTAACTAAAAGATCATTTATTGGGGATTCTTACAACTCTTGTTACAATCCAGACAATGATTGCATCAGGCATGTTTGTACATATGTTGCCTCATTCATTTCTATATGTTTACTTTCAATTGAGCCCTTGGTATCAGCTCCTCATTCCCCCACCCCAACCCCCATACCTCCTTGGTAGATTATAAATTGTTATTATTTTCATATCTTACACTGGCCACTGTCTCCCTTCCCCCATGTTTTCTGTTGTTCCTCCCCCTGGAGAGGGTTGTATGATTGTGTGTCAATCATTGTGATCAGTTCCCCCTTTCTCCCTTCCTCTCCCCCCTTTATCCCTACCATTCTGGTATTGCTATTCCCACTCCTGTTCCTGGATTCCGTGTGTCATGAGCCCCCATCTCTTTTCTCTACCTGTGTACACGTCCTGGTCTAGTCAAATTGAGAATCAGTACTGCAGTCATGATAGTGGGGAGTGAGGAAGCCTCAAGGAACCAGAGGATATTGTGTTTCATCAATGCTTTACTGCATCCTGGTTGACTCATCCCTTCCTGGTGGCCCCTCTGTGTGTGGGGATTGTTCCATTGTCTACAGATGGGCTTTGGTCCTGCTCCGCCCCCCACCCCTCACCTACATACTCGTTCTCAACAATGTTTTTATTTGTTTATTTGTTTGTTTGTTATGTGTCTTCTGATGCCTGTTACCTGGTCGCTTCTATACCTCATAATCACACAGGCTAGTGTGCTTCTTCCATGTGGGCTTCTTGTTTCTCTGCTGAACGGCCACTTGTACTTCAAGCCTTTAAGACCCCAGACGCTATTTATTTTATTAGCCTGGCACCATCTGCATTCTTCACCACATTTGCTTATGCACTTGTTTTGTCTTCAGCGATTGTGTCAGGAGGATGAGCATCTCAGAATGCCAATTTGTTAGAACAAATTGTTCTTGTATTAAGGTAGGGTATGAGCAGAGGCCCGAAGTCCATCCACTACCACAGTGCATTGCTGTATAAATATATGTACATAGGCCAACACCTCTGTTTTTGTGGATTAATTTATGTATACACCTATGCTTATACTTCTGTCCATTGCTTTGCTTCCTAGGTCCTTCCTCTGATTCCTTGTACCTTCGTCCTGCCCCACCATCACTTTCCCTCTATTTCTGCCCCTTAGAACTTCCTCTTAGCTAGTTTGCTGTTGCTCTGACACCCTCAGGATCTCTATCCCTCCTTGTTGTTGATTCTAATCATCCCCTAGTTGCTCCCCTGTCTATGGCATTGCCCTCCGCCCTTACCCCTCCCCTAAGTCCCCCGGAGCCTGTTGGTCCCACTCATTCTCCTCCGGCTTGCTTCCCACGCCTATCTTACCTAAGTAGACAAGCCAACTATGACATAGACCAGACAAACTGAAAGCAAAAGATTTAAATAAGAAAAGGAGGGGAAAGAGAAAAAAGAAATAAAGAGAAGATTTTTTAAAAAAAGAGAAAGCTGTTATTTTCCCTTCTTGGTTTGCCCCGCTGTGCGAGGTTCAGACCGCACTACCTCCCCACCATGTGGCCCCAGATTTGTCCTCTGTCGCAGTCTGTTCCAGTAAGGGGATAACGTGGCACGAGCTGTTGGCCACACAGTCCCCTGTGTCCCAGTCGCTCCCCACAGGGAGGGCTTCCCCTGGGCCTGGTGTGCCAGCATTGGACCCAGACCCCCTGTCCCTTTCTCTCCTTCCGTCCTGGTCTGTGTGGGCGTGGCATGCTGGCCCCTCTCCCCAACCTGTAGGTTTAGTGATGTTTTCTGTCACCCATATTTCTAGGGATGGGGCCAGATTGTTTCTGTTTGGGCCCAGCCCTGTAGTGGGCTCTTTTCATGCATTCCTCCACGTGCCCATGGAGCAAACTCATTCTTAATGATGTAATTCAAGAAAACATTACGTAAACAACGATACAGATCAGATACTTAAAGAACTATGTCCTAGGGAAAAAAATGTTCTCAAATTTATAAAAACAAGAACACATTCTAGTAAAGTTAATAGGCTTTTAAAATATGAACTATTCTATTGGTGTTGAGACTTCTGACTAAAATATAAAGTCATGTCAATGTGATTTAAAATATTTCAAATATGCATATTAGTAGAAAGGCTAATTATTTAAAATAAATAAATGATAGATTTTTAATAAATAAAAACAAAATAGCTAATAGGACCTACCTGGACTCATCGCCCTTCGGTATATTCTGACTCTCAGGAACCCGACAGGGCAGAATAGAATTGCCCCCAAGAGTTTCCAAAGTATTCAATGTTTATGGAAGCAGGGAACCATGTCGTCCTCCTGCAGAGCAGTGGGTTTGTTCAAACGATTGACATTATGGTTAGCAGCCAGGCATCTTAAACACTATAAATATACATACATTGGCCCCAAAAAAAGTGTTCATGAGAACATCCAGAGCTGGACAGAGTTTGGAGAAAGATGTCATTTTGTGTATGGTTGATGAGAGTACAAGCTGGTGCAGATTTTTGCAAAATACTTTATAATTAGCAAATATTTAAACATATGTAACATTTAGTACAGCAATCTGATTTATAGACCTAACTTCTAGAAGGAAAAAAAATCAGTAGGAATACTTAAATACAAGGAGATGCATTCCAGCACAGCTTTTATATTGTTCTTATCCCCTACCACCTTGATTAACCCACACTGAGTTCTTAGGGTGTTTTAGGGGATTCCTTTGAATTCTCTATAGAGCAGAACTTCTACCAATCAAGATCATTTCAATAATTTCTTTCCAATCTGGGTACTATTTATTTTATTTACTTGCTAACTTGTGTTAGCTGAACCCTCCCACATAATGTTGAATAGAAATGGCCAGTGTAGAACAAGTCTTGAATTGTTCCTGCATTTTAAAAGAAAACATTCAGTCATTCAGTATTTAATGTGATGTTATATATATATATAGTTTTTTTTAACAGATGCGTTTTATTAAGGAAATTCCCTTCAATTCCTAGTTTGTTAAATGTGTTAACACATGAAAGAGTGTTGGATTTTGTAAAATACTTTTGCTGAATTTATTGAACTATTACAGCAGACCTGCTGGCACAGCAGTTAAACACTGCTTGCTACCTGAAAGATCAGTAGTTTGAACACACATCAGCCATTACATGAAAGAAAATAGCAATAACCTGGTTCTGTAAATAATCAGAGGCTTGCAAATCTTTTGGGGTGATTCTACTTTGTTCTATTGGGTCGTTATGAGCTGGAATTGACTGGGTGTCGGGGAGTTTCTGTGCTTTATGTTTATTTGGTTGGTTTTATGTTTGCTTGTTTTGGTCAATACCAATAGATAATGTATGACTTCCGTGCTCTATTATATTAATTTGGTGTATTACTTATTAATTTATTTTGGGATGCTAGAACTATCTTACATGTTTTATAAATGTTGGATTTGTGTGTGAATACGTGTTTGTGTTTCTGAACTCAAATTGCTAGTTTTTGGTTAAGAATTTTTCTTTATGTATTCAAAAGAGATATTGATCTATAGTTTTATTTATTTGGGTCTTTAATCTTACTTTCAGAGTAATACTAGCCTCATAGAATGATTTTTGAAGTAATCCGCATATTCTTAGGAAGGCATTTGTGATGCATTGGTATTCATTCATCTTTAAATAAGCTTTTCTCTGTGGTGGGAGGATTTTTACATTTGCTTGTTTTCCCTGAACTGTTTATGTGATTTGATTGACAGTTTGTAGAGCAAGTTGGTTTTCTAGTCAACACTTCACACACATTTTGTGTCATGACATTGATAGTAGTCTCCACAGTGTAACTGCTCTTTTCTCACTTCTTTCCTGCTTTGTCAGCTCTATTTATCCTTCCTTCTTATCCATTCCTGCTTTCTGAGTTTACCTCTGGGCAAAAGCTGCCCAGGGTGAATTGTCCTAAGGAATGCATACCTCCCTTGGGTTATTACTCATGCAGACTTCCCTGGTGTTATTATGCACCATATACATCTGTCTGTCTATCATAGGACTGATAGTTGAGCGATAACTATGAGTTCAGGTCCAGGGCCATAGTCTCAGAAGTTCCACCAGCCACAATTAGAATAAATAGCAAGCATGGTCTTCTTTTGATTTTCCGTTTTATGCCATGTTTTTCTCCCACTCTGTCTAGTACTTTCATCGTGTTTCCTTTCACAATGGTCAGCTATAGCAGCTAGATATTATTTAGTTCCTCGGATCATAGGGTCATCGAGGTTGATTGGTATATTGGTATACTTGCTTGGTATAGTGATCTTTTTGGACTAATTGTTTCTATGCATCATCGTTTCTGTGCATCATTCACTCTTCTTCGCTCTGAATGGAGAAAAACCAATTGCATCTTAGATGGCCATCTACTAGTTTTTAAAACTCCCTTCACTGCTCATGAAAGTTGGGTGTAGAATTTTGTCTTTTTAGACTATGTTATTTATGTCAATTGACCTCGATGTTTCCTGAGACTGTGCTCCTAAATTTTCAGGCCCAGTTACCCATTCCTTAGGTGTTTGGTTTTGGCAACGACATTTACATACCTTTATACCTTGTTTCTTCTATTTTATGAGTGGATGTATTTATAGCTCATATAAATATGTATATATATGTTATCTGCCAACTCTATATATGATTATGAGTGTAGTCCCTTTGCCTCCTCA
>NW_022103904.1:17948418-17950945 GCF_000313985.2 Echinops telfairi
TCATCCACAAGAGATCTTTCATGGATACTTCATTATTCTTCAATGTTGCATGGTATTCCATTGTGTGCAGTGTCCATTGATAAATTCATCTGTTAGAGGCAACTAAGTTGTTTCATTTGTGGTAAATAGCAACAGAGGTGGACATATCTTGCCTCCTCTGGTTTCCTTATTGCCACGAAGCGGGGGTCACGCAGACTTCATAGTCCATTATCCTTTACCTAGTTTGATACCAACTTTTCCTCCAGCACCACTGTTCATCCAAGCTGGGTTCAATTATCCATCACAATGGCCACACAGAACTCATAGACAATACTCATGGTTCAAGGGGTTTATGAGGGAAGTTACCACAAGTCGGGATCATCAAACAGTAAGGATACAACCATTGATCTCCTCAGCCAGCAGCCAGTTCTCAGCCATGTGGTCCCTTGGTTTTCGCTTCTATGGGCCAGGGAGCCAGGTTTCCTGTCACTGGGCCTCACAGTGCCATAGTCTCGGGCCAGATGAATAAAAGGTGCTCCATAGTTTCAGTACTGCTCCTCAGAGCCTCCGTGACATGGTCTCTGTTGTATCTGATGCCATTTCAGACAGAGCCCTTGTCCATGCTCCTCCAATGGTCCTGGGCTTTCTCTGTGTGTCCCAAATAGCCCTACAGACTGAGAAGTGGCTCTGATGGAAGTGTGATGGTCTGCAGAAGACCATACTCCCAAGGAAAATGAAGAATGGTGTCTTCAATCACACCCTATAGTAAATTCCTTAGATCCCCCCAAGGAAACCACAGTGTAGCTAGAGGGGTGTCTTCAGAAGAACTGAAGAGGTACAAGAGCTTTTTCTCCCCAACTTCTTCATTTGCTTTTATGAACACAATTAAGTAAGACAGGAACGTTAGATTCCAAATACGAGCTCTAGGGAATACAGTTTGCCTTCGGGAATTCTTCTGTTATGATCCAAAGAGTTTTCATTGGCTTATTCGTCTCAGTAATTTACCAGACCTTTCTTCTTAATCTGTCTTAATTTGGAAAATGCACTGAAATCTGCCCACCATGGGTGACCCTGCTGATTTTTGAAATATTTATTTTGTAGCTTCCAGTATCACTGTATTACTTAAAGGTAAATATTTGTGATTCCGTCGTACCGCTTACCAGGAGACATCTGAGACATTTGACCTCATTATGGATATTTCCAAGTTCACTTTCCATAGTTGGGATCCTCAGGCAGTACATGTAGCTCTGGGGTGCCCTCCTTTCTTCACCTGTGTTTTCAGAACGTTTTGTGTGATGAACTTGACAAGTTAACATTCTTTCTGGATCAAGAAGGGGTTAAGAGGATAAACTGGACTTCCGTTTCTTCCCTTAATTTTGCCTTCTTGTGGGATATTTTGAAGACGATTTTGAAGGGTTAGCTTTCCTTAACACCATCAGGGAGCCTAGGCCATGGAAATGTGCCAAAGAGTACTGAGATCCCCCTCAAATCAAGAGACATTTTTCTATATAAAGTAAAGGATCTACCTAGATGGGAGGAGCCCTGGTGGCATAGTGGTTACCTATTCTGCTGCAACCCACAAGGTCAGCAGTTCCATACCATCAGCCACGCCTTGGGAGAAAGACTGGGTTTTCTAATCCTACAAAGAGTTACAATCTTGGAAACCCACAGAGGCAGTTCTACCCCGCCCCATAGGGTCACTGTGAGTCTGCACTGACTCAATTACAGTGAGTTAATGAGACCTAGATAGGGCATATCGTTTTTACCTGTGTGTGTAAGGTTGGCAGTTTGTACCCATTTAGAGTACTGCGGGAGAAAAGGCCTATCTAGCTGTTTCCATTACAATTAGAGCCCAAGAAAAATCTCAGGGAGAAATTTCATTCTGTAATATATGAGGTCAGTATGACCTGAAATCAACCCAACAGCAACCAACAATAACAACATTGTTTTGCGGTTGCTGTTAAATTAGTACAAACTCCTGGTGACTCCATGTACAGCTGAATAAAACTCTCCCTAAACCCACACCATCTTTCTGATTTCCAATATGATTGGGACCATTGTTGCCCTCCGACCTAGGGGGTTCTTTCCCCAGCACTGTAGCAGACAGTCTGACGCAGTGCTCCATCGAACTTTCATGGGCTGATTGTGTGAGTAGGTCACTGGGCCCTTCTTCCTAGTTAGTCTGAAAGTTCCACTGTAATTTGTAGTTGAACTGTCAGTGGTATAGCTTCCATCCAAAGAGCAGCACACAGCCACTATTGTAGAGCACACTGGCAGATGAGTGGTGGAAAGCATTCTATAGGACTAATTCACGGATCTGATGGATAAGCAACTGCTGAGAGTGATTCAGTTTTCACCACTGACTGAATGACCTTGGGCAAAGAACTACCTCTTCATGTTTTAATGCCCTCCCCTGCAAGGGAAATATGCTAGCAGAGTCTCATAATACTAATGACAAAGGGAAATGAGGTCGTGTCTGAATGCTTTCTGTGGGTTTAAAATGTAATTTTCTATGGGTTTAATATGTAATTTTTTTAAATGATTTTTT
>NW_022103904.1:17952462-17953790 GCF_000313985.2 Echinops telfairi
CTGGCCCCAAAGTCTATTTTTAGTGTTCCCTGGGGACTTCATTGCTCTTAGTGTTTTGCCTCAGTGTGGTGGGGTCAGATTGAGCGCAATTCCCACACCATGTCTCCAGTGTTGTCCCCTGCAGGACTATGGGTCAGTGAAGGATGTCGTGTCTTATAGTGGGGCCAGCCACATGGTCCTCTCTGTGCATTGGCTGCTCAGAGAAGGGATAACGTACTCAAGGCTTGGTGGACTAAGATGTGTTCCACTCTCTCTTTCTTCCCCTTCATTTGCTCCCGTGTGCTCTGATCAGACATGTCCCTCTCCCGGAGCTGTAGCTTCAGTGCTGTCCTCTGAAGTGAATTCTTCTTGGGGGAGAGGTGGCTATCCACATAGTTGGGATTGGGGCCGGCCTCTCAGACCTCTCTACTGGTTTGCTGCTTTACGCCCATATGTTACATTCACATCTTGTAGCACCAGGTTGAAGTCTGGTCCCTCTTTCCTGTGGAGATAAAAACAATACCCTCCCCTTGGGTGGATTACTGCCCTGTTCCCCCACTACCCAATTTATTTTTCCTTTTCCCTCTTCCTTTTTAGTTGGCTACCATATGTATTCCTGGATTTGCTCTGGATCCTGCCATACTACCTTGACCTTACTTCAGGAATGTTTATATACAGTAGCTTTTTCCCTATGCCCCCTTTGCATTTTTTTTAAAAAGCTTAGCTCAGCAGACTTATGTTGTACTTGTCCTTTTGTGCTTGGCTTACTTTGCTCAGCATAATTTCCTCCAGTTCTTCCCATGCAGTGATGTGCTTCATATGTTCATCACTGCGTTTTAGCGATGTGTAGTCATAGTACTCCTTTGTATGCATGTACCACAGTTTTTTAATCCATTTGTCTGTTGATGGAAATTTGGGTTCTTTCCAATCCTTGCAATTGTGAACTGTGCTGCAATGAACACTGGAGCACAGATGTCTGGCCATGGCTTGTTTCCTGCCTCTTCTGGGTATATGCCCAGTAGGGGGGATAGCTGGTTCATATGGTAGCTCAATTTCCATCTGTTTTAGATATTGACAAATTGATTTCCATAGTGGCTGTACATACCTACAAGCCCACCAGCAGTGGATGAGAGTTCCTGTCTCCCCACAGCCCCTTCAACATTTGTTGTTTTCTGATTTTTTGAATTGGGCTATCTTTGAGGGTGTTAGGTAGTATCTCATTGTTGTTTTAATTTGCATTTCTCATATGGCTAATGATTAGGAACATTTCCCCATATGTTTATTGGCCATGCAGATTTCTGCCCTTGTGAAATTTCTGTTCAGTTCCTTTGCCCACCTCCTCAGAGCAA
>NW_022103904.1:17957328-17959681 GCF_000313985.2 Echinops telfairi
CCGTAACCAGTATGCCACCAAAGTCCCCATACAAAGGACTTTGAATATATCTAGAATATATAAAGAATTTTCAAAACTCATCCTATAAGAATAATCCAATCAGAAAATAGGCAAAAATCTTGAAAAGACATTTCACTGATGAAGTTCAAATGGCAGATGAGTACAATAAGAACATGAGGAGATGTTAACAATTATTAACTGTTAGGGAAATTAAAACCACAATGCGATATAATGACACAGTTAACAGGACATTTAAAACAAACTATGCTGAATATACCAAAAGTTGGTGTAGATGGAAAAACTGGATTACTATAATATTGTGAGCAAACTACATTAAAAACCTATTTGTCAACTTCATATAAATTTAAACAGGAAATCTTATGACCAAGCAATTAAACGCATGTGTGTTTTCCCCAGAGAAATAGAGAAATGTGTTTAACCAAAATCCTATACATGAGAGTTCATAGAAGTTTTATTTGTGGGAGGGGGAAGCAGGAAGGGAGGGGAAAAATGAGCGGATACCTAGGGCTTAAGTGGAGTGCAAATGTTTTGAGAATGATGATGGCAACGAATGTACAAATGTGCTTTACACAATTGATGTATGTATGGATTATGATAAGAGTTGTATGAGCCCCCAATAAAACGATTTTTAAAAAGGTTTTATTTGTAAATCTCAAATTTGGAAACAGCCCAGATTTCTTTTAATCACCCAGTTATTAAACAAACTCTGGAACATGTATACTGTAAGATATTACTAAGCAATGAACACTATCAAATTAGTGATAAATCTAACCATTTAAATGATTCCCTAGACAATTGTGGACCAAATAGCAATCCCAAAAGCTTATATAATGTGTGTTGTATGTGTGTGAGTGTATATTGTGTAACTCAATTTGCATAACATTTAATGCAAAAAATTATAGAAATGGAGAAGATATTTGTGGTTTCCAAGAGTCAGGGATAGGGAGGCAGGCAAAGAGAGAATGGCATATGAAATACCAATAGGAAAGATTGAGGTAATAGGAGTTTTCTATATCTTGATTCAATCAATGTAAAAACCTGGTTGAGATATGCTATGGGTTTGCAATATGTTACCATTGTGAAAAAATGGTTTAAAAAATACACAGAATTTCTGTATTGTTTCTTAAACTTGTGACTCTATAATGATATCTAAGAAAGTGAATAAATGAAATAATTTAAGATTGTTGTTTAATGATAATTCTCATAAATTAAAATGATATACTTTTAAAAGTAATTTAATGTTTTATATGGTTTTTTCCTAGCAGATAAGAGAATGACCTTATTCAGAAATATGCTTTAACCCAGGACCAGATGGCTTCACAGGGGAATCTTACCAAGTATTCAGTGAGGAGTTGTCACCAATACTACAGATTATTCTGGAATATATAAAGAAAAGCAAACTCCCAAACTCATTCTATGAATTGAGCAGTGAAAGATAAGGAAGACCTGAGGTGTGATACCTAAACCATGCAAGGATCCCACAAGGAGAAAACTGCAACTATCCTGCCTGAAGGCAGAGACAATCATCATGAACAAAACTCTGGCCAGTAGAGTCCAGCAACATATCCTAAAAAGATCCATCATAACCAAGTGGGATCCGTACTGAGGATGAAAGGATAGTTCCGCATTCAAAAAATGATCAATACAATCTACGACATAAACAAGACAAAGAATAAAAACCACATGATCAGATCAATAAAGGCAGAAAAAGCATTTTAAAATACCTAACACCAGTTCTGGTTTTAAAAAAACACTCAATAAAACAGGAGTAGAAGGGAAATTCTTCAACATAATGAAGACCCTATATGAAAATCCAATGGCTAACATCACACCAGACAGAGAAAAATTGAAAACATTTCTTCAGAGAATAGGAACTAGACAAGGATGCCCCTGTCACCACTCTTATTCAACATTGTGTTGGAAATCTTAGCCAGAACAATTAGGCAACAGAGAGAAATCAAGGGAATATAATTAGAAAGAAAGGAAAAAGAAGTGAAACTCTTGTTATTTACATACAAGAAAGATGAGGTTTTTGACCCTTGTAAAGATTTTTAGTCTGGGAAACCCACAGGAACAGTTCAACCCTGTCCCATAGAGTCACTATGAGTGGAAATCTGATCGAAGGCAGTGAGTTTGGGTTTTTTAAATGATTTTATATAGCGAGAGGCCAAGGTTTCCACACAATACTGTTGGAAACAGTGTTAAAGTAGCAAGCTACAAGGTTAACAATCAGAAATCAATTAGATTCCTATGCACTAGTGATGAGAATTCTGAAAAAGACTTCCAGAAAAATATATCACTTTACAATAGCTATACAATTCAACATGGAAGA
>NW_022103904.1:17960806-17962166 GCF_000313985.2 Echinops telfairi
AATGCTCTGCTTGCTTTCTTATGACAAGTATTAGTCTGATAGACATAGTTCTGCCTTTTTGAATGTTATTGAAAGTTTTACTCTATCACCAAACTTCTAGTGTTCATGAAAATAATGTCCAGTCACTTAAGAGTTAACCTATACAAGTTAACACATTATATATTGTGGTCTGAAAAGCTAACCTATATATGTATAATTTTATTTCTCTACAATGTTTTAAAACTCTATCCCATTGTTTTAAAACTCTATACATTTTCAATAAGACTACTTTATGTCTCAGGGTGATAATTTATAATGTTCTCTAACATAAAATGAAAATGATGTCTCTAAAGTGAGCTAGAGACATATACAAACTGCAATGAAAGGAATGGAGGCTTGCCCTTAATTCTTGCCCCAATCTAAGAACAATACATATTTATGACATAGCCCTACTCGATACTTCCCCTCACGAAGATATCACTGTTGATATGGGTGCTATAGCGAAGTGATGAAGAAATCATGATACCTGGCTGTCAGAAAGATTATCATTCGGGTTCTTAAAGTCTTGTTGTAAAACAAGCAGCCATGTAAGTGTGGCATCAATTCCACATGGAAAAAGCACACCAGCCTGTGTGATCCAAGGATTGTAAATAATAAGTTCTAAATCCAAAGGAAAGAATGGTGTCAGAGCTTACATTGTGAACACTTGGTTTGCAGAAAGCTATGGATGGCAGTGGAAGCTCAAATCCATTTGCAGTATCTCTACATCATCTTTAAACCTCTGTTGAATCACCACGGACCATAGTCTAGGGATGTGAATTCCCTTGCTATAGGAAGAGAGCATGACAAAGTCAATTATGGCAGATGTCATTAGGTTAAAATGTGACACTTTATAGCTTGATCTCCCCTTTGACTCATCTTAAAGCTGTTACAGTTTTAATACGAATATTTTCTAGTTTCTTTTCTATTGGGGCTTTTATCTATTTTGTTCTGTGGTTGATGGGGTGTTTTGTTGTTTCTTGTTTGTTTTCTTGCTTCTTATGTTTTGCATCTTTTTCTGTATATGAAATCCGAAATAGATAAATCTGTAAAGGCAGTAACTGGGAAATTTCCAAGAATTTTGTCTTGCTTGGGTCCGCAGTCAATGTTCATGGAAGCAGCAATCGGGAGATCAAAAGACACATTGCATTAGGTAAATTTGCAGCACAAGACTTCTTTAGAATATTGAAAAGCAAAGATGGGACTTTGAGGACTAAGGTACAAGCCAAGACCAGCATTTAAGTTGTGGTTATAGAGAAGAATATTGAAGGAACTATGAACTGCTAAAAGGACCAACCGATTTGTCTTGAAAGAAGTAAGGATGGGAGCAGGGAGGGAGGGG
>NW_022103904.1:17963073-17974894 GCF_000313985.2 Echinops telfairi
AAAAGGCGAGGCTCACTGAGCCATTTATCTCTCTGCCCTTCAATTAACCCCACATGTGTTTATCAGCCAGGTTGGCACAATTAACTAACTACCTCATCACAGCAACAACAAAGGCTGTTCTGAGTCCATGTCAACTCAATGACAATGACTACCACCACCACCAAGCATGATTAGAGAAATGATATGCTACACATACAATGAAATACACAGCAATAAAATGAAATAAATTAGGCAACACGTATCAATGGGCTCAACATAACAATGATGAGGATGGCACAAAACCCGGCAGCGTTTTGCTCTTTTGTACAGAGGGTCACTGAGTCAGAACCAACCCAACGGCACCTAACAACGAGAACAATACTGCACCACCTTACCAATTCGCTAACGCATGTTGTTTGAAAAATTCCATACTACGAAAGATTTAACATAAAACTTCAAAAATTCATCATATCTTACTCATCAATGTATTTACACATAGTAGTAATATAGTATAATAATTTAATAATGTTCATGGGAAGAAAAACATCAATTTCAAGAGAGCAGTATGCTCCAGGGAATGAGAGAGTAGGATGTTCATGAACTCTGTGCTCATTTCTTAATAAAAACTTTAAAATATTAAATAAAAGTGTGTGTGTGTATGCATGTGTCCATGTGTGCATGCATGTTTATGTGCATCTGTGGAAAATGTGACATTGTTATGCTGGGTAAATACATATTCATTATGTTATTCTCTGTACTTTCCTGCATTTTTCAAATAGGCCATTATCTTCAAATCCAGTAATGATAGTGAGTCTCATTCCATCCTTTCTGCCTTAGATACTCAGGATTCCTCATGTTTTTCGTCAAATATTAATTTTCGTTCTCACCAAAGTTAAATACATGTTTTTGTCATGGAAACTTTGCCCAAATTAAAACATCCTCCAGGCCAGAAGCCTGGAGAACACATTAATTGGTTTGACAGTGGGGAAATAAGATACTTTTGTTTAAAAAATTATAATAATAAAACAAAAACAAAACATCAAAGACTTCATTTGAAAGCACAAAAAAAGGCCTATGCTATTCGCTGCCTGCCGTCCTAATTGCTGCAGCAACCTTTCTCTGGGCTTTGTCCTGGCGCCCACTCCTGAGCAGGCTGAATAAGTGCAATGGGCTGATATGTACACAGGCTTTATGTACACATGCCTTTGATTTCTGAATAAAGATGAATCACTCTAAATTGGCAATCCGATCTTTGCCCTTTTGCTGGTAAACAGTTGAAAGATACTCAATACCTTTACCCACTCTTAAGACCAGAGCAGCAAATAAAGGAGCCCAGGAAGGGCCTGGTGAAAATAGGGGAAGTCATTCATCACTTTCAAGGAAGACAGAGTAAATAGGTTTAGATTTATTCTCTGGTTCTCCCTTGGACAGAAAGGCCTTAAAGAGGCTTACCTTGTTTTGGTTAGTGACTGAATGCCAAAGGTCAACAGAGTCATGCCACCCCGGTTTCATGTGGCATAGCAGAGAGCCCACACAAAGAGGTGCTATTTCAAATCTTAAGACCTTTCATCCTGCACAAGTGCGCAAGTAGAGGGGTCCACCCATAAGTATTGGTGGTCCGCCTGCTGTGCATTCTACCATATAGAAGACATCCAGGAAACCCAGACCAGAAAATTGGGCAATAAGGAAAGAATTGGAGTCCCTGGGTGGCACAAGTGGTTTGTGCTTGACTACTAACCTAAAGGTTGGCAGGTTGAACCCACCCGGTGACACCATGAAATACAGTCACTTCCTTTTATTTACCTCCAAAGAGAACACAGCCTGGAAGGGTTTATGGAGCATTTATACTCTGTAACCATGAGTTGGAATCAACTCGCCAGTTATGAGTTTAGCATCTGCCCATCTCTGCTCACTCCAAGCACAGAGATGGCACCAGTCTCCAACACTGTTTGAGAAGGCCTGGGAGCTAAGCATTGTTTGGTTGTGAAATGAGAACCAGAGAGCTTCTTTGAGCATTAATATACACACGTGGGCAGGAATACAAACTGTGGCCAAACCTCTGTCAGCAATGGTGGGAGGAACTGTGCCCAGAGAGTCCAGGGATTCTCCTAAGATAGGATAAGACAGCGGCACACAAGTTCAGTCCAGTCACAAAGGTTCAGTTATGAGAGGAAATGCCCTTCAGGGTTCTTATGATAAAGTGGCAGTGGGTACCATCCATTTCCCCTGGTCATCCAAAGACTAAGTGGTCTCAGATCCTTCATAACGGATTCCACCGTACCAGGATGGTAGTGGTGGAAGGGGGGAGTGGGGATTTTGACTAGAAATAATACTGCCAGAATAGGGCACAATTATTACTAGAAACTTAGTAACGAGATCAGCCAAGGCACACAGGATTGCAGCGCTCATTTCTACTTCAGTTTAAATGTCCTTGTAGAAACAATATTCAATCTAGGACCAGATGCACAAGGTCTAAGTCAGGTAATCATTGGACTGCTAACCACAAGGTCAGTAGTTCAAACTCACTTTTTACACTAATATTTATAGGTTTAGGAAGCCTACATACCTTATGTCCCAAAACAAATTTAGCTTAATATTGCCTTTTCAGGAAAAAAAATTACTCATTGCCCCCTGGTAATTCTAAACTTCTATGCTATAGCCCATACTCACAAATAGAGTGTGCTGCCCCACCCCACCGCCGGGTCATTCCAGCATTGCCCGCATTGGTAAACAGTGCTACATAGGGCCTCTTTGCGTTGGAATGGACTCAATGACAGTACATTTCTTTTTCTTTGCTTGGTTAAGCTTTTACTATGTTTCATATAAAATGAAAAAAATATGACCTCCTTCACCCTGTTCTTTGAACACTAAATTAGATGCCAATGTGCCTATCATGGTCTGTGGTGCGCAGTGGCGTCTAGTATATGTCTACGGACCCTAAGACCGTTCTGAAAACACTAGATTCGGCCTGCGGACTAAATGGGTCACACGTCATGAAGAGAACCAGATGGTCTTGAGCACCACATTATTCATATGGCTTAGCGGGCTTCCTCGTGGAAGAAGAGGGTTTTATTATCTCGTTACTTGTTCCATGTGTCAGAATTAAATCAAGCTAGAACATCACGGGCCTAAAATTTGATTACTTGTCATATTTTTTCATTCAGCCATTTCCTCCTATCCTGGGAAAACTTAATTTTTCCTTATCCTAATTAAACTCCCTGTAAAAATCAGATTACCGCTTTATTTTACACAGAGTGATTAACCAGTGATGGACGAGGCACAGATGGACTGTAGACTTGATTGAAAAGTCGTATGTTTATGTAAGGAAATGAGGAGGACGGATTGGACTTTCCATGTGTCCTCTGTGAAAGTGGAGCTGTGCTTGCTGTCTGCTGCCGTCAAGTCAATGCTGACTCACGGCAACCGATCGCACAACATGCTCAGAGTTCCAGCATGTGCAAGTCGATCAGAATGGCTATGTTTCTACCTCTTTGATGGGCTCTCATACCTTAGCAGTTCCTCTACTTCACCAAACACGAGAGAGTCTTCGAGCAATTCTGCTATCCGATGATTGGTCTTTTAAGTGAATCAGATAAGAAATTATGCCTACTAAGTTCCACACACATGATGACTGGCTGCAAAAGTTAAAAACTAAGAAAAAAGTAAGAGAGTGAGAAAATATAGAATATCATTCCCTTTTCTCAAAAACAAAAGGCAGCTTTCTTTCTATCTGCTACCATCTTGTCTCACTCTAATCATTTTTTACCTGAATGTTTACAAGCATATATTTCCTAGGGCTGTCATAACAAATACCATAACCTGATTGGCTTAGGGAAAAAAACAGAAATGTATTCTCTCAAAATTCTGGAGGTTAGAAATCTAAATTGAGATTGTTGACAGGACAGGACCACACTTCCTCGGAAGGCCCTAGGGAAGATCCTTCGAAGCTCCTCATCGCTTCTGGGACCCCTACATAGTGCTCGGCTGACAGAATCATTCCAAGATTTCATTCCACTTTCACATGAATGTCTTCCCTCTGTATGTATCTGTTTATCATCTCTTTGTATTAAAGCAACACTCGCATTAAGTTAAGACTCATTGTACCCCAGCATGACCTCGTGTATCTGCAAGAAGCCAGTTTCCAAATAGGGCCACAGTCATGGGTACCAGAGAGAGGACCCGAGCTTGTCTGTTTGGGGGACACAATACAACCTCTACCAAATATCCTCCTGCTAATTTAATCATCCAGTTCGTTCTCTAGGCAGATTTTCAAAACATAGTTGGTATTTCCTGTCTATTGGTGACGCCGATACAGCTATCACCTACAGAGCTGTCCTAGCACCTTCCCTTTCAGTGAAGTCACAGAAATGCTTTTATCTCTGTAGTATCCAGTATAGTGTTAGACACAAGCCTAAACTAATTTAAAATTTATGAAGTCAAATTTGTTTTGAATGGACATAGATCCTTAACAAATAAGACATCCTTTTCAAAAACCAAAAAGCTATTTTATCTAAAAGTTGAAAGATACATTCTGAGCCATTACCAGAACTAACGTACATCAGTCTGCTTTGACTCTCTATATGGTCATTCCCAAACTAGGCCAAATATTTTTTTAAATCATTTTATTGGGGGCTCCTACAACTCTTATCACAATATATACCTACATCAATTGTGTCAAGCACATTTGTACATTCATTTCCCTCATCATTCTCAAAACATTTGCTCTCCACTTGAGCCCTTGGTATCAGCTCCTCATTTTCCCCTACCTCCCCGCTCCCACTCCCTCTTGAACCCTTGATAATTTAGAAATTATTATTATTTTGTCATGTCTTACCCTGTCCGATGTCTCCCTTCACCCACTTTCAAATATCTTTTTTCAGGTCCTTTCTGAGCCCCAACTCAAGGGGCTGGTCAACAGGGCCCTTTGTTGAATAAGCTATGACCTCATACTCCCAGTCACATCTGGTTCCCCTTCCATGTGCTCCGAATGGTGCTGTTTAAACTATGTAGATCATCAGCACCTAAACGTTAGCAATTACCTAAGAAGGTACATTACTGACATTTTCCTTCTTGACTTCTATTCTTAGCACAGAACATTTGTATTCACTTCTTGGAAACAGGCAAGCAACGGGCAACTTTCGCTGAGCAGAAACGTCGGCTGTTCTGGAATGCTTCTTGTGATGCTTCCGTTCAGCCCTTGCCCACACTGCCCTTGCTCAGTGTGTTTTCCCTCCCAGCGCAGTGAATGAAGAAACAATATTAACCGAACATTTTCTCTGGTAGTTTTGCCTGCCTACAAACTTTTCTCCTTCTTTGGCCCCATAAGGTAAATATTTCCACCTCTTTCCTATAGGATGACACTCTTCTTTTCTTTAATCATTTTATTGGGGCTCGTACAGCTCTTATCACAATCCATCCATCCATCCATTGTGTCAAGCACATTTGTACATTTGTTGCCATCATCGTTCTCAAAGGATGACACTCTTAGGACATGAGTTTCAATGTTTTGCCCAGGACCACAGATGAGAAGTAGTGGAACCAAGAGTGAAACCGAATTGTGCTAAATTATGCTGCTCTAATAACCTAATCCTAGTGAAAACACTGTCTGAACCTTTAGCACATCAAAACCCTGACTATAGCATCCGCAGACACATAACAAACAGAAACATATTGTTGAGAACAAGGGGGGCTAGAGCGGAGATCCAAAGCCCATCTGTTGACAGTGGAACAATCTCCCCAAAGAGGAGCCACAGAGAAGGGATGAGTCACCAGGGTGCAGTAAAGCATCGATGAAACACACAATATTCCTCTGGTTTCTTGAGGCTTCCTGACCCCCCACTACCATGACCCCAGTGCTGCTTCCCAGTTCAGACTAGGCCGGAACATGTCCACAGGTATAGAAAGGTATGGGAGCTCACGACACACAGAATCCAGGAGTGGGAATGGTGATGCGGGAAGGGTGGGGGGGAGAGGGGAAGAGGAAAGGGGAAAGGGGGAACTGATCGCAATGATCAACACATAACCGTACACCCCTCTACAGGGGGGAGAACAACAGAAAACTTGGGGGAAGGGAGACAGCGGTCAGTGTGAGAGATGAAAATCATAACAATGTACAATCTATCTGGAGGTTACGAGGATAGGAGGGAGGGAGAAAAGAAAAAAGTGCTGGTACCGAGGGCTCAATAGAAAGCAAATGTCTAGAAGAGAATGAGGGCAACATATATACAAACATGCCTGATTCAATTGATGTATGGATTGTGATCAGAATTGTTATGAGCCCCCAATAAAATGATTTTTTTAAATCTTGACTATATTTTTTAGATGGAATAGTTCAATCTCTTACTGTCCCTACAGAGAAGCTGAAATCCTGAGTGGACTGACTACCTCCGAATGGAGCAGACATAGATTTGTAATCAAATCTTAATGTTGTCAATTGGGGCAAGTCTGTTAACCACCCTGAGCATCAGGTCCTAATATACTATTAGCAGGAATCAAGTTCAATTATGCTCCCAACAAATAGGTCCTAGGTATTTACTGTCTGGTAAGCACTGTGGTAGAGATTGAAATTAAGTGTGTATTCTTCAATTTTAGTGAGGAAAAGAAGCATTTATTAAATATCTTCGATGTTACAAACAGGAGGCCCTGTCGCCTAGTGGTTATGTGTTGAGCTGCTAACCACAAGGTCAGCAGTTTGAAACTACCAGCCACTCCACGGGAGAACCAGAAGTTCTGTTCTGAGAAAGATTTCCAGTCTGGGAAACTCAGGCACTTCCATGCTGTCCTGTAGGGTAGCTATGAGCTGGCATCTACTTGGTGGCATTTTTTATATTACAGCTATTTTAGATATACTTGTAAAGATTCCTATATTCTAGACATGAATTTTCTAGTGGGGAAGACAATTGAAAAGCAGAAATGTAACATTGCAATTATGTTGATACAAGTAAAAACCCTTGTACGTGATTGATTACCTACAAATGAGTTAATTCTTTGTGGTTTGAGTGAAAAAACAAAATCACCAAAAAAATTTTAAAAATGGAAGGGACTAGTCTAGACTATAGAAATCATGATGAAGAGATATCTAGGGATTCAACACGCTATTCTTTCCATTTTCCAAAAGATTAAAAATTTTCCAAAGGAAAGACAAACGCCACCTATAACACATTTAGGTGATTGAATTGTGTCCTCCAAAATTACGTATTAAAATATTAGCCCCTGTGTCATATGTAGCACCTGTTGTTTTATTCCATTCTTTGACTTTATTCTTCCATTTGCTTTTGCTGCTCTATGATTGAGAACAGTCTCAGAATCTTTTCTGAAAACCACTTCGATCTTTTCTTTCTGTGCTGTCTTTTTAATGATCATTTGCTTTTTTCATGAATGATGTTCTCAATGTCCTCCCACACCTCATCAAGTCTTTTGTGATTAGTGTTCCGTGTGTCAAGTGTATGCTTGAGGTGTTCTCAAGATTCAAGTGGGATAGACTCAAGATCATAGTTTAGCTCTCATGGACTAGTTTTAATTTTCTTCAGTTTCAACCTGAACTTACAGATGAGCAATCGATGGTCTTTTCGACAGTCAGCCCCTGGCCTGGTTTTAGCTGCTGATATTGAGTTTTTCCATGGTCTCTTCCCACAAATAGTCAACTGGATTTCTGTATATTCCATCTAGTGAAGTCCATGTGAAAAGTGGTCTTTTGTATTTTTGAAAAAAGGTGTTTACAATGAAGACATCCTTGGTCTTACAAAATTCTATCATGCTACCTTTTGTTCTATTAACAAGACCATATTTCCCAACTGCTGTTCCTTCCTCTTGGTTTCCAACATGTTCATTCAAATCACCAAGAGTTATCAGTACATATTCACTGCATATCTGATCAATTTCCAACTGAAGACAGTGGTATAGAATTCTTCAACATCTTTATCACTTGTTTTTGCGGTTGGTGCTTAAATTTGAAGAACAGTTGCTCTGATTGGATTTCCTTGAAAGCAGATAGATATAATCCCATCACAGACCGCATTGTATTCCAATCTTGATTTTGAAATGTCCTTTTTTTTTTTAATCATTTCATTAGGGGCTCATACAACTCTTATCACAATCCATACATACATCAATTGTGTAAAGCGCATTTGTACATTCATTGCCCTCATCATTCTCAAAACATTTCCTCTCCACTTAAGCCACCGGCATTAGGTCCTCGTTTTTCCCCTCCCTCCCCGCTCCCGCCTCCCTCATGAGGCCCTGATAATTTATAAATTATTGTTTTGTCATATCCTGCCCTGTCCGACGTCTCCCTTCACCCACTTTTCTGTTGTCCATCCCCCTGGGGGTGTGGGGGGTGGGGGGGTGTCACATATAGTTCCTTGTAATCGGTTCCCTCTTTCCAACCCACTCTCCCTCTACCCTCCCAGTATCGCCACTCACACCACTGGTCCTGAAGGGATCATCCGCCCTGGATTCCCTGTATTTCCAGTTCCTATCTGTACCAGTGTACATCCTCTGGTCTAGCCAGACTTGCAAGATCGAATTCGAGTCATGGTAGTGGGAGCGGGAAGGAAACATTTAGGAACTAGAGGAAAGTTGTATTTCTCATCATTGTTACATCGCACCCTGACTGGCTCATCTCCTCCCCGAGACCCCTCTGCAAGGGGATCTCCAGTAGCCTACTGATGGGCTTTGGGTCTCCACTCCGCACTCCCCCCATCATTCACTGAAATGTCCTTTTTGACAAAAAGCTCCACTATTCCTCTAGATTGTGTCATTCCCAGCATAGTCAATCAGATGATTTTGTGATTCAGAATGGCCAATAACAGTACATTTCCGTTCACTTATACCTAGGATATTTATTTGTATGCATTCTATTTAGCTTTTGAGGACCACTCTGTTTCTGAGATTCATGCTTCACGCATGTTATTAGATTTTTGCAGCTGTTTCTCTTACTTTGGGTTGTGCTCCAATAGCAAAAGAAGGTCCTGACGCCTCCTCTCCCACAGGCTACATTCCTTTCGTGTCACCATGGTCAACTCTACTTTGAGAAAATTGCTCCTCCTTTCACATTTCTAGCTCCTTTGTATGCAAGAGGCCCATCCTCTAGCACTAGCGCTGATCATGTTCTTCTTCCACACATTAGGCCTTCAGTATCTGACAATATTTCCCTGCTATGTATAAGATGTTCAGTGGCTGCATCCTTCAAGGTGAGAAGCTGATTCCTTCTTCACTGTTCTTTGTCCCAAAGCTCCACTGAAACCGGAGCACTTGGGGTGACTCTGCAGGCACAGGAAACACCAGCCACGTAGCTTCCAGCTTCAGAGCAACACACCAGCCACCACAGTAGTACAACAAACCGACAGAGAAGGTGTTAGTTATTTTAATATCTTTTTATATACAGCTACTTTGCTATATGCTTTGAATTTGATCCCATAAGATTTGTAAAATCATTCAAAATACTTTTTGAAAGGAAAGAACACTCCCTTGGGAAATTTTCTTTTCTTTCTTTTTTATAATCATTTTACTGGGGCTCTTACAACTATTATAACATTGCATACATCAATTGTATCAATTATATTTGTACATATGTTGTCATCATCATTTCTAAAACATTTTCTACTTGAACCCTTGGTATAAGCTCCTTTTTTCCTCTCTCTCCCGCAACCTCCCACCCTTGTGAATCCTTGATCGATTATATATTGTTATTATTATTTCATATCTTATACTGCCCATTGTCTCCCTTCACCCACATTTCTATTATTCATCCCCAGGAAATTTTCTAAAGGCACTTACTGATGTTTCTTTCCCAAAGGCATGTCCCCTGGTTGACCCTAAGCAGGATGCAAAAAAGAAGATCAAGGAGACAGTCCTCTTAGCCACTTACTCATCTCTATAAAATGTCCTACAGCAGCAACAAAGCCCACATGGAAGAAGCACACAAGCCTGTGTGACCATGAGGTGTCGAAGGGATCAGGGATCAGGCATCAAAGAACAAAAAATCATATCATTGTAAAAGAGGGGAGTGTAGATTCGGGACCCAAAGTCTATCTGTAGGTAATGGGACATCCCTTATAGAAGGGTCGTGGGGAGGAGATGAGCCAGTCAGGGTGCAGTGTAGCAATGATGAAACATACAACTTTCTTCTAATTCTTTTTTTTTCTTTCTTCTAATTCTTAAACGCTTCCTCTCCCCCATTATGATAATCCCAATTCTACCTTAAAAATCCGACTAGATCAGAGGATGTACACTAGTACAGATAGGAACTGGAAACACAGGGAATCCAGGTGAATGATCCCTTCAGGACCAGTGTGAGTGTGGTGACTGTAGGTGGAGGGGCGGTGGGGTAGAAAGGGGGAACCCATTATAACGATCTACATTAACCTCCCTGGGGGATGAACAACAGAAAAGTGGGTGAAGGGAGGGAGACATCGGACAGTGTAAGACATGACAAAATAATAATAATTTATAAATTATCAAGGGTTCATGAGGGAGGGGTGAGCAGAGAGGAAGGGGAGGAAATGAGCTGATACCAAGGACTCAAGTAGAAAGCAAATGTTTTAAGAATGATGATGGCAACAAATGTACAAATGTACTTGACACAATGGATGGATGGATGGATGGATTGTGATAAGAGTTGTATGAGCCCCCAATAAAATGATTTTTTAATAAAATTGTCCTTAACGCATCTAGGCTGCCAGGTGACAGTGTTTAAGCATTCTGAAATGCTCTCAGCCTGTAGCATTCTCATACCCACTTCTCTTTGATTGACAGAGAAGTGGGCTCAAGCAGGTTGGGTAGTTTTTCCAGGATCACAGTCCACAAGTGACAGATCCAAGATCCCAGCACAATCTTTTAACTATGTTCTCACTAGGCATCAGCACGGCTGCCTTTGTGTCTTAATTGGCTAGGGCTACTTTACTGTGACAGAGACAAGTCTACCCTGCCATATAGCCACTACAAGTCAGAATCAGGTCAGTGACGTGAATTTGGTTTTTGCTATTTTGTCCCTCTTTACCAGAAATACGAAAGTAGGTGTCTTTAACAATCACAAATAGGGAAGCTTATTTTCTTACTGTTTAGGATGCTTGAAGTTCAAATTCAGAGCACTGACTACATGAACAGTTGTTTTCTCCCTCTCTTTCGCTTTATGTACCATGTGTGTGTGTGTGTGTGTGTGTGTCTCCTTTGGGGAGAAAATCCTTGTCTCAGCTTTTCTAGCAGTTTTCTTGGTATTTCTAGGTCCTTGATGAGCTCTACATGACATTTATCTTTCCACCATTTGTGCTTTTTTGCTACAATGTCTAATCTAGTTATATATATATATAAACATATACATATATATGTATGTATATGTATATATGTATGTATGTATATAATTATGTTTAGGAAGCAGATGAACTTTGGGCCTCTATTTAAATCTTACCTCAGTACAAGAATGGTTTGTTCTAATAATGTGGTACTGTATGATACTCACCTTTCTAACACGATAGCTGAAGACAAAATGGGTGTATAAGCAAATGTGGTGAAGAAAGCCGATGTTGTCCAGCTATTAAAAGATATACCATCTTGGGTATTAAAGGCTTGATGTTAAACAAGCAGCCATCTAGCAGAGAAGCAACAAATCCCACATGGAAGAAGCACACTAGCCTGTGTTTTCATAAGTTACCAATGGGAATAGGTCTCAGAAGTTCAAAAACAAGCAATCAAATTGACGTGAAGGAGCATAAACAAAGTGGAGACCCCAAACCCACCTGCAAGATAATTGGACAGTCCCTCACAGTAGGGCCACAGGAAAGGATGATATGTCAAGAGTGTGGCATAGCACTGATGAATCACAAAACTATCCTCTAGTTTGGAT
>NW_022103904.1:17976379-17985361 GCF_000313985.2 Echinops telfairi
TGGTTTTTCTGGAAGAAAGAGAATGCTTTTAGCAGTGTGGTCAGGAGCCAGACCGTAAGTGGTTAAGTAGAGTAGTGTGTGAAAAATTTCAGCGAAGCCATTGATATAGATTTGAATCCAACAGTACTAAACACAACATTCTGTGTCTCAGTATTGGACACCCATAAAAAATAAAAACAAGTAAGTCTCTCACCTATCAATTAGTATGTTGTACGGTGGTGTCTTATGTGTAGCTGTGATGCTGGAAGTTGTGTGATTGATATTTTAAAAAACAGGACAATCGCAGTGATAGGCTTCAATGATGCATCCATACTGGGAGACAAGGAAGAAAGGCCTAATATCGTCAGTCCCCAAACTAGCCTTGCCCTCCCTGGCCTTCTACTCTGTGGGGTTAAAGGGGAGAGGGAACCCCACAAAACATCACAGGTTCGGTAGGCGCAATTGTACAGCGATAACAAGTAAAGATTCGAGTAAAGTCATAGAGAGCATGAGAGTTAAAAGATGCAGTCAAGTAATGGAGTCAGACGCAATCCGTGGTAGCATTGCTCACCTGTGGTAGCATTGCTCACCCCACTTGATGGTCCTCATGGAGGGAACTTAGCCGTCAGAGTAGAAGCAGCTGCCTCGTCCTCCTCAGCCACCCTCCCGAGAACCAGGGAGCCTCATTATTTATTGCTAACCACACATCATATCACTTTAGGGGGATCTGATTACAGAATCATACATCACAGAAAGGGGCAATACAATTCATCCTTGAACAAGTTTGATCACTCTGGTGTCTCATACAATAAAACAGAAAATTACTATTCTGGAAGGCATGCAAGACCCCTGATAGCAGACAATAACCTATGTCATGGGGAGGTGTAGAAACATAGGCCATACAATCCATAGGAGGGGGGTGACCTAGGGGTGTGCCCATAGGAATGGGAAGGTCTAGGGTTACACATGTGACAAGATGGGTGGACTCTAGATTCATAATGGTCATCCTTGGGCGGGTTTGACCTCTCTGGTATCTCCAAGTAAACAGACAACTACTATCCTTATCAGAAGGGAGTGGGCCCTACTTAGGGTGAGTCAGACTATACAGTCTGGTTGCTCTAGATGGCTGATGTTAAGGAGAATAACCTCTGACCTACTTTCGCTGACCGCCTCGTGTACAGTCATACTCAAGCAGCTAAGTCTGCTACATATTATTGGGGAGACAGCTTAAGAGAAATCCTTCTGTTCCCCACACCACTCTACTCTCTCTCTCATGAGTCATTCCCATTCTGCTCCTTGCCCTCTCCAACCACACTCTGGGGACAGCCGCTGAGTCTGACTGCTACGTGTACTGGTCTAGAAACAATTTATAGGATATCAGCTGCTTCCTGGGAGTTGCCTTAATTCCTTCATCACCTTAATGCCTTCAGTTCCTTAATCTCCTCCTTCAATCTGGCCCTTTGTTCCTTTGATTCTGTCATTAGACCCCTTCTTAGACTCTCCAAAATTAGGATACATTTATGGCATTTCTAGACACTGAAATGGGTATTCTCTGTCTTTGTCTCACTTTTCACTTTTCCTTCAGCTCATTATTTGGGAGTTACAATGACAATCTATAGGAATAAAAATGTTCTTCAAAGGACTAGGGAAACAGGGCTGCAGATGTAGGTCACTGTGAGACCTGTAATCCCTGTAATCTGGCTCTAGATAGCTCCAGATTGTTTCTTTTATTAAATCCCCTCATTAGTTAAACGAGTCTGATGGCGTGCCTATCCTCAATGACTGAAATGTCCTAAGTAACCCTCCTTTGGTTTCATTCATTTCCCTGATGCGCGTGCACATTATCCTCTCCTGATCTAACATTTCAACTTTTCAGGGTGCAAAATTTGCTACTAAAACCCTAGACTCAATCATGAATAGGAAATACCTGGAATAAAGGATTTACTCAGGAAAGTTCATGTTGCTTCCACATAATAAGTCTTTTATTCTAAGGTGCCATGGCCCAGGCTTGAGCTCACTGAGGAGGTTGCAAGAGTACACCAACTCTGTGTCTACAGCTGTAGTTGATTATCTGGGTTGCCTCTGACCTTTCACATTCAATGGCTTTATTCCTTGTTACACCACAGGTGAGACTTTGAAGTAAAATAAATAAATAAAATAAAAAACCTCGTGGTTAATGTTCCCAGGAGCCATCAAGAGTCAAAGACCCCGCAACCCATTTCCTGAAGTGAATGACTATCCTCTCATTCACAACCAGCCGCCCAGTTCTCTTATGACAAAGAAGTAGTTAGGTGGTTTGTAGAAATAGGGAGCCCCTGCTACAAAGAGAGCATTGTAAGTACAGAATCAAGAACAGGGAAATAGCAGTCACAACTAGTCAAGCCTTCCAAAAGCTATAGGACAGTGAGACCCCACCACAGGAACCTCAGTGCGTCTTGACAAGAAACACAATAGTATAGTGGTGGAGGACTCTGTATAGGATGCTGCTGCTGATAGGTGCCATCTGGTCTCTTTGAACTCATAGCAGCCATATGTACAACACAATGAAACGCCGCCTTGCCCTGCACCATCCTCACCACAGTTGTCCTGTTCGAACCCACTTTTGCATGTACTATATAAATCTACCTCCTTGAGGATCTTCCTCTTGTCACTGCCCTTCCACTTTATTAAGCATGATAGCCTTTTCTTTAAAAAAATTTTTTTTATTCATTTTATTAGGGGCTTGTACGTGTCTTATCACAATCCATAAATGCACCCATTGTGTCAAGCACTTTTGTACATTTGTTTCCCTCATCATTCTCAAAACGTTTGCTTTCTACTTGAGCCCTTGGTATCAGGTCCTCATTTTTTCCCCTCCCTTCCCGCTCCCCCTCTACCACGAACCCTTGATAATTTATAAATTATTATATTTTTTCATATCTTACATCATCCAACATCTCCCTTCACCCACTTTTCTGTTGTCCATCCCCCAGGGAGGAGGTTATATGTAGATCCTTGTAATCTGTTCCCCGTTTCTCCCTCATCTTCCCTCCCTCTACCCTCCAGGTATTGCCACTCTAGCCACTGGTTCTGAGGGGTTCATCTGTCCTGAATTCCCTATGTTTCCAGTTCCTATCTGTACCAGTGTACATCCTCCTGTCCAGCTGGATTTCCAGGGATGAGCCTCTTCTTATAACATGTCAGAGTATGTGAGATGAAGTCTCACCATTATTGCTTTTAGGGAGCATTTTGACTCTACTTCATTCAAGAAAGATGTGCCTATCATTTTGGCAGTCTGTGGAACTTTTAATATTTCTCACTAGCACCATAATTCAAATGCATCTATTCTTCTCCAGGCTTCTCCATTCAGCATCCAACTTTCAAATGCAAAGGAGGCAATTGAAAATATCAGGGCTTAGATCGGCCACACGATAGTCCACAAAGTTACATCCTTGCTCTTCAACACCCCTAAATCTTGTGCAATGCGTTGTTTGATTTCTTGACTACTGCTTCTATTCCATCATCATTGACTATGGATCCAAGGACAATGAAATCCTTGACACTTCAGTCTTTCCTCCACTTATTATGATGCTGTGTATCATGATGGTTCAGTTGTGAGGATTTTGGTTTTCATTGCACTGATCTATAATCCACACTGAAGGCTGCAGTCAGTGATCTTCACCAGCAAGAGCTTCAAGTCCTCCTCACTTTCAGCGAGTGAGGTTGTGCCATCTGCCTATGAAAGGTTATTAACCTTCCTCCGATACTGATGCCACATGCTTCTTCATATAATCCAGCTTCTCTGATTATTTGCTCATTTTACCGATTGAATAAGCATACAGATGAAAACACCCTGACACATACCTTTCCTGATTTTAAATGCAGTGTTCTTCTGTTCTGTTTGAAAGACTGCCTCTACGTCCACTTACACATTCCACGTGAGCACAATTAAGTGTTCTGGAATCCGCATTCTTCTCAATGATTCTCAATGCTTTATAGGCTAGAAAGCCCCCAAACTGAACCCATTGCCATTTAGTCATTTCTTATTCATGGTGACTTAATACAGTTTTCTTGAGTGTAATCTTTACAGGGGCATATCTCCAGATTTTTCCAAGTTCTGACAAGGTAGGTTCACACCATCAACAAAGTAGTTGAGTGCAAACTGATCATATTGCCAAGGGTTCCCTGTGAGAGAGAAGGAAGGCTGGTCAACTGATGATGTATCAGGCCCATCAGGTTTATATTTCACTTACTCTTAAGAAATAAAAAGATATGTGCTATTGCACTTCCCTCATTTGACAGGTAAGAGATACCCAGAGAAGTTAGGTAAGGGGCAAAAGTTCACAGAATGTGTTGGTGCTAGAGTTGGAGTCCAAGTTGATTTGGAGTCAGTAAAAATCCAAAATTTAAAATGAGCAGATTATCAGTTTTACAACCAACAACACAGATGTGGTTTGTTTCATATCATCCTCTGCGATCTCCTGAATGTGGTGTCAACTCATCGTAGATTCCCTTTCCCACTGTCTTATTCCTTTGTTCCTTATCCCTTCTGAAGCTTGTCCTTCAGCAAGTGTTGCCCTTTTGATCGCTAATGGTTAATTATTCTAAGCTGTGCACACTTCTCAGCTGTTCCCCTTACAGACTTGTCTACTGTTTGGCCGAACATTGAACCTTGGAAATGAATTCATTTCTAACCCTAAAGTCTGACTCAGGGCATGGTCTTAGGTTCCACCAGTCTTTATCCCACCAGGAAGTCTGATCTCTTATATAATTTTGAGTTTGGCTCCACATTTTCCTCCCACTCCCTCCAGGACCTCCTTTTGTTTGAATTTTAAAATTTAAAGTTTGTTTTCCTCCATCCAGGACCTTCTAATATAATCCATAATTTCAAAACAGTGGGTAGTGATAGCAGGGCACCGCCTATTCTTCTGGTGTCAAGGTCATGAAGAGACATGTATCTGTGGAAACTATTGTTTCCATATGTTCTCAATCTGCATCATTCTTCTTTCTTCCGGAGAACAAGCAAAATAGTTGCACTGTAGCTGGCTATGCGGAAACTTTTAAGAGGCGTCGTTCTCTTTTTCATTAACCCTCTGCTTTACTAAACATGACACCCTATTCTAGGAACTGGTCCCTCCTGATGACATGTCCACATGATGTGACTTCTGAAAAACAGTCTGGCTGTACTTCTTTCCATATTTGTTTGTTCGTTGGCAGTGCATGGTATGTTTAATATGCTTTACCCACACCACAATTCAAAGGTAACAACCAAGCATAATTGAGTTCACAAATACAACGCTCTACATCCTGCTTTAGTGAGTCGTGATTGGGGGTCTTAAAAGCTCAGGAGCAGCCATATAAGGTGTAATTATTTACAGAGAAAAGAAGAATGATAAAAGTTAAAAGACACATGGGAAAAATTACTTCAATAGACTGATGGACCCTGAAAATATCCCCGTCTACATCACTGGGACCAGAAGAACCAGGTGATGCCTAGCTGCCACTAGCAACTGCTCATAAAAGGATCACAGCAGGAAGAAGGAACAGGACTGAAAACCATAAAAGTGACCAGGCTTCCTGGTCAGACAGACTTGTGGACCCTCTAAGATGACAGCACTTACTCACCCTACAAATTTGGTGCCGAGCTCAGCCCTTGTTAGAATAATCAACCATTTAAAATCAAAAGAGCAAGATTTGTCCAAGGCAAAGTTCAGGGAATTAGGAAAGAAAGAGAAAGGGAGACAGGAAGCAGAAGTGGCTAAGTGATGGGTCATCGAGGAGATGACAATGGATGAGTTGAAGTACAATGTATAGGAATTGTTGAATCAAACTGATCATCTGCTCTGTGAACCTTCCCCAAACTCCCAATGATTTTTGAAAATCACTAGATGGTCCAGCAATTTCACTCCTAGGTTTATAGCCAAAACGTTTGAGACATGGACTCAAAGTGATACATGCATACATTCACAGCAACATGACTCATTACAGCCAAAAGGTGGAAATAGTGCAAGTGCCATTAACAGATAAATATATAAGCGAATGCAATCTATCAACCATAAAGGGAAATGAAGTTCTGACACCATCACATGTGGAGCCCTCAAAATTTTATCTTGAGTGAAATATGTCAGACACAGATGGACAAATGTTGTGTGATCCCACTGATGTGAAATATCTAGAACAGAAAACTTAATAGAGACTAAGGTGTATTCTTGGTTACCAGTGGTGGGGAGGATGTATGGCGGAAGAGGAACTAATTGCTTAGGAGCACTGAGCTTTTATGTGTTGATGAAAAAGTTTGGAAACATAGTGACTGTATGTCTCCAAAATGGCTAAAATGTGAAATGTTCATTGCATGTATTTTCTATGATTTTTTAAAAGTCATATTTCAAAAATTATAGACTCAAGAATAATACATCCATTGCTCCTCCCACCTCAACCCATTGAAAATGATTGCTGTCTAGTCAGTTGTCCAGCAACCCTCCAGGACACCGTAGCACTTCCCTGTACCTCTGTTGAGGCTGTTATCTTTATAGAAACAGACTGCCCCACTTCCCACCCTCTTAGAAGCTGGTCAGATGCCAACTCTGAATTTTCAGACAGCCACTGGGTCACGTCAATCACACTGTGCCCATGCAGCCTCCCATTTTCCCTCAGGTCCTCTCCTTCTCTTTGCAGTGGGTTTGCCAAGTCAGTGCGGGTATGACAACAGAGTATATGGGCATGTTGTCTCTGAATGAGTCAGAAAAGGTCCTCAGGACTCTTGCGGATTTCTCAGAATTTTCCATGGAAACATGCCTGGAAAACAAGGGCCCACAGGCAGCACCGGAACTTCGAGAGCTATGCAACTTCCTCTCCCCTCCTCTCATATGCCAACAATTCCCTGGTTTCAAGACAAACCCCAGCATCTGGACCTTGTGGCTCTCTGGTTGCACAGTTCTCTTTGACCTTTTGGCTCTATGGTGCCCTATTTAATTAAATCGCTGCCTTTGGTCTGGAACAGTGAGGGGGTCTGCTGGCACTGCTCAGGGCTGAGCTCCCTAATTAAATCACTCAGCTGAGAGTCACAAGAAGGGCTCAATCCATGTAGTGAGGTCAGCCCATGACAGTGTTGAGCCTGGATCCTGCTGGGTGCTTACAAAGCCATGAATTCCGTGTCCCTATCTTCATGCTGGGGGTTCGTTGCTCTACCTCCCACCAGGACACCAGGACTCTGTCACTACAGCTTACACCAGGTTCCACTCTTGAATTGTGTACCTTAAACTGTGTGCCTTCTTGTTGCCCTTCAGTAAAGTATGACCAAATGTTTTCAAATGGATCAAAGGACTGGTGGGAATTGATCAAAGCCCTCTCAAATTCCGAGTCATAAACGTGTCAACAAGGAGATATTGAGATGAAAAAGTAATCAATTGCAAGCTTTGTGTGGTGCCGGGAAAGACAGTAGGTCTTCACCGCATGGCCGTCTCCTGACTGGCTGCGTACATTTTAACTGGAAGCAGGTAACTCAATTAGTGTTCAGTGCCCTTCAGGTGAGATCCAGAGTTAGTGTGGAGTGACTTCAGGAGTGCTCGATCACCAAATGCTCCGTCTTCTTGGGAACAAAATCCCAGAGCTGCTCTGGAGTTGGAAAGTGTTCTGTTCTTCAGAAGGAAGCAGCGGTTGTCTTTACCACAAATGCATGCTCACACTACATAACGATTGTTGTACCTCTTACCTTTGCTGCTGACTTCAGGACAATGTTGCCCTAAGACTTGTCTCAATCTTTTCCAGGTGTCGCTCCAGATTCCACGAAGAAGGTGGCCTGTGAGTTTGTAATGTTAATTGGTTCTTGTGCAGGGAAAGAAGGGATGAGAGGAGGAGGGCTATTCCAAATATTAGGCATTGCTTGTGCAAAGTAACCAGGCCTGGGTTGGTATTGGAGAATTAGAGCTAAGAGGTTAGACTCCTTCTCCCTCTTCCTGTTTCCCTTCACCCACAAACTGGGTCTCCCTTCCTTCATTTAGCTGGTTAAGGAACACAGGGTCACCCCAGCTGCACAATTTCTAGGCTGACCTGGCAACAGTTCTGAGAATGACAGCCCATTTCTATTCTGCTGGAGACCCAGTGAGATGGAGCTTGAGTGATAGTATAGAAGGCAGGCAAGGCAGACACATTCTAGCCTGTAGGAGAGGTTTTCAGAACTTCTAAAATATAGAGTACAAGTTCATGTGTGGCTTTATATGTGCACACAAATGTATGTTTGATAGGAATAACCAATGTGAATATGAACTTAGTTTGACCCTGTGTGAAGGTAATACAAATTATCACTACTTATAATTATTCTAAGTTTGGCCTAGCTCCATAATGGTTATATCATTTGTAATATATGAATCAAGTAGACTTTTAAGAAATTCACATATTAAACCACTTGTGTGCTGGAGACCTTTTGTCTGTTATTTGTGAAAAGCATTTTTAGAGGTAGAATCAACACAACTTGGAAGAGCCATACGTTGTCACATAGAAGAAAGTTTTGTGCTCAATTTATTTAACGTCTCATGTCACAGATGAGGTAACTGAGGCTCTGAAAGATCAGCTGATTTTTCTGATGTCAGATCAGTGAATCTCCAACTTTAATTTGCATACATACCTCCAGGGGTTATAGATAAAATTAAAATGAATGGTCAGTAGGTCTATGGTGAGTACATTTCTCAAAGGCTTCAAGGTAAGGTTGGAGCCACTGGTTCAAAGAACACATGTTGAGTAGAAAATGTTTAGACTGAATCACAGGCTCTATTCATAGACTGAGAAAGCAGAGTTTCACATTTCAAAGAGATTTTACTCTGGATTCTATAAGATCAGACATTGGTCCTGCTAGACACCTGGGATTAAGGGTTTCTATAAATCAGGACTAGAGAAAATGGTATATGAGTCCTCTGCAATTGCTGCAAAAATATTATCACAGACCATAGATGACTTTAGACTGCAAAAATAGATTCTTTGTAGGCCAAAAGACATACAGTGAACCCTCGTTTATCGCGGTTAATCGGT
>NW_022103904.1:17986115-17987258 GCF_000313985.2 Echinops telfairi
TGAGGGCAGGACTGTACAGTAGATGTGAAATGTTATAAGGATTCTTTGTGTGAAGAATCTTTGTATTCTAAAGTCTATATGACTAAATTTGACCCAAATGATTCCAAAACTGTGTTCCTACAAGACTAGGGAAAATGCCACTTATACCTGGTTGCTCAATATCTTGGAAAATAAAGAGTTAAGGAATTATTTGTGAATGGCAGAATGAATAAAAACAAACAAACCAAAAAGCCTCCAGAAATTTAGTGTTCCTTGTGACAAAAGATGTCTACTGTCCTCTTTGCTCCATTCTCTGCCTTTCTCACAATTCATGGATCTCATTATACGCTTGATAAACACATAAAGCCGAACTGAAACATTCTTTCCTGTTACATAAACCAACTGTATTCGATTATCACTGGTAAAGAGGGATTGCTGCCTTATCCCTGCCCTGTGCAAAAAGAAGCTCTCTGAGTTCAGGAATGAGAACTTGGGGGCCGTTCCTTCACACGTGAGCATCCCTAGACAGTTCTTGATAGGCACATGGTGCTGCAAGTTCATCCTGCTACTGCCATTTGCCTAGAGGTGAGGATTTGTTAAGTCCTATCTTGGGTAAATTATCTTAAATGGCTAAACTGGTAAATTTGAACAGGCCCATAACAAAGAAGAAATTGAACAGGTCATGAAAAAAAAAATTCCCAATAACAAAAAAGTTCTGGTCCAGATGACATCAGTGATGAATTCTACCAAACATTAAAAAAGAGATAACATGATTTGACTCTAACTATTCCGGGACATAGAAAAGGATTGAATATACCAAAACTCAGTCTACAAAGAAAGAATAATCCTGATACCAAAATGAAGCAAAGTCACTACAAACCAGGAAATTATAGACCAATAGTCCCAGACAATCTGCTGTCTATGTTCATTCATGTCCCAATGAAAATAGACACAAACATTCTTACCAAAATACTGGCCAATAAAATATAATATCAAAGAAACTATTTGAATTAATAGAAAAATTCAGTAAAGTGTCAGTGTTCAAAACCAACATACAAAACTCATTTGCCAGGCTATCAAAAGATATAGCATCTGGGGTCTTAAAAGCTTGAAGGTAAACAAGTGGCCATCTAACTCAGAAGCAACAAAGCCCACATGGAAGAA
>NW_022103904.1:17989043-17990465 GCF_000313985.2 Echinops telfairi
TGGCCAGGATTCAGCATGTCGATAACCAAGGAAATCTCAAATGTAATGACAAATGTCAATCAACAGTCACCAACAGCAAGATGACACAGCTGTTAGAATAATCTAATAAGGATTTTAAAGTTTCATCACAAAAAAATGCTTCAATGAGCAATTATGAGCACACTTGAAATAAGTGGAGGAAATCTAAAGTTTCAGAAAAGAAATACAAGATATAACATAGAACCAAATGGAAATTTTAGAACCGAAGACAGAAATAACTAAAATGTAAAACTCAGCGAATGGGCTAAAGAGAAAAAGAGAGAGGACAGAGAATACAATCAGGTAACTTATAAATAGAACAATAGTGCATGAGTCACTTATTTTAGGAGTATCAGAACAAGGCTAGCCCCTCTGAGGTAGAGGTTAAATATATCCCCAATGTCCAACTTTTCCAAGATGCTGGACTAACACCATTTCTTTTAATTTTATTAAAAGATCATTTTATTTGGGGCTCTTGCAGCTCTTATAACAATCCATACATCAATTGTATCTAACATCATTTCTAATTTAAAGGACTTATCCTCCCCTCAGCATTCTCCCTCCCAAATGTTTTATAATTCACTGCACCATCTTACAGAATTCAAGAATTACCAAGGAAATGGGTCACTAGTGAAGATGCTGGCAAACCCCCAAATCGTGGGTGAACCATCCACCTGGAGGAGCCTCTTCACAAGTGTGAGGACAAAGGCTGGCAAATCCAAACTGGCAGGTCAAATGTTAGGTTGCTGGCTCACAAGGTTACAGACGCTGGTGAATCAGATTAAATGATAACCTGCTGGCTCAAGTTTCAAAGACACAGAGAATAACAAGTCAGATCCAGGATCCAGAGCAAAGGAGAGAACTTTGATAGAGCATTCATGTATATAGGACACAAGCTGTGCCCTCAAGGAAACTAAGGATGATGAGTTGACTCACAGCATCTAGTGAAGTGGTAACACAAAACACATGCCATCCTAGCCCTACTTTATTAATATAATGGACAACTCCAAAACAGGCCATTGGCATAGGTATAGAGGCTAGAATTTGTAACCCATGGCGAAATGGAGGACAATATACAGAAAAGTCATATTAAGCGATTCATTTCACTGCAAATAAAAAATTATACAACCTGGACAACAGAGGAAATAGCCTCAGAGACATATAGGCCTGTACTATATGATCTGAAATCACATCATCAGAGTTCTAGCAGAGGAAAGACGGAAGCAGATGGAGCTGAAAGAGTATTTGAAGAAATGAGGTCTGATTTTTTTTATTTTGGGGGGCAAAAAACAAAAACAACAAGCAAAAAAGACCAGACTATAAAACACGGTTCCTCAAACTACAGCCCACGGGCCACGTGCAGCCCACCGAGAACATTTATCTGGCCCACTGGGTATTTTTTAC
>NW_022103904.1:17991537-17993363 GCF_000313985.2 Echinops telfairi
TATGGGCTGAAATGATGTGGACTGGCAAGGCTGCATTGATGGACACTGATCAGACTGCATTGGTGGGCAGTGCAATCTATATGTCTCTGTGTGGGCAAAGTTATTGCTGGTATATTGTTTTTGTAGTGCTGTATATATATTGGTATTTTACTAATAGAATTTGGAATCCCTGGGAAACAATGATATCAAGAAAGAGAAAAATTGACTCAGAGTGTAGGATATTCAAAGAACAATGGACTTATAATTACTTTTTCATGCAGTACAAGGAAAGAGCTGTGTGTTTGATATGCCAGAATATAGTGTCTGTGTTCAAAGAATACAATTTGTGTCAACACCATCAAACTCAACATAAAGATAAATATGATTGTTTGGTAGGAGAAGTGAGAAAAGATAAAATATTAAAACTGAAAAACACATTGAGAACTCAGCAAAATACTTTTGTGAAGCAGAAGCAGCTAAATATTTCATCACTGCCAGCAAGTTTTCAAGTTGACAAGCTAATAGCATGCACTGGCAGACCATTCGTGGAGGGAGAATTTGTTAAAGGATGCCTTCTTTGTGTTGCCAAAGAGATGTATCCAGAGAAGGCTGATTTATTTAGTACAGTGAGTCTTTCAGGACCTACAATTACACAAGGGATTGAAGAAATGGGAGACAATTTGCATCAGCATTTGCAAAACTCCACAAAAAAACTTTCCTTTTTTTCCTTGGCACTCAACAAAGTAATGATGTTCGTGATTATGCACAACTTTTAATTTTTATTCGTGGGATGAACGACTATTTTGAAGTCACAGAAGAGCTTGCTGCACTGCAAAGCATCAAAGGAACAACTACAGGGGAGGATATTTATGAAAAGGTTTGCCAAACTGTGAATGGTTTGGAGCTGGATTGGCCTAAAATAGCCAGTGTGACAACTGATGGTGCTCCTAGCATGGTGGGGTCTAAGAAAGGAGTAATTGCTCGCATTAACCAAGAGATGGACAAACATAACCATTCTCATCCAATAGCCATACATTGCTTCATCCACCAACAAGTGCTGTGTAGTAAATCACTGTAGTGGGACTATGTTATGAAAATTGTGGTATCTTGTGTTAACTTCATTAGAGCTAATGCACTAAACCACAGACAACTTCAGGAATTTCTGTCTGAGTTAAATGTGGCCTAAGATGTTCTGTACCACACAGATGTCCGTTGGCTGAGTCGAGGGAGAGTTTTGAAACATTTTTATGACTTACTTCCACCAATTACAGCTTTTCTGCTTTCAAAACACAAAGAAGTACCAGAGCTCAATGATGCAGAATGGCACCTTTGCCTTTCTGACAGATGTAACAGAGCTACTCAACAGTTTCAATGTGCAACTTCAAAGAAAGGGGAAGCTCATCTGTGATATGCAATCACATGTGAAAGCATTTGAAGTAAAATTAGGCCTCCTCATCAAACAAGTGAAGGAGGAAAATTTCTGCCATCTCCCCACAATTCAAAATCTGTTAGCAGAAAAACCATTGGTTGCATTCCCAAACAAAACTTGTGTGGATTCACTGGAAAAGTTGCAAAAGGAGTTCCAATTTAGATTTAAAGAGCTTCATCTCCATGAACAGGACATACAGCTTTTTCGTAACCCATTTTCTATTGGCATTGAAAATGTGGATACAATTTACCAAATGGAACTGGCTGAACTGCAGAATTGTGACTCTCTGAGAGACGCATCCAAGTCAAGCAGCCTTCCTAATTTCTACGCATCCCTCCCCTCTGAGACATATCCTAATCTCAGGAACCATGCACTCAAAATGACAACCATCTTTGGCAGCACTTATGTCTGTGAACAG
>NW_022103904.1:17994910-17995876 GCF_000313985.2 Echinops telfairi
TTATTCTCTGTGCTAGCTAGGGCATGGGTTAGTAAGCACCAATGCACTTCTTTAAAGTAAACAAGGAACGAGGGAGGAGACTAAGCACTAGGTACTCAAAACAAACTGCCATACCAGGAAAGTCAAGGTGTTAGTCCTTGAGAAGGAGCACAGCACCCTCGGTCAGGTCCTCCTCCCAGAACTGCATCCAAACCGTTTGCAGCCCAGGTGCCCAGAAATTCCCTTGTTTGTGAGGGGCATCTGGTGTCCATGGAAACAGTCCACTGCCTTCAGCCTCTGTTAACTCCTTTGGGGCCAAAAAGCCCTACAAATTTAAGAAACAATGAATTTCAATTAGGATAATCCAAAGGACACATCATATTCAAACCTTTGAAAAATAAAGGAAGGAGAAAGAGGATGAAAAAAGCATGAACATAGCATGCCAGAAATGACACCTTACCTATAAAGAAACATTTTTTTCAAATGACAGAAAGTTTATCATTGAAACTATATAGGGCAAAGGAAAATTTATCAAGTGCTGAAAGAAAAGGACAATGAATTTAGAATCTTAGCATTCTCTGAGAAAGTATCCTTCAGGAATGAAGGTGAAATGAACATGATCTCAGATGATGGAAAGCTAACAGGGCTGTAGCCAGTACATCAGCCCTAAAGAATAGCTGAAGGATGGTCTCTGAACAGAAAGAAATTTATAGAAGAATGAATCTTGGAGCACCAGAAAGAATAGGAAATAACACAAAAAGTAAAAATATAAGTAAATCATTTTATATTTTAATATAATATTTTATATTTGAAGGAGCATGATAACAAAACATGATGTGATTCCCCCCAAAATAGTACATGTATAGCCCCACATTATTTTTCTATTAAAAAGTACTATTCTGCATAGCAAAAAGTAAGAAAATAAATTATAAGCATTGCAGCAACAAAAAAATATTACTGAAAACAAGTAAATACAGAGAAGAGTGT
>NW_022103904.1:17997081-17998936 GCF_000313985.2 Echinops telfairi
TATACTGTGCCCTGACTGGCTCACCACTTCTCTCTGACCCCTCTGTGAGGGGAAGGCCAATTGTCTACAGATGGGCATTGGGTCTCTACTCCATGCCTCCCTCCCAATTCACCTTGGATATAGTTTTATTCTGGGTCTTAGATGCCTGATACCTGATCCCATCAACAGCACGTGATCACACAGGTTGGTGTGCTTCTTCCATGTGGGCTTTGTTGCTTAAGTAAGTGTTTTTATAATTAACTATCCCTGCATTCCTGTCCCATCTTAAAACCATTATGGAAAGTTATACTAAATAATATCCAGAAACAAATGACAGTCATTTCAGTAAGAACAGATAAAACAAGCTCATTATAATGCCAATAAAAAGCTGGTTTCTGTGCTTAATGTCTGACAAGTTGATGTTGCTCAGTGGTTCTAAACCTTAAGGAAATGTGAAATCTCTTTATATTTTCATAATAAGATTTCCTATCGCTAATATGTAACTAGCCCAGCAGACCTTTAATTTCCTGCTAATAGGACAGTTAGGAATGTACCAGGTTATGGAGAGTTCAAAATGTACAGATTGTATTTCAGGGATCCCTAATCCAAACCCTGTGCCAGTCGGTAGACTGGCACATGAAGATGTTATGATGTCTTCCCCACCAGAGCAGCACTGTGCAAAGTAATCAATTTAGCTGAATCCTCTGGCCAGAATTCGTTTGGTTCAGACCTGCTGGGTGGATGTTAAATTGTCTGATTAAGAATAACCGCCTGACTGCAGAGCTGTTGGATATCAAAGAGAGCAGCAAGGTTCTTTAATAAAGCACAGAACTGGGGAGCAATTTTGGTACCAGCAGTTTCTTTGGAAAATATCAGCCACCACTTGGTAGCTTCTGCATCTTGCCCTCTGTGATCTCTCCATTGACATTCACTGAAGGGTACTATTGGTCACCTGTCGCATAGGGTAGGGTATTTTACCTTCTACATCTCCTTCCGTAATCCAACCAGTCGATTACTTAGGATAACCTGCATGATAGGTAGGGGACACTGAGCTTTCTTTGACACAAAAGCCTGTTCTCTTAACAGTTGTTGACACTAACCGTGCTTTTACTTTTTTGATTTTTATTAGTTGACTCAATTATAGCATCTCTCAATGTCAACTACTAGCATAACGCACAAGTTTAATTCAATAAAGCTAAGATAGAGGTCATTGGCTTTTGTTGCAAAGTGACAGCAAGTCAGTTACAATTCATAATGGCACTGCGCACTACATGTAAAGCATTGCCAGGTCCTATGCCAGTTGTTGCTATGTTTGAGCTGATTGTTGCAGCCACTGTGTCCAGCTATCTTACTGAGGATCTTTCCTCTTCCTCAACTTTACCAAGCATGATGTGCTTTTCTAGAGACAGGTGTCTTCTGAAAAGATGTCCAAAGTACATGAGACAAAGTCTCACCATCCTTGCTTCTAAGGATCATTCTGACTCTACTTCTTGCAAGATGGATTTGTTTGTTCTTCTGGAAGTCCCTGATACTTTCTATATTCTTCAGAAACATCATAATTCAAATAATCAAATATTTATTCATTATCCAGTTTTCACATATATATGAGGCATTTGAAATGCTATGGCTTGGATCAGTGTAACTTAGTCCTTCAACACTTAAAAAGAAGTCTTATGCATTTATAAAGGTCTGAATACAGGCATGTGCATATGTAAATATATTTTTATATAACGATAGGGAAATAGATCTATGTACATATATTTATATGTTTAGTATTAAGGAGCAGAAAGACATTGGGCCTCTACTCAAGTACTCTCTCAATGCAAGAACACTTTGTTCTAATAACCCAGCATTCTGTGATGCTCACCTTCCCGAC
>NW_022103904.1:17999912-18000910 GCF_000313985.2 Echinops telfairi
TTTCTTGACTGCTGCTTCCTTGAGCATTTATTGTGGATCTAAGTAAAATTAAATCCTTGCAACTTCAATCTTTTCTTCATTTATCATTATGTTGTCTATTGATCTTGTTGTAAGGAAATTTTGTTTTCTTTATATTGAGTTGTGTATTAGTCTGGGTACTTTAGAAAAACAAATCCACAGAAACTCATGTCTAAGAGAGTTTTATATAAAGGTTAAGTGCACATCAAGAAAACATTCCAATCCAGTGCTGCCCAAGTCCACGATTCCAACATTAACCCATTAATCCATATGTCCGACACCAGTCTACCCAGTCCTCCTCCATCTCATAAAACACATACTATGACACCGACTTCTGGAGGAAAGCTGAATCAGTGAACATGTAAGCATCTCAGTGCTGGCAACGATCTCCACACGGCTGCTTCAGCACCCAGGGCTGCATGGGGTAGGTCCATGTGGCTTCTCCTTGGGGATGTCTTACAGGAAGTGAGCATTGCCTGCTGAGGCAGGGAACTGTACCCAGGCTAAGGCAGCTGCACCCTGGTCCCACCATCACAAAGCAAGAGACCCAAAAACTAAAAAGGTGAGGTCACCAAGCCATTTATCCCTCCGCCCTTCAATTAACCCCACATGTGTTTTTCTGCCAGGTTGGTACAATTAACTACCTCAAGTTGTAATCCATACTGAAGGCTGAAATTTTTTTATTTTCATCAGCAGCAAATGCTTCAAGTCCTCCTCACTTACAGGAAGCAAGGTTGTGTCATCTGCATATCTCAAGTTGTTAATAAACCTTCCTCCAATTCTAATGCCACATTCTCCTTCATATAATCCAGCTCTGATTATTTGTTCAACATACAGATTGAATAAACATAGTGAGAAGACACAAATCTGACACACGTTTCTTGATTTTAAACCATGCAATATGTCCTTGTTCTATGTACACAACTGTCTCTTGATGTATGTGCAAATATTGCAGTAGCACAATTAAGGTTTCTGGAATC
>NW_022103904.1:18001603-18003053 GCF_000313985.2 Echinops telfairi
GTTTTCGTGATGCACATTTTCTTTACATAAAACTCTCTCTTATACATGAGTTGCTGTGGATTTGTTTCTCTAAAGTACCTAGACTAATACACCCATTCTTCACAAGGTTATCAATAGTTTGTTAGGATCCACACAGTAGAATGCCTTGGTATAGTCAATAAAACTCAAGTAAACATCTTTCTGGTATTCTCTGCTATCAGCTAAATCCATGTAACATCAGCAATGATATACCTTGTTCTATTTCCTCTTCTGAATCCAACTTGAACCTCTGGAAGATCCCTGTCAAGGCATTGTTGGAAGATCTTCAGCAAAAAGTTACTTGCATGTGATATCAATGATATTTCTCTAAAACATGAGCATTTTGTTCGGTCATCTTTCTTTGGAATTGCTACAAATATGGATCTCTTCCATAAGTTGACCAACCAGCTGTCTTCCAAATTTCCTGGCATAGACAAATGAGTGCTTCTAGTGCTGCATCAATTTATTGAAACATTTTAATTGGTATTCCATCAATACTTGGAACCTTATTGTTGGCTAATGCTTGCAGATCAGCTTGAACTTCTTTATTCAGTGCCATTGGATTTTCCTCATGTGCCACCTACTGAAATGGTGGGATGTCATCTGGTACTATTGGACACACTGACTGTGCATTGACTCTGTGTGTTATCTCCATTTTTTTTATGCCTCCTGAATCATTCAGTATTTTGTCATATACTTTCTCAATATAGAGGGAACAACAAGTGATCTAAAATCAATGGTGAGGAGGGAGTCGGATGCCTGGTGTGGCTTGATAAAGGGCAATGTAACCGAGAGGAATTACTGAAAACTAAATAAAAGCCAAACATGATAGTGGGATAAGAGGAAAGTAAAAGGAAATAGAGGAAGGAACTAGGAGGCAAATGCGAATTTATAGAAGTCTAAATTTAGACATGTACATATGTAAGTATATTTATAGCTAATGATAGGGAAAATGATATTTGTACATATATTTATTTGTTAAGTAATAAAGTAGCAGAAAGACATTGGGTCTCTACTCAAGCACTCCCTCAATGCAAGAACACTTTGTTCTAATAACCTGGCATTCTGTGATGCTCAGCTCGCCGACATGATTGCTGAATACAAAATGGGTGCATAAGCAAATGTGGTGAAGAAAGATGATGGTGGCCAGCTATCAAAAGATATAGCATCTGGGATCTTAAAGGCTTGAAGATAAACAAGCAGCCATCTAGCTGAGAAGTAACAAAGTCCACTTGGAAGAAGTACACCACCATCCTGTGTGATCATGAGGTGTCAATGGGATCAGGTTTCAGGCATTAAAGACCCAGAACAAAAAATCATATCAATGTGAATGAAAGGGAGTGCAGAGTGGAAGCTCATCACAAGGAAGAGACGAGCCAGTCAGGTTGCAGTATAGCACTGATGAAACATACAACTTTCTTCTGGTTCTTTA
>NW_022103904.1:18003650-18006014 GCF_000313985.2 Echinops telfairi
CTCTACACATTTCATAATATTTGGCTTTGTCTTCTCAAGCTGCCCTTTGCAATTTTCAGTTCAGCTCTTTGACTTCATCATTTCTTCCACGTGCCTTAGCTCCTCTTTGATTAAGAACAAATTTCAGAATCTATTCTGATCTCCACTTTGATCTTTTCTCTCTTGTCTTTTGAATGACCATTTTCCTTTCCTCATGAATGATGTTCTTGATGTCCTCCCATGGCTCATTAAGTCATCGGCCATTATTGTTCAATACCTCAAATCTGTTCTTGAGATGTTCCTCAAAATTCGGGTGGGATAGATAGACTCAAGGTCATATTTTGGCTTTCATGGACTTGTTTTCATTTTCTTCAGCTTTAACCTGAACTTACATATGAGCAATTTATGGTCTCTTCAACAGTGAATCACTATTTTAGCTGCTGATATTGAGCTTTTCAATTGTCTCTTCCCACAAACGTAGTCAGTCTGATTTCTGTGTATTCTATCTGGAGAAGTCCATGTGCATAGTAATTGTCTTTGTGTTGTCAAAAAAAAAAGGGATATTTGCTATGTGTTGGTCGGTCTCGCAAAATTCTATCATGAGATCTCCAGACTCGTTTCTATCACTAAGACCATATTTTCTACCTTCTGTTCCTTCCTCTTTGTTTCCAATGTTTGCATTCCTACTGCCAATAATTATCAATGCATAATTATTGCATGTTTGATCTATTTACAACTGAAGAAGTTCGGTCACGGTTGAATGTGTAACCATTACACCACCAGGGATTCTGAAGATGTTGGTAAAATTCTTTCATTTCTTCAACACTAACTTTCTTTGTTGGTGCATATATTTGAATAATAGTTGCATTAATTGTGAATCATTGAAAGAGGACAGATACATGAGGGGGTACCGTCCCCCTCCCCCAATTTGGAAAAAAAGCTTTGCTGGACAGAACTTTCTTAGTATCTCACTAGGGAAGCATTAAGCATCTCACTCCAAATAGTGCACCCAGTGGTGTTGCCTGAGAAGGTTCTCTCTGGTCAAAGTGAATTTTTTTTTTGTAAAAGGCAGTTTTGCTCAAATCTCATTTTTTCATTTAAGAGAACAACATGCACCTGTGAAATTTTGTTTCCTGCTCAGAAAAAATGCCACAGAAACTGTTGTGATGTTGAACAAAGCTGACAAGGACACCACTACAGGAAAAACTCAAGTGTATGAATGGTTTTATCATTTCAAAATAAAGTGAAATGTCAATTGATGACAAATCTTATTTTGGACGTCTGTCAACCTCCCAAACACGAAAAATGTCGACAAAATTCATGCACTTGTGCTCAAGGACTGACGACAGACCATTGAAGAGATGGGGAAGTTATCTGGACTATGTTGGAGCTCAGTTCAGCAAATTTTAATGGAAGGGTTAGGAATGAGAAGGGTCTCTGTGAAATTTGTGCCTCGGGTTCTGACTGACCAGCAAAAATAGCATCAACTGGAAACATGCAGTGCTTTGAAAGAACAGCTACAAAGTGACCTATACTTTTTCCCAAGGTCATTACTGGTGATGAAACATGCTGCTACTCTGACAACCCCGAAAGCAAATATCAATCCAGCCAGTGGAAGATGCCATCATCACCTCACCCAAAAAAGCCCGACAAGTGAAATCAAAGATCAAAACCATGCTCATTTGTTTTTTTTGATGTGAGGAGGATAGTGCACTGGGAGTTCATTCCACCAGGTCAGACTGTTAATCAAGCTTTCTATTTAGAAGTTCTGAAAAGATTGTGTAACAATGTGCAACAAAAAAGGGACTGATTTGTGGTATATGGGAGACTGGTTCTGCCACCACGACGATGCACCTGCTCACACAGTCATCACAGTCTACCAGTTCTAGGCAAAAAACAGTATGCCTTTTGTGTCCCATGTACCTTACTCACCTGACCTCTCTCCATGCGACTTCTTTTCGTTTCTTCAAATGAACAGGGGCATGGAACAGTAACTTGACCATGTAGAAGAAGTGAAGAAAAAATCGAGGGAGGTGCTGTCAGCCATCCAAACAGATGAGTTTGAAAAATGTTACCAAGAATGGAATCCCAGATTTGACAACATATTTGACAAATGGTGAGCACTTTGAAGGTGATAAGGCTGTTTTGTAAAAAAAAAAATGTTAATGCATCACTTAAAAAAAATAATCTGGGTTATCTTGGGTACCTCCTCATAACCCTATCACAGATAGCATTGTACTTCAAGATTGATGTTGAAATGTCCTTTATGACAATGAATCCAATGCCTTGCCTTTGGACCATGTCGTTCTGGGCACAGTAAACTGTACGATTTTCTGATCAAACTGGCCCATACCAGTCCATTTCAGGTCACTCATGCCTAGGATA
>NW_022103904.1:18006505-18009954 GCF_000313985.2 Echinops telfairi
TTGCTATTCCCACTACTGTTCTTGATGGTTTTTTCTGTACTGAATTCCATGTGTTGAGAGCTCTTATCTTTACCAATGTGTGTACTCTGGTCTAGCTGGATTTGTAAGGTAGAACTGGGTCATGGTATGGGCGGGGGGTGGTGATGGAGGAAGTATTCAGGAACTAGAGGAATGTTGTGTGTTTCATCAGTGCTATACTGCACCTTGGTTGAATCATCCCTTCCTTGTAACCCTTCTGTGGGGTGGGGGTATCAAATTGTCTACAGATAAGCTTTGGTTCTCCACTCCAACCCCCATCTTTCACATCAATAGAATTGTTTGTTTGGAATATTTTAATACCTAATACCTGATCCCATGGACATTTCATGATCACACAGGCTGGTGTGCTTCTTCCATGTGGGCTTTGTTGCTTCCGTCCTAGATGGTCATGTTTTTAACTTCAAGCCTTTAACACTCCAGATACTATATTTTTTGATAGCTTAGCACCATCAGCTTTCTTCACCACAGTTGCTTATGTACCCATTTTGTCTTCAGCAATCATGTCGGAAAGTGAGTATCAAAGAGTGCCAGGTTATTTGAACAGTGTTCTTGTGTTTAGTAAAGCCTTGAATAGAAGCCCCAAGTCTGTCTGCTATCTTAATAATTAACATATAAAAATATGTACATTGGCCTCTATCCCTTTCATTATAAGTTAATATATTTACATATATACATGCCTACAGGTATACCTCCATAGATAGCTTTTGCCTCCTACTTCTTTCCTCTATTTCCTTTCACCTTCCTCCTGTCCCATGATCATGCTCACCTTCTATTCGGCTCTCAATAGTTCCTCTCATATACATTGCACTTGATCAAACCCCACCAGGTATTCTATGCCCTCCTTGCCATCAATTTTAGCTTTCCCATTGTTCCCTTATCCCTGAGTTTGTTAGCTCCCTATTCCCCCTCCCCGGCCCCTCCTCTCCCATGTCCCCAGGTAGATCTCTGGTCCTGTTGTTTTCTCCTCAGGATTATTTGTCATACCTATCTTATATAGATAGACATAGGGGAAGAAAAAAGAAAGATAGATAGATAGTTCCATGTCTGTCTGCTGACCCTCATGAGTGTTTTCCAATTGGGTCTAATGAGGTACCAAGCCCTGTCCCCCAAGTCAGAAGTCTATTGTCAGGATTCCATGGGGACGGGGTTACTTTGCTCCCCTTGCTGCCCTGTTGCACTCCCTTCCCGTTTCACCCCGCTTTGCATGAAGCAGACCAGACACACTTTCCATACAGTGTCTCCAGTACTGTCCCCATAGCACTATGAATCAGTGAGAGAATGTCATGTCTCCTGGTGCAACCAGCTCTATGGTTCTCTCTGTGCATTGTCTGCTCTGAGCAGGGATGTCATCTCCCGGGCCTGGTAGGCCATGCTGAGATCCACTCTCTCTCTCTCTTTCCCTCTTAGTTCACACCCATGTGCTCTGGACAGATCCTCCACTCTCCCCAGGCTATATCTTCAGTACTGTCCTCTGTATTACATTCTAGGATACCGATCCTTATGCATTCCATTTCACTTTTTGACTACTTCCAATTTTCGAACGTTCCAATTGCCGATCATTAGCAGATTTTTGCAGCTGTTTCTCCTTACCTTGAGTCATGCCCCATCAGCAAATGAAGATCCAAAAGTTTATCCTTTGTATAAACCTCCCACATGCTTTAGCCCACTCATCTCACCATGGTCTACTTCACGCGGTCCTCCTGTTACATTTGACAGCCCTTGGACCGGAGACGCCCATCCCTCTGGCACCATCTGTCTCTTTTCATTAGACTTTCAGTGTCTGACAATGTTTCAAAGCTATACGTAAGGTATTCAGCAGCCACTTCCTGCAGAGCAGGCAGCCAATTCCTTCTTCATTGTCTGTTCTTAGTCTGGAAGCTCTGTCGAAACATGTTCAATTTGGGTGAACCTAATGGCGTTTGAAATACCAGTGACATAGCTTATAGCATCACAGCCACACATAGGCCACCAAAGTCCAACAAACTAACCAACAAGTGTGGATGGAAAGACAAGTGGTGGCAGCTACCACGGTGGGAGTTTACTTCCTTTTACACACTCCCTCTACCCCTACCCCTCACCTTCCTGAAGGGGTATCCCATTCCCCACCCTCCATAGGCTCTCTTCTTCTCTCTTCTCAAAGCCTCAAGGATTCAGAATCTTTTTTTTGTTTTTTCTTTTTTTTGGGGGGGGATTCAGAATCTTTGTCAGGAATTTCCCCCAGTCCTGTCCTCTCCCCCCCTCCTGTTCCTCATGCTCTGACCACATGACTCTGGGTGGACACACGAGACTGCCTTCAGATGTTTTCTTCACTCTTCTGGCATATTTCAACTTTGCGGGGAGGCGCCTTCATTCCGGTTTATTCTTCGTGAATTCTAAAATAAACCCTAAGTAAAGCTGGAGTCTAAATCCCATTGCTTCCTTTGGCTAACTCTCTCTTTTTCCTGTCACCAGATCAAAAGAAAGGTATTTCTTTAGCCCACGGGCAGAAAATAGCTTGTGTAAAAGCCTCAGGTTACATGAAATCTAAGCAGCGATGAAGGAATCCTGATGACTTCATCGCTGAGCATTGTAAATAGCATTCTTCCACGGGATGGATGCGGGGCCACTCTGGGGTCAGGGACTCCGAGGCTTTTCTAAACAGATCTGCTTTGCGTGGTTTCCCCTTCGGACTGAGCCAGCTGCTCTGTGGTTTGAGGGACCGTGTATAGTCTGGGCATGTGGAGCTCTTTGTCATTTCTGACCACAGACTACCCACCCCTGCTGTTAAATCTGCTGCCAATCCCTCCCTCGCTCCTTTTTCCCTCCTCCTTGCCCCTGTGGTAGCAACATGCCCTGCCTCCAGGGCCCACTCCAAGGACACACTGACAAGAAAGAAGCCTTCTTCAATGGCAGCGACTTTACACTGTCACGCATTGTCCTTGTTTCCTGCCTGGCTTCATCGTGTTTAAAAGAAGTCTCATTTCACCCAGCAGACTGCAGAGTCCTTGGCAGCAAAGTCGATGCTGGCCTAGCCTATGGAAGGCAATGGCAACACAGGAGAGTAGGCCCGGGGTAGCAATCTATCACCATACCTGGCAGCATTCCCACAGCTTTTACACCAATGAAAGCATCTCTTAGATGGCACAGCCTTGATGGCCCTATACCTGAGTCCAGAGAGAAAACCAGCACTTCCACACCTGAACCGGAGGTGAATGGTGTAGCTGGGGCATAGTGGATCGTGAATATAAGGGAAGTCCGTGGGAAAACAAGCAATCCAACAGTTCCTTTGACCACTGGGTGACACCAGCCTCTCTCACAACTAAGTCTCCACCGTCAGCAGCTGGCAGCTCATCCAATGTGCCCCGCTCCGTGTCCCTGTCCCTGTCCATTGCATTTGGGATCCCATGACCACTGCCAGGGAACTCCTAGTA
>NW_022103904.1:18015388-18016905 GCF_000313985.2 Echinops telfairi
GAGACCTGTTGGCTTTGTCAGACAGGAGTGAGGTGAGAGGCTACCCAGAAAGGACCGTTAATTCTGGAAGCCCAGTGTTAGAAGGGGGCATCCTTTCCCGAACAAGTTTTGTTTGTTTGTTTTTGCTTCTTCACATGGTCTAGAGACAAGAAGATGCTGAAAGTCTCAGAGACAGTAAATCTTTAGGGAAGCAGACAGCCTCAACTTTTCCCCTAGGTGTAGTTGGTGGGTTTAAACAGCCAACCTTATGGTTAGCAACTCAATGCCTAGCCCACAGTGCCACCATGACTCCTCAATGTCAGAAGTCTCTACCATGTTCTCTCCTCAGATGGGAAGCCAAAGATGAATATATCCAGACAAATCTCAGGGATACACATGTAATACTAGGCCCTAAAGAAAAACTGATATTCCGTTGCGATAAGTTAAGGAGTGGAAAATTTTGGCCTGAAAACATAGTCTACATTATGATGGCAAACTAGCCACCATTAACCAAAGCTTTCAAGGGAGCCAGATGCCATTTTAAAAGTTACAAGGGGCTATAATAAAACCTACTTATCTAGATCCTAAGAGTCCCACAGGCAAAAAGGTGTTAGGAGATAAGTTTATAACTCAATCTGCCCCAGACATCAAGAAGAAGTTAGAATGATTGGGGATAAGTTCAGCAACCCTATAGAGCTCTAGTAAGTTTTGAGAAAATAGAGTGGTCTGCCCACAAATGAGGTATAGAACTTTGCCTGTATGTCATTGAACCAGCTCCGTATAGACTAGGAGAGCAGACATACTTTTTTTCCAATTTGAAAAACTAAAATCACTACTGCAGACAGACACAAGGGTAAGCCCAAAGCCTCCAAAGACACTGGATTCTCTAGATTCCTGTTCCTGCCAAGCTTGCCTAATGACTGCCAGTTTAGGTCCATCATACATTTGCCACCTGTAATTCTAGCCCTTATCATCTTCTGACCAAGTCTCACAGTTTATCTTTTCCTTAGTGGTAAGTACAAAAATATCTCAATGCTGCAAAATCACCAAGCATAAAACCCTAGGTACATCATCTTTCTCAATTAAACCAAGTTCTTCCTTGGGTGGCCAAACCAGCTAGAGGACTGAACCTAGAAATTGTGCACCCTCCTGAGTCAACCATCGATCAATCAGCCTCCCTTCTGATGGGTGATTCACTGGCAAACATAATTTAATTATCTTCCTATGTGCTACTTGTTATAACTTTTAATATGAAATTATATTGATTACCTGTCTAGTTAGCTCTTGCCTTTTAGGGGGATAGACGCTTGCATTAAGAATGCTTCTGCTCATTGCCACAATACAGTCCAAGTTCAAGGAGAGTGTTCCATTTAAGAAGCAGATTAGTGAATGGTTAAATAAAAGGCGTATTAGGTCTCTCTCATGAGAGAACTACACCTCGGTCCTTGGCTTCATGCAAGAAAAAATTCATGTCGAAGCCTGGTTTGTGATCCAGGTGAGTTTCTAGCAGATAGAAGCAGCACAAATGTGTGGGACTG
>NW_022103904.1:18017689-18019401 GCF_000313985.2 Echinops telfairi
AGCAGCTTATCACAGGGCTTGTAGAGAAAGGTGAGAAGAATCCAGGTTACTACCATTGAGAGTCCTGTTTCTGTGCAAGTCTGACCTTATGGCTTATCTGATGGTCCCATACTACCCAAGGGCAAACTTGAGTGCTATTCAAGTCAGTATACCTTTAACACCAGAAGAGACTGTACAGGTCATGAAAGGTGTGGCCCAGAGCCTGCATACATCACACAAGGCTGATATGATCCATGGTGCACTGCATCCGAGCAATGTATTTGCTTTAAAGCTTGAACAAGGAATTGTTAGGGAGTTTGACTTCAGCAAATCTGTGAGCGTGCTTCAGTGAACATGATGACTGGTAATTTGAGTTTGCTATCACCTGAGCTGAACATGCTTTTCCAAGTTCAGACCTGTATGCTTATGGCTGCCTTTTCTTGTGGCTTTCTGTTCAAAGTCAGGACTGTAAGACAAAGGAAGATGGAATCCCAGACGTGGATCAGTTTCATTTGGATGAGCATGTCAAATCCCTCCTTTTTTAGCTTGTTTTCTTTTGGAAGCTCAGTGACGGCTGATCAAGTTTTGAATGCTGAATACTTTTTGCCACCGAAGGTGGAAAACGCATTTCCAAACATAGTAAAAGATACCAGAGGTACCGAATATATAGAGGAAGAAGAATTAAAGATGGACAACTTGGAAACTATAAGGAAAAACAAGAATTGATAAAGCCAACAACTTTGAAGAACAGATTTTGTTCTATTTTTTGTTGCAGATGTTTCTTTTAAAACCCTTGTTTAATTTGGTTAAATAGAGAAGAAACAAAAAACAAACAAAGAAATCTGGAACCAGTTAGCTGTGTTTTTGGTATTCAAGTTGTGAAAAATACAAGATGTTTGACTATGCAACAACAACAATGCTTCTGTTGGGAACCAGTAGAGAGGTCTGAGGGGCTGACCCCAATCCCAAGTACATATACAGCCCCTCCTTCCCCCAGAAGAATTCACTTCAGAGGACAGGACTGAAGCTACAACACAGGGAGAGGGCTGCATCTGATCAAAGCACACAGGAGTAAATGAAGGGGGAAGACGGGAGAGTGGAACACATCCTGGCCCACCAAACCCCAAGGATGATATTCCTGCTCAGAGCAGCCAATGCATGAGACACAACATGCCTCACTGACCCATAGCGCTATGGGGGACAATACTGGAGACAATGCCAGAATTGTGCGCAATCTGACCCCACCACATTGAGGTGAAACACTAAGGTTGTGCATCAGAACAGCAAAGGGAGCAGAGCAATGAAGTCCCTGGAGAACACCAAAAATAGACTGTGGGGTCAGGGCATGGCTTTTTTGTTATTGTAGTTTTATTTTTCTTTGTTGCTTTGTTTTGCTCTGTCTTGTTTCTGTGCTTATTATTGTGCCTGCATGTTTATCTAGATAAGATAGGTGGGATAAACAACCTGAGGAGGCTGTAGGAGGCCTGGTAGGGCGTGATCAAGGGCAATGTAACCAAGAGGAATTACTGAAACCCAAATGAAAGCTGAGCATGGTAGTGGGACAAGAGGAAAGTCAAAGAAGATAAAGAAAAGAACTAGGAGGCAAAGGACATGTATACAGGTCTAAATAAAGGCATGTACATATGTAAATATATATATGACAATAGGGAAATAGATCTATGTACATGTATTTATAGTTTTAGTATTAATGTAGCAGATGGACATGGGTCCTC
>NW_022103904.1:18021279-18022995 GCF_000313985.2 Echinops telfairi
TGGCGTAACTCCCATGAGCTAAGTCAGCTTGCCAAGGGATAGTCATAATGCCATCTACATTCCACTCACAGTGTCTTTCACTGCTGCCTTACATGTAGCACAGGAAAGAGAACCGTTTGGACCAAGAAGCTCTGACTGATGCTATAAACTTCGCTTGTGAAGACAGAAAAGATGTTATCCAGTAGAATACCAGCACTGACTTTAAAGAGCTTGCTTTGGCTGCCGTTCCAAACGCAGCCAGAAGTTCAGGGTAGTTATCAGCATGCAATCTTCAACTTGTGATGTAAAGGAATGAAAGGCGCTTGTTCTTCGGGAAGCCGCAGACTGCACATAGCACTGCTCTCATCCGATGCCTTGAATTAGTCCGAAAGCCATCTTCAGAACTCTATCTACACACGTTTCTAACCACTAAACTACACGAGCAGCCAGAACAAATCCTAGAAAACTCAGAGAGAAATAGTGTGCTCACGGAAAAAGCAAGACACATACACCTGAAAACACACACACATAAGGGGAAGTGTGGCCTAAAAGTGTTCTCAGAGCGAGAACTGATACGGAAAAGAGCATTTTCTCTCTTTATCCTTTCGTTTCAGCCTGTTAGACCAACCAACCCCTTTCCTGACTGCTTTTATAATAAAGATAAAATTATGAATTTCTAACAACTCAAGAAAAACGTCCAGCCTTGAGCTGCAACATTGAAAGATACTAGGACCAAAGCATTGAATGATACAGGAAGTATCCCAAAAAAGATGGAAAGGAATCAGGACTGCATTTGTCCAGCATGCTTAGTGCTCTTTAGTCTAACTATCTCCATGACCAATTCTTTCTTCATGGCCAGTACCACTTCAGAGACCCATGCTGGAGGAATATCCTGGTGCCAGAAGTGTGGGCTGATTCTAGCCCCCTGAAATGGTCACTGAAGACATGGGTGCCACAGCAACGTGTGCTGAAGAAACTAGACAATGCCTGGTTTTCATCAATTATAGTTTCTGGGATCTTATAGGTTCGTCTCCTAATAAGCAGCCATCTAAGTAAGCAAGGAGTCAGCTAAGCCCACATGGAAGAAGAACACCACCCTATGTGAACCTGTGTGAAGATAGCTAATAATAATATCCAAATCTGGAAAAGGGGATGGTATTAGTGCCCAAATCCTAAATACTTGGGTTCTGGAAACTCAATGTATTGTAGAAACTCAAAATACCTGGATTGTGGTAACTCAAAAATCCATTTAAAAGGTCACTACATGGGATGAGTTACCAGTGAATCCCCTCTACACAGTGGCTAGAAACAAGAATAGCCCAAAACTAAGATAGCAAGCATTTCAAAGGACATCTTAGCAACAACTCAGGCTGGACTGTAAGCTCCTGATCTCCCTATGAACCCGATATGAATTTACTCTAAACTTTCGATATTCTCTGCTTTCTATCAGATGAAGGGCTTTATTGGTTTGTATGATCGTTGTTAATGAATCCTTGCTTGGTATCTGTATAAGTAACATGGGACTGATGGAAACAAAGATAGTAAGGGAATTGATTATTGGCGGACGGGGGCGCATAGAGGTAGAGAGAGGTGGGAAAGGGGAATCAATATCAATGTGTAAAAGAAGAGGTGGGGAAACTACAAAGTTGATTGTGATGATGATTACATAGCCCTTCTTAATATGATTGAACCAGTGAATTGTATGATGTGTTAATTATAACCCAAAATCAAACCAAA
>NW_022103904.1:18024000-18033300 GCF_000313985.2 Echinops telfairi
GGGGAGTGAAACCTCAACCATATGGCATGTACAAAGGAAGGAAGGAGGGAGGGAGGGAGCGAGAGAAACCCTAATGGAATTCTTTCTTGCTGTCTATAAAAAAGAATGGTGGAAAAATCCTCAGAAGTCTTTAAACCAAACAGTAGGTTAGCTTTAATCACGGCAGTTTGTCTTGAACACTGTACTCTTTCTAGATCGGATCAAATTGACAACAGCAGCTTAAAAGGTCGGGTAACAAACTTAGGACACAATGAGCTTATGTTAATGGGGTATAAATTTGAAAATTAAAGGAGAGGATGGTTGTGCAAACTGAAGACTAATCAATGCCACTAAAATATACTTGTAGAAAGTACTGAATTTGCATGTTTTGTTTTGTATACTTTCAGCAATAATAAATAAAATAATACCGTTTTCTATGTTTTCATCCTATAAAGGTTTACAGACTCAGAAACACTGTACAGGGTCACTATGCGTCTCCATCGAAGCCCTGCTGGTGTGGTGGGTCACACCTGAGGCTGCGCACCACAAGGTCAGCAATTTGAGCCCACTAGACTTTCCAAAGGGCAAGCCCAGACTTGCTGACCCCATAAAGATGCACAGTCTAGAATGGACTCGGTGGCAATGAGGGTTTGTTGTTGTTACTGTTCTTTTTAATTAAAAGATCACTTTATTGGGGGCTCTCACAGCTCTTATAACATTCCATACATCAAATATATCGAGCATATTTGTACATATGTTGCCATCATCATTTTCTAAACATTTACCTTCTATTTGAGCCCTTGGTCTCAGCTCCTCTTTTATCCCTGGCCCCCTCATGACCCCTTGATAAATTATAAATTATTATTGTTTTCATATCTTACCCCAACTGCTGTCTCCCTTCACACACGTTTCTGCTGTTCACACACGTTTCTGTTGTTCATCCCCACTGGGGGCAGTGGTTGGAGTGGTTATACCTTGATCATTGCAATCGGTTCCCACTTCCTTCCCTCCTCCCCCCACCTTCCAACTCCCCTCCTGGTATCACTCCCATTTCTGTTCCTGAGTGGTTTATCTGACTCAGAATCCATGTGCTGTGAGCGCTTATCTGTACCAGTGTACATGCTCTGATCTAGCTACAGTGTAAGGCAGCACTGGGGTCATGATAGTGGGGGAAGCCTCAAGGAACCAGAGGAAAATAGTGTGTTTCATTGGTGCTATACTGCGCTCTGATTGACTCACACCTTCCTTGTGACCCTTCTGTAAGGAGCTGTCCCATTGTCTACAGGTGGGTTTGGGGTCTCTGCTCTGACCCCCCCTTGTTCTTAACAATATGGATTCTTTTCTTTGTTTGAGGTCTTCTGATGCCTGTTACCCGATCACATTGACACGTCATGATCCCACAGGCTGGTGTGCTTCTTCCATGTGGGCTTGTAGCTTCTCTGTTAGATTGCTGCTTGTTTAACTTCAAGCCTTTAAGATCCCAGATGCTATATCCTTTTTTAAAAATCATTTTATTTGGGGTTCTCACAGCCCTTATCACAATCTATACATATATCCATTGTATCAAGCACATTTGTACATATGTTGCCATTATAATTCCCAAAACATTTTCTTTCTACTTGAGCCCTTGATATCAGTTCCTCATTCCCTACCACCACCCTCCATCCCTCATGAACCCTTGATAATTTATAGATATTTTTTCATGTCTTACACAAACCACTGTCTCCCTTCAACCACTTTTCTGTTGTCCATTGCCATGGGAAAGGGTTATATGTAGTTCATTGTGATCAATTCCCTATTTCACTCCCCACCTTCCTCTTCCCCTCCTGGTATTAATACTCTCATTATTGGTCCTGAGGGGTTTATTTGTCCTGGGTTCCCTGTGTTGTGAGCTCTTATCTGTACCAGTGTACATGCTGTGTTCTAGCTGGATTTGTAAGGTAGAATTGGGGTCATGATAGTGTGTGTGTGTGTGTGTGTGTGTGTGTGTGTGTGTGTAGGGAGAGGGTGTGTGGTGGGTGGGGAGCATTGAAGAACTAGAGGAAAGTTGTATGTTTCAGACGCTATATCTTCTGATAGCTGGGCACCATCTGCTTTCTTCACCACATTTGCTTCTGCACCCATTTTGTCTTCAGCAATCATGCTGGGAAGGTGAGCATCACAGAATGCCAGGGTATTAGAACAAAGTGTTCTTGCATTGAGGGGGGGCATGATCAGAGGCCCAAAGTCTGTCCACTACCACAGTGTATTGCCTTATAAATATATGTACAGAGGCCAATAGGCAGTGAGGTTTTATTTTTAGTCAGAAAAGACTTCGTGGCAGTGGGATTTTATTAACAATAGTAAGAAAAATGAAATATCTATGATTAAATTTAAGATTTATAGAAGAAAATTGTAGATTATTTAATTAATAGAGTGATATAATAATGCAGAATTTTAAAATAGGCCAGATGTGACACATTTTGTGATTCATGTGGTCTCTGCAATAACTATTCAGTTCTCCCACAAAGATAGTAGCACATAAATGAATAACTTGGCTGTTTTCCAATAAAGCTGCTTTTACAAAAACATCAGCAGGCAAGATTTGATCTCTGTGGCCCATAATTTGTACAAATCCTTACTAAAAAATATTCTTTTTTCCCCAATATATAATATCAGAATGATTATCCTGTTTTGTAATAGTTTCCTCTTTAAAAACTTTTCCTACAGATACATTTTTAGGACTTAGATCATTAGACCAAAATTATAAAATATTTTATGGTTTTGAGACATTGCAACATTGCATTCTTAAGTGATTGCTATAAATTTCAGTGTAACCAATTATTGCTGAAGATAATAATTTCACACTAACATCACTCGTGTTAAGGAAATTATTTTAAGTTTATTGGGTTTTAAATAGGATTCTAATCATGACTGAGGGAAACCGTTTTCTTTCTTTTTCTTTTTCCATTTGTCAGTATTCTCCAATTCCCACCTTCATTCCCTGAAGTGAGCATGATTTTTTAAAGGAAATGTGCTATGTCATTCTTGTTATTATATGCAATATCATCTATTTCAGAGTCTTTGGCTCAAATATTTTAGTTCCTGCTCTATTTAAAGATGATCTTTTTATGCTTACTTTAAATAATTTACTACAAAGGCTTTATTTTAACTATGATGAGATTTTGTTGTTTAGCTGCTAAGAATTTTATGAACATAATTGAAGTTAGGACTCCATAAGCAATATCTGCTGATAGGTTTCAATGCATTCTATAAACATGTTTGTGGTAGACGGGTTTCTCTAGAGAAACAAAACCAGGACACTTATGGTTTTATATATATATGGACAGATATATATGCAGCACAAAGGAATATAACAGCTAATTAGTCCACACAGCAGTACAGAGGGCTGTTCAACTCACTCCCGTGGAACAGTTAATATACTGGAAGTCCTTCAAATCACAAGGGCTGCTGGGTCCAAGGTCAAGGGAACAGACAGCTGAGTCTTCAGTAGAGCAATGCAGGCAGTCTGGCCACAGGCAGCAAACAGCAGGGCAGGTCACCAAAAGTCAGCCAGATGACAGAATCTGACAGTCCCTACCTCAAGCGATGTGTACACCAGCAGTGTGGCCAATCAGGTCTCGAAGGAACCTCAAGCTCCAGCTATATGATCTGCAGGTTAGGTACCCCGCAGGTAGTGTAACTCCCAATTTGGAGCAGAGAACTAGCTAAGGCAACCACACGCTGGTCTGATCACCAGAGAGCAAGAGAGAGATGGGCGGGGCTTGCCAAGCCATTTATCTCTTTGCCTTCCAATCAAACTGCGACCTTATTAATCCCACATGTTCCTATTGGCCAGGTTGGCACAATAAACCTACCTATCACAATGTTAGAACACAACTACTAACTATTCTCTAATCTCTTTCTTAGCTTTTCTTTTGAGAATGTCCAGCTTCCAAGGATGATTAACAAGAAGAGTTGAAACAGCAATGGGATGATAGTGCTTTAAGTGCCTAAGAAGTGTTACTCTGCAATTAGCAATTGTTACATTCAATACAGATCACCTGGGTGATTCAACTTCAATTTTAAATGTAACTACATCTACTCATCTTTTATCAATTATCTCATTATACAAATTTTCTCATTTATGGCTAGAGTAAAATTTTATTCTCCAACTATTTTGTGCATTAACCACACATGTCTGGCAAGTAGTGGATACCAAGAGGTGTGTCGCTGTGGTTGTTGTTGTGGTTAGATGCCATCTAGTCATTTCTAACTCACAATGACCCTTTGTACAACAGAGCAGCAGAGCGCTGCTAAGTCTTGTGCTAGCCTCTCAATTGTTTATGTATTTGAGCCCAATGTTGCAGCCACTGTGTCACTCCATCTTGTGCAGGGCCTTCCACTTTTCATTGCTCCTCTACTTCACCAAGCATGATGTCCATCTAAGGAAGGCCCATCATCACCTCTGACCATTTACCATACTGTATTGGCATACATGTTGCTGCGATGCTGAGAACCATGCCACCATTCCTTCACATAGCAGCAAGGTCACCCCTAGTGTGCAGTATGAATTGGGGGTGCCAGCCCCCACCGCTAGTCTCGGGTTCAGTAAGCACAATTGTATGGTTGAGATATGTAAATATTATATTAAAGTCATCGAGAGCATGAGAGATAAAAGAGATATTGCAACAATGGAGTCAGACACATTTCATGGTAGCATGCTCACCTCAGCCCGGCTTGATGGTCCACGTGGAAAGAGTGGGGAGGGAAGGAGGACAAGGGGAAAAGGAAACAGGGGAAGAAAGTGAGCCCATGAGAGGCCAGGAGGGAGAGGGAGAATGAGGGGGAGAGAGAGATCTCTATTGCTAACCCAGGCCTATATGCCTTTTGGGGGCATGCAAGCCCACTAATTACAGGTGAAGACATACGTCACAGGAAGGGGTTGCACTATAGGTTATACAGCATTGAGAGGGGATGGTCTAGGGACATACACGCAATAGGAAGAGGAGGGGTTGGTGGTATACATGTGGCAAGATGGGCGGATCCTAGAGTTAGGATGGCAGCTTAACTTTGGATGTCACCGAGCAGGTTTGATCAGTTCTCTGGATCTCTATAGGAACCATTATCAGTAGGGTGTAAACCCCACCTACAGGAACCAAATAAATGACTGCAGGCCTGTCCATTGCCCTTAACAGCAGGGATCAGGGCCCACTGAAGTCTAGCAACTGATCACCCTCAGGGAGGATGTCTGCAAGCATCTGACCTCCCCCAACACTAGTGAACAAGTTACAGTAGAACATCCAGATTAAAACAGGCTAAAAAGAAAGATCTGGATGTCTAGTTCCACGATCAATCAAGAAAAATGCTTCAGATCACAGCAGAACATTTCCCAATAGATTGCTGGAAGAAGCTAAGATACAAATGATTAAGAAGGGTGCTGGGTCAGACAGTATGTCACTCAGTTACACATAGGTTGTTCTGAACTGTAGTCAACTCAATGACAAAAACAATAAATAATGACACAACATCTGCTACATATTTAATCTTCACAAGAAAACCTTTTAGGACAAATGTTTTATTAACATCCCCATTTTACATTGAGATATCAGAGGTACAAAAGACATGTTAAATCACTTTCCTCAGAATACACCTTTGGTCAAAACAGACCTGGATTCCCACACTGCATGGCATCTGGTGGTCAGCCTGTGAGCCTAGGGATAGGACATGAAGAACGGAGACACTCTCAGCCTCTGGCGAGACAATGCTGCATCCACACTCAAGGTTATTTCTTGTTCTTGTCGTCTCGATCATCCCAGGAGCATCTCATCTCCTCACTTCTAAGTCAGTTGCTCCCAGTCTTCTTTGAACTATACAATCATATATTTTTTTTAAATTTTGGCTTCAAATAAGAGTAAACCATTTACCTCTTTGTGAGGAGCTATAGTGTTTTCCCAGGAGTCACAACCAGTGGATCCCTGAGTCCATCAATACAATAGTCAATCTCTTTGTTTGCTTAATGATAGTTTTCCTTCAAACCTTAATTCTCAAATCTGTCCCTACCACAGTAGAAATTTCTGTACTGATTATACTCCCATTAAATTTAACTTTCTCATGACTATCCACACTGTACAATAATGTGTAGTGGCTAAAGAAATTCAGTCTTTACCCTCCTATAGCACAGACAATTAAAAAAATGTAGTTTGTCAACTTCAACTTATGATGATGATCTATGTTAGAGAGTAAACAGTTTCATGAGTTTTCAATGGCGAATTTTTGGTAAGCAATGTTGGGTAGACTCAAAACTCCAGTCTTTACATTAGCAGTCAAGACCTTTAAAATTTTTGTGCTACTGAGTTAGTTAATTGTGCCAACCTGGCCGATAATCACATGTGGGGCTAATTGAAAGGCAGAGGGATAAATGGGTGGTGAGCCTCGCCTTTCTAGTTCTCGGGTCTCTTGCTTTCTGATGGTCACACCAGGGTGCAGCTGCCTTAGCAGTTCGCTGCTTCAGCTTGCAAGATTGACTTCCTACAAGACATCCCCAAGGAGAAGCCACATGTACCTATCCTAATGCAGCCCTGGGTGCTGGAGCAGCCATGTGGAGACCCCTGCTAGTGCTGAGATGCTTATTCGTTCACTGACTCAGCTTTCTTCCTGCAGTCGGCATCATTGCCTCTGTTTTGTGAGGTGGAGGACTTTGTGGACTGGTGTTGGGTTAATGGGTTAATGTTGGACTTGTGGGCTTGGGCAGCATTGGGTTGGGGTGTTTTCGTGATGCACACTTTCTTTACATAAAACTCTCTTCTACATGAGTTGCTGTGGATTTGTTTCTCTAAAGTACCTAGACTAATACAGCTACTAAGGAATTCCACATAAAATCCGAAATCCCTTTTTCTAGATCGCCTTCTCTCCTCTTCTCCCATGAGATGGGCCTGCCTGCTCCTATGAAGTTTACCTCTGATCTCTAGGGCCTAAAAAAATCCAATAATCATTTTTGTGTTATGAAAATCCTTCTGGAGAGTCCCATGGAGTTTTCAAAGCTTTCACCAATTTACAAACACTATATGTTGATCCAGCAGTCAGGCAGAGTTTTGTCTGGTGTCTCTTTAGAGCAGGCTGACTATGAAGTTACCATTTTTCTATTTGACACATGATACTGCTTAATGGGATAACTGGCTGCCAGCACCTTTTACCTTGCCCAAGACTATAGGGAGGTAGTCCTTACTAATCTCATCGCGGGGCCTCTGATTCTACCCTGTTGAGCACTGAAAGGTCATCTACTGAGCCTTTAAAAATATGTATCAATAACACAGTCTAAATAGTTATGGTTAATTCAGGCTGCACGGTAAAATTTCCTGTGCAAACATGAGCAGGCCATAGCTAAAAGAGTCAAATCCATTATGCTCAGCATTGATAGCATTCTGAGTCCTCCCTCCACCCCAGAAGTTTTATGGTTTGTTTCTTGTTTTTCCAGAAGCAAAAATGGAATATACAGGATAAGCATGTTGTAGTAGTTAGGGATTATGCCAACTATGTACTCCTGGCTAAGGGGAAAGTTAAACCTGTCAATCAAGTCACAGTCTGATGACACCTCCTTGATGTCCTAAGCTTTTCGTATAGGAGCAAAGCCAACAGAGATGATCTTGCTCTGTGCTACTTCGCCTTCCTCCGTGGCAGCACTTTCCTAGAACTCTCTGCCTGAATCCAGGGTGGATGCCATGTGGGCCATGAGAGCTGTCAGCACCCTCCTGCCATGTTTCAACTGACCTTTGGATCTATGTGATGCTGTACCCATTCGCCTGTGATTTTCTGCGTTGCTTGCATGTGACTACATGATTCTGAAAGGGGACTTATGGACTAGCTTCAGACTTAGGGACTTGAGTTGGACTGAACTGGGATGACTTATTGATATATAATTACTTCTTGATATAAGCTCTTTCTTATACATAGATGAACATCACTGGTTTGTTTCTCTAGACAACCCGGCCTAACACATGTTTTCCAAGAGTTAAGGAAAAGAACCAAGTCACAAGGCAATGGGGTTCTAAATAAACAGCTTATAATTCTTTGCTCATCTATGTAGTCCTGTATTTGCTAGCACTTGAAGGCAAAGAAGAGATCCAGGTTACACAGATTAAAATTTTGACAACGGAAACCAGATGCCTCCAATTGGGGAGACTAAATACTTCCTGGAGTGGAATGCGTGCAGGAATGTATTGCATTGCTCCTTAGAGTAGACAATAAATTCCACTGGGCTTTTACAAGAATTATTATTGAATGTCTTAGTTTAAAATTCCATATGGATAGTGAACAAGCCAATAAACTCTACTTGACAGTTGGGCTTAGTGAGGACTCTGCTATCTGATGCCTGACAACACAGGCGTACATCTCGACCTAGAGGATGGGGTGGGTAATATTTCCTTCACAGAATTTGTTCTCTCACACTCAGCTTCATAAAGAGTCCATCTCTTGTTCAGACAAGTGAAAAAAGAAAAAATGCATGACCACAGAGTCAATTCAAACGCATAGTTACCTTATAGGACAGGGTAGAATTGCTGCAAGGTTACTTACAGGAGCAGACAGCTTCAACTTTCTCGTGGGTTTGGACCACAGACTTTGGGTTTGGACCACAAACTTTGTGGGTTTGGACCACAGACTTTGCAGTTAGCACTTCAAAGCTTAACCCACTGGGGCACAAAGCTTCTTTCTGTTCAAGCTGGGAAAGTTAAAACTTGGATTTCTCTTCTATCAGATTCAAAGATTCCATTTTAATCAAAGAAAATATAGAGTCAAATTTGTGTTTTAGTAAGATGACTAGTTTTATTATAGATTATTAATTAGGGTGGATGGGGAAATGATAGAGGGAGATAAATCAGTTAAAAAAACTATTGAAAAAGATGAAGTTAAAGATAGAATAAACTGTCAAGGAATTGAGAGAGGAAGGGATTTGAATGGCATTTACAAATAAAATCAACAGAATAGAAACCAGTGATTAACGAGATGAGACAAGCATAAAACCCAAAAGACAAATATAACTAATTATTCTAGTCTAGGCCACTGGGTGAATTAATAGTATTATGTCAAATTAATGGTGCATAGAGTCTATTTATGGAGCAAGGAAACAATATTTTATCCAAGGAGTGCAGTGAAATGTATAGATGTGTAGCCAAGGGGACAGAGTTGTGGCTGAAATAAAATCTCGATGTACTGGGTGACAGAAGAAACACTTAAGAGTAGATGGGAACTCTAGCTCAGAAGCAACAAAGCCCACATGGAACAACATATCAACCTGTGTGATCACGGGGTGTCGAACGGATCACTGAAGACAAATGGGTGCAT
>NW_022103904.1:18034073-18035718 GCF_000313985.2 Echinops telfairi
TTGGGATAACAGTTGTATGAGCCCCTAATAAAATGTTTTAAAAAAAACCTTAAAAAAAAAGAGTAGATGGGACCATCCAGGGTGAGTGTGAAGAGGGGGAACTTCCGGCCAAGGTAAAGGACTAACCTTGAGGACAGTGAAGGAAGAGGGAGCAGAAGAGAGGACCAGGAATGTGGGAACAAGCCCATTCCTGGATTCCCAACATCAAGGGAGATTAGAGGGTTTACATAGAGTAAACTCATTTTCAAATGAGATCAGAAGAGTTTTCTGCGTGCCCTCACCAAGTACAGATTCCCACAGTGGGTTTTCAGGCGTCTCTGAGGGGAGAGCTTTGATGCTGCATGTACAGTTAATACCATCTTGGGGGCCTTCTTAGTGGGGGATTGCTTCCCCAACCCGTCTTCTAGATCTTTATGGCCTTAGAGCCTCCAAACACTACATCTCTAAAGCCTCCCAAGACATAATCTCATTTTTAAATAGTATTTTCATTGTAGGAAAGAAAGAGAAGAAAAAAATAAATCTAGAAGAAGAAAGTTATACTAATTCATCAGTTCTTTTTAAAAGCTCCTTTAAAAATGAGCCTGTCACTAACCCACCCAGGGGGAGGGTATTGTTTATATCTCCACAGGGAAGGAGGGATCAGACTTCAACCCAGTGCTCCAAGTAGTGAATGCAACCTGCCAGCATGGAGTAGCGAACCAGTGGGGAGGTCTGAGGGGCCGGCCCCCAATCCCAACTACATGGACACCTGCCCCTCCCCCCAGAAGAATTTATTTCAGAGGACAGCACTGAAGCTGCAGCTCAGGGAGATGGACACGTCTGATCAGAGCACACCGGAGCAAATAAGGGGGAGCAAGAGAGAGTGGAGCACATCCTGGCTCACCAAGCCCTGAGGACAATATTCCCACTGGGGCAGCCAATCCACAGAAAAGACCATATGGCCAGCCCCACTATGAGACATGACATCCCTCACTGACCCATTGCTCTATAGGGGACAACACTGGATATACAGTGTGGGAATTGCACCCGATCTAATCCCACCACACCGAGGCAAAACACTAAGGGCGTGCAAAAGAACAGCAAAGGGAACAGAGCAATGAAGTCCCCGGGGAATACCAAAAATAAACTCTGGGGCCAGGGCTTGTCACCCCATCAGACTCAACCAGAAAACAATCCTAAAGGCCAACAAACAGTCCTTGAACTAACTACAAGCTTTCCTTTGTTGTTGTTATTGTGTTGGGTTTTGTTTTGTTTGTTATTGGCTTTTTGTTGTTGTTTTTTGTTTTCTTTTGTTATTTGGTTTTGCTCTGTCTTGCTTTTGTGCATGTTATTTTCTCCGCAAGTCTGTCTAATAAGATAGGCTGGATGAACAATCTGGAGGAGAAAACAATGGGACTGACACTTCCAGGGAGACATGGGAGAGGAGGAGGGGGAGGGAAAAGAAGTGGTGTTAACAATTCCAGGGACAAGGGAAAACAAGTGATCCAATTCGGTGGTTAACAATTCCAGGGACAAGGGCTGTGTAGGAGGCCTTGTAGGGCATGATCAAGGGTAATATAACTGAGAGGAATTACTGAAACCCAAATGTAGGCTGAGCATGATAGTGGGACAAGAGGAAAGTAAAAGGAAATAGAAGAAAGAACTA
>NW_022103904.1:18038018-18042885 GCF_000313985.2 Echinops telfairi
AAAAAAAAGAAAATTGGTTTTGAAGACAGTCACAAAAAAATAACAGAGAGAGAGATTGATGTGATTTTCCAAACTAACAATAAGATTTTTAAATTACAATATGAATTTCTCTAGATTACAGGGTTTAAAGTATATAACTCCCCACATCTAAGTTATAAGTCATCAGATATAACAATCTGAAACTATATTTGGCAGTGTTCCGCAATTATAATTTAAAGAAATGAAAGGGTGGAGGAAGTAAACATTTGCTTTTTTTTCCCCCTATAGACCAGAAACCTGTCTGGATGTTTACTTAATTCTTATAATGCTAAAAGACCAGAATTATCATCCTGATAAAAAGTACTGCACAGAGTCAAGAGTATATAAAACTAAAATGCCTTAGTTGCTTAACATAGTTTATTGTGTACATATTATCTATGAAGAGGCTTCAAAATTTGTGGGAAAATGGAATTAAAAGATAAGGGAATTTTTCCTCAAAATTTTTGAAGCCCCCTAACAAATAGAGCAATATGTACTAACATGTAGTATAATCCAGAACTGAAAGCCACTGAAATTGAGCCAATTCCAATTCATACTAACTCTATATAGGTTTTCTAAGAAACACTTTTTAATTATTTGAGCAGTTTTATTGACATATGATTCATATATCATACAATAGTTTAAATGTATTGAAAGAAGGTGTGCAGTTACCACTACTCTCAATTTTAGAACATTGTTTTCTTTCTTGTGCGGGTTGTTCTTAGCTACTCATTTCTCCAACCTACAAAAATTTAATCCAGTTACTCTCTCCATAGATTTACCTATCTTGAATTTCTTTTTTTTTTTTTAAATCATTTTATTAGGGGCTCATATCTTATCACAATCTTTTTTTCTTTCTTATCACAATCTTATCACAATCCATACATACATCAATTGTGTAAAGCATATTTGTACATTCATTGCCCTCATCATTCTCAAAACATTTGCTCTCCACTTAAGCCCCTGGCATCAGGTCCTCTTTTCTCCCCCTCCCCTTGAATTTCATATAAACAAAAATAGCAGTAACAAGATCAAACATAAAAAACTTCAGTTGAAAAATATATATCTACCTTTTTGAGGAGTTTCCACTGTTTTCTTAGAAACAATTTTACATAAACTTGCATACACAACATCAATGAGAAAGGGTTCTAATTTCTCCACATTTTTTACAACACTTGTTATTGTCTGTCTTCTTTACTGAGAGTTATAAAGTAACAGCTTATAGTAGTTTTCCACATATTATACAATTTAACTTTTCGATCATATTAATATTTGTGCAATCATCACAAAAGTCAATTTCAGAACATTTTCTTCTTGTACTCCTTGTTTTTAGCTCCCCATTTGCCTGCATGCTCCCTTGCCATGCCTCTATCCTGTTAATGTCTCTTTCTCTATATATATATATCTGTCATGGATCGCTTATACAGAAAACCATACAAAGCACAATCATAAAAAAAATCATACAAAGGAAACAAATACAAATAAATAAAAGCCAACAGCAATGACTAGGCAATAAATAGAAAACCCTCAAGGACAGTCAAGATAGATAACCCATTGGAAACAGTAGCAGGAGTAATGGATCCCTGAGGGTTCAGGAAGAGAGAAGGGAGGAGGATGGGGAACTGATACCACTGATGATGTATAACCCCACTTGATGGGGCCAAACAACAGAACTGTATGTGAATGGATAAATTGGATTGTGTAAGATATGGGGGAGGGAGGAGATAAAGGGGATCTGATATCAAGTTGTTCAAGAAGAAAGAACATGTTTTCAAATTGATTGTGGTAGCAATTGTACAACATTGCTTGATGTGATTGAACTATGGAATGTTATGATATTTGTAAGAGCTTCCAATAAAGTGATTTTTAAAAAGAAATAAAGAAAACCCTCAATGAAAGAGAAGGCAAAAAAAAAAGGAAAAACTGAAACAACTTCAAAAATGAGTCAAAAGGAAATCAAGTGATAAGGTGATACAGTTTATATTAAGTACATTTGCCATATCAATTTTACAATGCTCTCTGTCTCATAGTAAGGCTGTTCACATGCCTCAACTATGGTTAGAGGCAATTCACCAATTAATCCATGTGGAGACCCTTCTAATGGACTTTGGGCTTCCACAGTCACAGCCTTCTGCAGATCAGGTGTTCACAATTTAAGTTCTGATACTGTTCCCTCTTGGACTTGGGTTGTATTATTTATAATCCTTGGATCACACGGGCTAGTGTGTTTCTTCCATGTGGACTTAGTTGATGCCTCACATAGATGACTGCTGGTTTTAAGACAAGCCTTTAAGATCCCAGACAATATTCTTTCTGATAGCTCAGCACTATCTGGTTTCTTCACCACACTTTGCTATATAGCACCCATATTTCAAGTGATTTCTTTTTTCATGAGGGTGAGCATGAAGCAGGGCCATGTTCTTAGATTGCAGCTAAAATTAAGTGTGATCCCAAATTCCATTCATATGTCTGTGCTGTATATATGTCTCTGGTTAACTTTAGAGACATCGTTATCATGTTAGGATAAGAACATTGCAAATCACCCCCTAGGACATAAGATAATACTATTAATTGTTTCATTAATTCAGCCAATGGTAGAGAATTTAAAACACTGTTTAGAAAAAGAAAGTATACAAGTGTAGGCCAGGTTCAAACAACAATACCTGAATTATTGACTTACACAGATGAAACTCCTAAATGAATGAACATTATTTTTATGGATAATGGGGATTGATGATAGGGTAAAACTTACAATAACACTAATTTAAAAAAGCAGAACCATTCCTTCAAGATTAATATATGTCATAAGAAAGCCAGGAGGGCATGAAAATAGTAAATATATGGTCTCGGACCACCATTCATTGGGCATCCTCAAAGCAAGGGATCCAAACCAAAATCCAATGACTGACAACTCCATAACCTTGGGATGGAAGCCACCTGCTTCTGCAAACACTAGGGCATTTCAGCCTCAAGTCCAAAGGTGTGCATCAGTTCCATAACTGCTATGGGTGAGTAAGAGGTAAAGCCTAGTTCACTTAATGGTTTCTGCATCAAATTCTTCTGGTGTGGCCTATGAAAGATGTTGTGCACATTGAAAGAACAAAGTCTCAGTAGTCTATAGCACATGGCCTGGGTCACCAAGGGCTGGACAGAAATGAAGTCAAAAGTGTCCAATTAGGAGCACAGTACCAGGCATATTCTCCACTTGGGTACTATATAAGTATTGTTAAACATTTTTTTCCTGATAAGAGGTTGCTATCACAGTCTACTCACCAGCAGTAATATAATCACCTTTTCCAAGACATACATACCCCACTTCCCCATCTTAACGTGACTTTCCTCTAAGGTTCATGGCCTCTCCTTCAGAATACTCCATTGGGTTTGGGTGATTTTTGGTTGCGCTTGTTTTTCTTGATTTAGATGGGGGCAGGAGAGGGGCGCTTAGAATGGTTAACTGCTATTTCTTCGGCATTATGGTACAACTATTAGTGGTGTGTGAGCTGCTGGGTCAGACAAGGTTGGTTTGCTCCAGTTAGGGACATGAGCAAGACCTACCTGGGGTTGAAAAACACAGTTATGAAATGGGGAAAGGGGGTGAGAGATGAGTAAGTAGGGAAAGTGGTGAGGTAGGAGAAAAGTGAGACTAAAATGAAAGTAAAGATAACAGTAATAAGCAACTGCCTGGATAGGCCAACGCATTTGTGAAAATGAAATAGGAACAATGTAACTTAAGAAGAGTAATCAAAATTAACAAATTTCATGGAAATATATTTCACAAAGAAAACGAGAGAACAGAAAGCGAGAATGGGTGGATTACAGGAAAGGGTGGAACAAAACAGAGAAGAGACAAAGGCTTGGTTGTGGCTTCAGTGTGGGTGCTCAAATTCTGTTGCTATGGCAGTAGGAATGTGAGCTCCTGTGAGCACTCAGACAGGAGGGAGATGGAGTAGAAAGAAACCCCTGGGTGGTTGTGCCAGCACCACAAACCTGCTGGTTTTGGCCTGGGGGGAAATGCATATGCTTATGAGGCTGGGATTGCATGCAAGTGGACAATGGAAAAGAAAGTGGGAGAGAAGGGGGACAAAATAATGAATGTATTATAATAGAACAAAGCAGAAAGCAAAGAAAAGAAAAGGAAGTAAGAAATGAAGCTGCCTTGTGAGTGGAAACTCCTGTTCCTTTGGTAGTTCATTACCTGGTGGAAGCAGGGCATGTTTAGGGAGGAAGGACATTAGAGAACAATGCCAGAAAGAAAGAGGAAGCAGGGGAATGGTGGAAAGTAAAGCATGAGGACTATGATGCCTGCCCCAAGCTGTCCACACAAGCAGCTAGTCATCAAGGTGAAAGGTTTGACCAGCTAGGTTACCACAGGAGAAAAATCATCTATGCTGGAGAGGAGCAGAACTCACAGAAGCAGCTCATGCTTTCGATCAACAGTGAAAGGGAGTCTGTCAGCAGGCTTTAAGAAACTTGGGTCTTGGTTTTTCAGTTGAGTTTCTGACTGCCAGAAAGGACAGAATATCCTTCCTACTGGAACACTGCTGGTAGCTACTGAAATCTTCCCATACTTGTTATCCGATGGCCATATTCCCCAAGACAAAGACTGCCAATCTTTACATGACTAGACAACCTCATCTTTCTCCCAAGGAGCAGCTGGTGGTTTTGAACTGCTGTTCTTAAAATTAGCAGCCCAACATTCATCCCACAATCACACTGGAGTTCCTTAAATACAGATTATGTCTTTAAATACTAATTTATATTTATAATTATATAACATGAACAAAACTAATTAATAAGTACATAAGATAAAATAAAACTCAATCTAGATAAAGACATGTACATATGCAAA
>NW_022103904.1:18044393-18046224 GCF_000313985.2 Echinops telfairi
AAATACTATTAAAAGTCTGCCAGACAGCAGGCAATTTTGCACTCACCATGAGACATCCTTCCAGATGTCCCAGAATACAAGTTTGGGGAGGATGAAACCCCAGGAATATACGGGGGTGGAACCATTTGGAAAGTCACTTGGCATTATCTTATTTGGATACCTTGTAACATAACAATTCTAGCTGGAGGCAGGGGATTTCAGGCAGCAAGCAAAAACAAATACAAGCATTGCTTGTAAAAGTTCAACAACAAAAAAAAAAAAGTTCAGTGTTGGAAAAAAACCTAAACACCCATCAGCATCAAAATGAACAGAAAATCAGGGGGTAAGTTAATGAAATGAATGGACTATTCACAACGAAGTGGAATCCTCCAAACAAAACAGACTGGAAAAAATAACACAGGAACACAGGCAAATAAGTGGGAGGTTCCATTTATATTCAGTTCTGAAATATACAAAGTTAGTGTAAACTCATCAGGGTAAATATTTAGTTAGTAAACTACCAAAAAATAGATTGTGGGGGTTTTGGTGTGGGAGGAACACTTTCAGGGAATTTCATGTGACACTACAGTTTTTGTTGTGTTTAATTGATTTTTAAACTATATTTTATGCTTTCTGAGCTGTATGTTGTATTCTGCTTTTTCAAAAATTAGACCCATTGCATTCCTCTGCCAAAGTAAGTTTGTTTTAGCTGAGTCTTTAAAATGCTTGAAAGTTAAATCTTAAATCAAAGTGATTTGTTCTTTCTAAGACAGCAGGGTAATGTGAAGATGTAGCTCTCCAGCTAACTCTCAGTATCCTCTTTGTGCAGAAGCCTCTGACCAGCACAATTTATGACTTGGATAGACAGGCACACTCCCAGAACGAGATGGTATGGGAGATAGGTGGTCAGAACAAGGGCAAACTGGGACTTGGAAGATAAAGAATAGTATATATGTTCATTTTTCAATTCTTATTGTTGTAAAATACATACAAGGATAATTCAAAAACTATTGCTATGAAATCATAGAAAACTTTTTTTGTTGTTGTTTTTTTCATAGAAAATGTTTAAAACAATAATTTCAAATGTGAAATTATATAAATATATTCCCTAACATATTCTATATCTCGGTCTGTACACTTCTACTGGCAGTGCTGCCACCCCTCTAATACTTCTCTAAAGAGTTCTGTGCATTCAACTGACACCGCATCAAAACACAGTAATCTGGGCACCTTGGAGGGACCCACATCATGTTTGTTTTCAATATTCTTTGAGGTTTTGGAGCAAAAGGAAGTTTGAAAAGTCAAGATCAGGATTCTAGGATGGGTTGGTGGATTAAGGATTACCCATGAAATTTTCAAAGGAAAGAATTATGACGGGGGAGAAATTTCTCAGCACAACTTTGCTGGCCTTTTTCTTAAAATGTTTTCTTAAAATTTCTTATTACTAAGAAATTTCCTATTATTATACTCCACGATCATGCTTTCAAGAGATAAAAGAGATGAAACTAATAAGCCAGTAGGCAGAGATGGGGATGGCAAGACATGTGAAGCAGAGATAGATGCCAACACACAGATGATCCCAAAGGAACCAGGATGTAGAAGCTGAAGAGATAACACCTTCTCTCCAGAGCTCACAGAGACAGAAAGCCCTCCTTTAGAGCTGGTACCCTAAATTTGGACCTCTTCCCTCCTAATAGCAAGAAAATAAGTTTGTACTTTGAAAAAAAAAAAGAAAGAAAAGAAATTTCTGATTTTAAAGCCACTGGCTTAGGTTATTTCTGTTATAGCAGCACTAGTGATTTAGACTTTGGCCAAGTAACTAGATGAGACTCGTTCATATTCATGACCATTC
>NW_022103904.1:18046957-18087380 GCF_000313985.2 Echinops telfairi
TAGAAGCTGAACAATGAATAAGGAAGACCAAAGAAAAATGGATGCCCTTGAATTTTGGTGTTGGCAAAGAATATTAAATATATGAGTATATGAACTCTCGTAGTATGAACTTTCAGAAAATGACAAATCTGTTTTGGAAGAAGTATCCAAAGAAGAAGAAGTATACAGCCAGCATGCTTCTCAGAAGCAAGGATGGTAAGACGTCATCTCATATGTTAGGTACAAGCTCCTAGTTATCATATTTGGTAGACTAGAAAGCCAGTGGGGGGAAAAGTAAGGTCTTCCATGAGATGGACTGACCCAGTGGCTGCAACAGTGGGCTCAAACAAAACTACAGATGTGAGGATGGCACAGGACCAAGCAGATTTTTTCCTGCTGTACATGGAGTCATTACGATTAGGAACAGATTCAACAGGATGTGAGAGGCACTGACCTCTCAGTGTGCCATACTGTGATGGCTTACATGTTGCTGTGATGCTGAAAGCTATAACATTCATGTTTCCAATGCTAGCAGGGTGGGTAGATTTTAGGACTTCAAACCTAGTGATGTAAAAATTAGCCAATGAAAAGTTTATATTTCACAATAACACTGTCAAAACCATTTGCTTTGGGCACATCATCAAAAGGATCAATTGCTGGAGGAAGATGTTATAGTTGATGAAGTTAAAGAGACCCTCAGTGTGATGGTGTGTTAGTACGGGTAGACGAGAGAAACAAATCACGAAGATGGAGAGTGGATGTTTGTTTGACCTCTCCTCATGGTGGTTTTTCTTCTGGGCTAGCCAGAGGTCAGATATGTCCATGCGGTTTACTAGGTTGTTTTCTGGAAAGAGTATGGGAAGTTACAATTTTGATTATTATTTTTTTTTGGTTGTTGTCTTTGGTTATTCCTGCTTGAGATGATGAAAATGAATGTTGTTAATGTATATTTTGAGTTCGGGGTGGAAATCACAACCTTGAATTTCAGAGACCATGCAGCTTAGGGAAAATGGTTGACATCAGGTCAAAATGGTTGACAGAAAGCCTGGATCTGGTTTGATGTTGTCAGAGGCCTCATCCCATATTTTTGTATCAATAGAATAGTTTAGATAAGAATTAAGATAAATAAGGATTAAACTTGACTGTTTTCAGAATTTAGTTTAGTATCTGGTTTTACTCTCTTTATAGCGATTTCTTCTGCTTATTATTGTTGATATAAGGATTGATAGAAATGATTATTGGGAAGTTTGAAAACAAAGAGCTTGTAAACCCACTTGCCAGGAGCCATTAAAATTTGACCTTTACATGGGTCTAGGACATACCTTCAAAGAAGGCTCTGAAAAGATAAGTCCCACCCAGTGCTTTGGAGTACTCAAAGAAAGTTCCTAGGGCACTGTTGACAGATTGGAGAAAGGGGAACTCTTTGGTTTTTTTAATCTTGAACTAGTGGTTTTTGTCAGAAGCTGGAAAAAAATCTAGAACCCTGAAGAAACTCTGTGCTCTAGGACTGAACTATTAAAGGGAACCTGTGGGCAAGCTGAAATGCTTGCTAGGTGACCACCTGGATCCACTTGTTGAGTGGAAGTGGGAGAAGAGCTGCAATAGGGAGACGGGTTGAGTCAGGCCACAGACACCCGCGGACCTGATTTATAGGAACTAGAGGAGAAGATGATAGCAGGTTGACTGGTCTGAAGTTCCTGACCTAGGACAAGGGGGAGAGGCTTGAGAATTTGTGATGGGGCCATGGTCTAAAGGCAAAGGCAACTTCTTGGGAGACATTGCAGCTGACAAGACACATGGAGCTAGACTAGTGCCCTTAGATGGAGAAGCCATTTGGAAACCCCTGCCAGCGCTGAGATGCTTACAATGCCACTGGATCCATAATACTTCCCACCTATTGGCTGTGATCTTCCTGCATTCAGTGTCATTGCAGGTGTTTTGTGAGTCTGAAGAGGACTTTATAGATTGATATCAGACATATGGGCTAATATTGGACTTATGGGCTTGATCTAGACTAGGCTGGAATGTTTTCTTAATGTATAATTACTCTTTATATTAAGCTCTTTCTTATACACAGATGAGTTTCTATGAATTTGTTTCTCTAGTCAACCCAGACTAACACAGATGAGTTGGCAAAATAGCTGCAAACTATGTACTCAAACATGACCAAAGAATGAGCAACACTTTTTTGTTGTTTTGCAAAAAGTCACCATGTGTTGGAATTTACTTAACAGTAATTAGCTATCTAGCAGCTATCTGTATGATGTGTTGATCTATCTAATGTTGGCATATAACACACATTTGAATGCATTGTATTTTTACAATTTTTAAACTATTAAAGGTTTTTTTGTTTCTTTTAATCAAATGTTAGCTTATCTGGTGAAGAGCTTCCATATGTGGAAGCCGTCAAAACACTTCTTTCCCCAAAAGAACAGCTTGCATCAGAAATTGAAGTCTCTAGAAAAAGATATGTGCCCACACTCCCTCTAAATCAGATACTAGCTGTTCTTCTATGTCCAAGCATAGACAAAGCCTCCACTAGGGACCTGTCCATGGCATTGACTACCCACATCACCCTGTTCAAAACTTACTCCAACATGTGTCCCTAGACATGCTTCCTGGCTTGAACGGTTCTTTAAGGGATGCAGAGTGCCTTACCCAGCAAAGCAACAACTTTCCACAGATAGAACCTGCTTTTGGGGGTTTTTTTCATCTCAATTTTCTATTTGATCTTCTCTATTTTTCATGAAGGGGACATTAGTATTCTCTGTATCTATTATGACCAACAGAGAGCTACCTCTCACTCAAACTCCCTACCATCCAGTAAACTCCAAATCACAGTTTAAGACAGAATATAACTGTCCTTGTCGATTTCTGAGATTATAAATCTTCACAGAAGCAGAAAAGGTCCTCTTTCTCCCAAAGAGTGGCTGGTGGGTTCAAACCACTGCCCTTGTGGTTACCAGTGCAGCATGTAACCCATCATGACACCAGCTACACTGGGCCAAACTCTAACTCCAAACTCATGGCAGCCAAAAATGGTTTCCCTGCTTGTGCAGAACCCTCGTCTGATCCTTAACACTTTTCTGCACTACACTTCACATATGTACATACGCACACACTTTCACTCTCAACACAAAATGTGCCTGTGAACAAGAGGGATATATTTGCTGCCTTCTGTAGACTTGAAGACGACTCTAAAGACTTAACACGGATCTCTCTATCTCCTCACTATACCCGCCTATCTCTCTATGTCCTCACTATACCCGCCGATCTCTCTATCTCACTATACCCGCCTATCTCTCGGTCTCCTCACTATACCCACCACCCCGCTATGACTCTCTTCCTCTTGAGGCTACCTCCTCCTGTGGGGAGATGTATCTCCCTTCTTGTTGAATGCACACCAGCTCGACCGGCACTCAGATCACTGGCATCTCCATTGTAAACCAACACAAGTCTATCAAGGAGTTTTCTCCACAAAGACAAGAGACTCCCGTCATGAAACCCCCTTATCAGTTGCTAAGAAAATAAATTATTGTATACATAAGCATCAGACTCATTTCATCTTACCTATTCTATACTTTTCTAATTTTTTTCACTTTTAAATGAAGCATTATAAATGAGAAAGTTGTGTCTCATGCTGGAATATAGCCAGACTCTTGAATGTTACCAACTAACTCCTCACAGCGATCCCACTGGCACCTTAGGAACACCCAGGAAGAAACACATCTTACCGGCTAGCACTTTGAATCGGTGTCCTGTGGGAAAAGCTGAGCTGCCCCTGTTCTTTCTGAAGCAGTATTTTTTCTCTATTTTAAGCTTTTGTTTACACAAATTCTTGTGCATGCTCAACAAGTTAGCACTATGGCTGACTTGTCTAGCGGCAGAAATTAAAAACAAATGGGGCTCTTTACCCTCTTGGTACCTCTTGTAATCACAGAAAATTTCAGTATCACTGATATCATTGTGATCAGTACAAACTGGAGAGACTGGTTATGAGATGCCTTGAGAAGGGAATGTTTGGTAAGATGAGGGTCGTTTACAGAAATGGAGCACAACTGTTCCCTGGTTGAGAGTCTCCCCAGCCAGCCTCCAACAAGAGAAACAGACAGCATGAGTATCATGAGGTCGGCCAGAAGAGCCATTGGAAACTTCTTATCAAGCAGGCAGGCACTTCAGACAGTGCTGGCTGGTCCTATCACGGTAACTGGGGGATGACTGTGACCCTGAGAAGACACAGAGTTCACAGGCTCCATTGTCCTTGGTGACGTGGAAGGGTAGGTGTGACCCACAGAGTCCCCGTCACTGAGGACGACCTGTCAGCCTGAGAGCATGGCTATCAAAAACACTATGGAGCACAGTTCTGCTGAGTCACCACTGAGTCAGAGTCTCTTTCAAGGCACTGTTGTTATTGTTGTTGTTGTTGTTGTTTGCTTGGGGTTTTTTGCTTTCCTTTTACATTCAATGTAGAGTGATGCAAAAACAAAAAATTATATTTATTATCTGAAACATCATAGAGAGTGAGAATCTGGTGTCAGGAATGCCTTGGTTGGAACCTGCTTTCTGCCACATAGCTGTATAAACCCGAGCAAGTCATTTCCTGTCCCAAGCCCCAGCTTTTTCATTTGTTACTAGGAATAGTAAAGGTTGCTTTGAGGAGTAATTGTAAGAATCAGCAATAACTTACACTGAGAACTGAGATCATGCTTGCATATTTTTAAATTGCCTCAGTCTCTTGACTTTATTTTTAAAAATAAAAATTATGTGAGGTAAACAAAAAGTATTGTAGAGAAATTTAAACATAAGTTATTAAGGGTGTGACATGATTACATTACAGATTTTGATTAAATTAAAAACAACTTCAGTGGCTCTGAGCATTTGGAGACAGGAGACTTTCTATGAAGGAATAAGAGCTGGGCTGGAAAAAATCTTCAAATTTTAGAAATGGAAGGAAATGGAAAGATGACTTTCATAACACACAAGTTCTCGGCCCTCTAAGAACACGCTACTGAGAAATATTAACTTTATTTGTGGTAGAGTGTATCAATCAGGATTCTTGGAAATTATCTTTAGTAAGCTCGAGAAGAAAAAGCATCTAGTAAATATATACGAAGTCAATTTGCAGGAAAATGGTAGTCTAGGCGGCCACACTGCTAGTTACAAAATTCTGCATCAAGTGTTTGCAGTTCTATCCCGTTTTGTCTGAGACTGTGTTGCTCCTTCTTCTTCCATTTCCAACAACATGTCTTTGTGAAACAGGGTTTTCCAGTTTATTGGTTATCAAGTCTAAATACAGAAGTAGACTTGTTGTGGAAGATTATCTTAGCTGTGTTCTTGAAAAGACTGTCCCCAAAATTTCTGTTCTGGTGAGAAAGAAGTTATCTCAACCTTTGCACTGACACTGGCTTTTTACGCAAAACGCAGCAATGTAGTGTACTGTTGTTGTATTAAGATTATTGCTCATGCTACACCATGCTCCAAGACAAAATTTCATTTATTTGTAATTAGAAATAAATATTTCACAATATAGAATTACATATTGTTTTTGTGAAGAATCACTATGCTTTAATTATGTTTAATATGTTACAATGAAAATAAATCCTGAATATCAGATATTTACATTATGACTCATAACAATATCAAAATTACAGTTATGAAGTAGCAATGCAAATAATTTTATGGCTGGGAGTCACCACAACATGAGGAACTGTATCAAAGGGTCACAACATTAGGAAGGTTGGGAGCCACTGCCCTAGGGGGAGGAACAACAAACTGTGGGGGAAGAGGGACAGTGGTCATTGTAAGATATGAAAATAATAATAATTTATCATTTACCAAGGGGTCACGAGAATGGGAGGGAAGGAAAAATGAGGAGCTGAGACTAAGGGCTAACACAGAAAGTAAATGTTAGAAAATAATGATGGCAACATATGTTCAAATATGCTTGATACAATTGATGTACGGATTGTTATCAGAGCTATAAGAGCCCCTAATACAATGACATTAAGAAAAAATCCGATTCACACTCCTGATAGAAAACACTCAACAAAAGAGGAATAGAAGGAAATTCCTCAACATATTAAAGGGTGTATACACAAAACCAACAGCTATCATTGTTCTCAATGGAAATAATCTAAAAGGATTACCCTTTGTGTCAGTCTGGGTTGAGTAGAGAATGAAATCCAGAGAAACTCATGGGTGTAAGAGAGAACTTTATATCATAGAGCAATTATATATTAAGAAAACACCCCAGCCCAGTCCAGATCAAGTCCATAAGTCCGATATTAGCCCATATGTCCAATTCCAGTCTATAAATTCCTCTTCAGACACACACAACACATGCAATGATGCCAAATGCAGGAAGATCACAGGTAAGTGGGTGGAAAGTCTTGAGGATCCAGTGGTGGTGGAAGCATCTCAATGCTAGTGTAGGTCTTCACGTGGCTCCTGCAGCTCCAGGGCTCTAGCTTCGTCAGCATAGCTTCCTGTCGCTTATCAACAGGAATGTGATGCAGAGAGTGTGTCCTGCCTCCAGGGAGGAAGATAGGCATTCCCATAATCCTCAGGAGAAGGCCATGCCCATAAGAGGCCTCATTGGCTATGACCTAATTGGCAGGCTAGACTCCACCCCTTCACTAAAGTTGACAGGAGTTTATGTAACTGCCATAACCTTGTAAACAGGAACCAGACAAGGATAATTTTACCACCACTCTTATCCAATATTGTCCTGGAAGTCTTAGTCAAAGGTATCAGACAACAAAGAAAAATTAAAAGCATCCAAACTGGCAAAGAACTAAAACTCTCTCTATTTGCAAATGATATGGTCCTATACATAGAGAATCCCAAAGACTTGTCAAAAAAAAATGTTGGAACTAATTGAAAGGTTTAGCAAAGTGGCATGGTACAAAATCAACATTCAGAAATTTAGCAGATTCCTTTATACTAACAAAGAAAGTAATGAAGAAGAAATCAGAATAAAAAGTACCTTAGAAAATTAGCTGCCCAAAGGAAGAAATACTTAGGAATAAATCTAACCAGAGACATAAGTATCTACAAAGAAAACTACAAAGCACTACTATAAGAACAAAACAAAACAAAAGACATCCATGTAAATGCAAAAATATGCCATCCTCACAGATGGGAAAATTGAACATTGTAAAAATATGACCTAAAGGGATCTATTGACACAATAGAATCTTGACCCATACTCCAGCATCATTTTGTAAGAAGAAGGAAAAATGAATTGCCAAATGTGTATGGAAAAGAAAGAGACCCTGAATAAGTAAAGCACAACTAAAGAGGAAGGACAAAGTTGGAGACCTTGCAACATTGCACTTTGTGGTCTCAAAACCTACTACATAGCCACAGTAGTCAAAACAGCCTGCTATGGATACAGTATCAGACCTACAAACCAATATCACCAAATTGAGAACCCAGAAATGGATCCCTTTACTTATGGATAATGAATCTCTTACAAAGGGCTGAAACACATTCATTGTGGAAGAGAAGTTTTCTTTAACAAATGGTGCTGCCCATTACTGCATGGGAAGAACTGGAGGAAATCATGCTAAGTGAAGTAAATCAAGCACAAAAGGAAAAGTACAACATGAGTCCACTGAGGTAAGCTTAAAAAGGGGTGGGGGGCATAGGGGAAAAGCTACTATATATATATACACACACACACACACACACACACACACACACACACACACATCCGTGGGGTGCAACTGTGGCAGGGGCCAAACCCAATCCAGGGAAATATATGGCAGCCAATTAATAAGAGGGGGAAATAAAGAGGGGAAAAAAAGACATGGGTAGGTGGGGAGCAGGGCACTAACCCACCCAGGGGGGGCATATTGTTTATATCTCCACAGGAGAGGGAGGGAGAGACCAGGCTTTCGACCCAATGTGCCAAGACATGAATACAACATACTGGCATGTACCAGGGAACCAATAGAGAGGTCTGAGGGGCTGACCCCAATCCCAGCTATGTGGACACACACATACTGCCCCCCTCAAAAGAATGCACTTCAGAGGACAGCACTGAGACTACAGCTTGGAGAGAGGCCGTGTCAGATTAGAGCACAGAGGAGAAATGAAAAGGAATGGAGAGTAGGAGAGGACATCCTGGCCCACCAAGCCCCAAGGACAATGTTCCTGCTCAGAGCAGACAACCCACGGGGAGGACTGTAGGGCCGACCCCGCCACACCGTGTCCCTCACATGGTGTCCCTCACTGAACCATGATGCTGCGGGAGACAGCACTGGAGACACAGTATGGGAATAGTGTACAGTCTGGCCCCATCACACTGGGGCGAGGCACTGAGGGCATGCAGCAGAGCAGCAGGGGGAGCAGAGTGATGAAACCCCTGGGGAATACAAAAAATAGAATTTGGAGACAGAGTGTGGAACCCCATCAGACTTGACTGGAAAACACTCATGAAGGCCAACAAGCAGACCTTGAACCATTTATAGGCTTTTCCATTTTTGTCAATGGCTTCCTTTTTGTTATTGTTATTTTGTTGTTGTTTTTGGTTGTTGTTGTTGTTATTGTTTTATTGGGTTTGGCTTCCTTTGTTGTTTTATTTGGCTTTTCCAGGTTTATGCACTTATTAATGTATCTGAATGTCTATCTAGATAAGATAGGTGGGATAAAAAATTCAGAGATGAAAAGAATGAGACCAATGGTTCTGAGGGTATACAGGAGAAGGGAAGGTAGGTGAAAGGAATGGGGGGAGGAACCAACCCAGGGATAAGGGAACAACAAATGAACTAAAATAAATGGATGGAAGGAAGGTCATAGGATGCCTAATGGGGCTTAATCAAGAGCAATGAGTGAAGGCCGAACGTGATGGTGGGACATGAGAAAAATAAAAGGAAATAGAGGAGGCAAAGGACATTTATAGAGGCCTAAATACAGCCATGTACATATGTAAATACATATATAATGAGAGGGGAATACAACTATGTACTCATATCTATATTAAGAATTAAGGCTGCAGATGGACATTGGACTTTGACTCAAGTACTCCCTTAACATGAGAACACTTTGTTCTAACAATCCGGCAGTGTGATGCTCTTTCCTGACACTATCGCTAAAGACAAAATGGGCGTATAAGCAAATGTGGTGAAGAAAGCTGATGGTACCTGACTATCAAAAAATATACCATCTGGGGTCTTAAAGGCTTGAAGATAAACAAGCAGCCATCTAACTCAGAAGCAACAAAGCCCACATGGAAGAAGCACACCAGCCTATGTGATCATAAGGTGTTGATGGGATCAGGTATCAGGCATCTAAGACCCAGAGCAAAATCATAACGAAAGTGAAAGGTTGAAAGGGTGGGGTGGCACGGAATGGAGACCCAGTGCCCATCTGTAGACAATTGGACATCCCCTCACAGAAGGGTCACAGGGAAGAGATGAGTCAGTCAGGGTGCAGTATAGCACCAATGAAACACACAATTTTCCTCTAGTTCTTTGGTGCTTCCTTCACCCCACTATCGTGACTTCAATTCAACCTTACAAATCAGATTAGACCAGAGCATGCACACTGCTACAGATAAGAGCCCGCAACACAGGGGATCCAGGATAGATAAGCCCCTCAGGGTCAACAAGGATTGTAGAGATACCAGGAGAATTGGGGGAGGATGGGAGGAGAAACAGGGAATCAATCACAAGGATCAATCTAGAACCCCCTCCCAGGGGGACGAATAGCGGAAAGGTGGGTGAGGGGCGATGGAGGGTGATGTAAGATATGGAAATAATAACCTATAACTTATCAAGGGTTCATGAGGGAGGATGGTGGGTGTGAGGGGGAAGAAATGGGGAGCTGATATCAGGGGCTCAAATGGGAAAAGAATACTTTGAAAATAATGATGGCAGCATATATGCAAATGTGCTTGACACACTGAAGGAATGTATGAATTGTGATAAGATGAAAAAAAAACCCAATAAAAGTATTAAAAAAACAAAAAGCAACAGCAACCAAAAAAATGGTGCTGTCCAAACAGGATATGTGTATGCATAAAGAGGAAACAGGCTCATATCTCACACCATCTTCAAAAAGATGATCCAGAGGGTCTAAAGCAAGAGTGGATAAACTAGAGCTTTAACAATCACCCAAAAAAGCACAGAGACAAATTTAGGGGCCTAGATCCATGCCATAAACACACTATCAAACATAACCGAAAACATACAAATAACAGAAGAAAAACTAGATGATTAAAACCTCCTATAAAAAAATCAGAAGATTTCACCAGTAGACTGGGGGAAAATATTTTTGCAATGACATGAGCCAAATCTCTAAAATTTATATGAAACTGCAGTACCTAAAACAACCATAAAAGACAACACAATTTTAAAATGTGCAGAGGGCACGAACAGACACTTCACCAAAGAAGACATTATTGTGGCCAACAAGCATAATCGACTTGCCTGTCAGTTTGGCATACTGCGGTGGTTTGTGAGTTGCTGTGACGCTGGAAGCTATGCCCCGGGTATTTCCAATGCCCGTAGGGTCACCAAGAGAAAACAAGTTTTGATGGAGCTTCCAGGTTAAGATCAGACTACTAAGAAAGAATCAGCTCCCCACTTTGCAGTGGGTAAAACCATACGCACAGCTTCAAAGCACTGTGAGATGTTGAAGGGCTAATGAACAGAAGTAGAACATTGTCAAAGATTGACTGTTAGTCTGGGTAGACTAAAGAAACAAATCCAGGGACACTCATATGTGTATAAGAAAGAACTGTATATACAAGAGCAATTGAATATTGAGAAAACATCTAGCCCAGTCCAGATCAAGACCATAAGTCCTATATTAGCCCATATGTCTGCTACCAATCTATAAAATAATCTTCAGACTCGAGAAGCAATGCAATGACGCCAAATGCGGGAAGATCACAGGCCAGTGGGCTGAAAGTCTTGCAGATCCAGTAGCATTGTAAGCATCTCAGCGCTGGCAGGTGTCTCCACGTGGTTCCTTCAGCTCTAAAACTCTGACTGCTTCAGGGTAGGTCCTTGTGGCTTCTCCTCAGGGATGTTTTGCAGGCAGTTTGAGCAGAGAGAGTCTGTGTCTCCTGCCTCCAAGGAGGAAGACGGAAGTTCCCAGAATCCTCAGGAGAAGGGTATGTCCACGCAGAGGCCTCATTGGCTATCACTTGATTTACAGGCTAGACTCCACCCCTTCACTCTTGATCCTCAAATTGACAACAGTGCCAGAGGATGGACAAACTGGGAAGGCACTCAAAATGTGACAGCAGAGGAACTCCTTTTCAAAGTAGAGTCAACCACGATAATTGGGTCGGAGTAAAGTCTGAGCAAGTAAAGGCTTTAGGATCTTACCTTACTGATTATACATAACTCAAAATAAGAAAAAACAGCTGCAAAAATCTACTCATTGTCACAAGTTGGAGTGAAAGAAGTATGAATCTAGGAAAATTGGAAGTTCTCAAAAATGAAAATAACACATAAAGATCCATATCGTAGGCATTAGTGAGCTGAAATGGACTGTAATATATTGATCATTTGGAATCAGAAAATCACATGATTTACTGTGCCAGGAATGACAATCAAGAGTAATGGCATTGCATTCATTGTCAAAAAGCACATTTCAAGATCTATCTTGAAGGACAATGCTGTCTGTGGTAGGAGTGTATCTATCCACCTTCAAGGAAACCCAGTCAATACAACTGCTATTCAAATTTATGCATCAACCATTAAAGCTAGTAATGAAAAAATTAAAGAATTTTATCAATGTCTTCAGTTGGAAATGAATGAAACCTGCAATCATGATGCATTGATACTTTTTGGTGATTGTAATGCAAAAGTTGGAAACAAAGAAGAATAGTAGTGAGAACATATCTTGATGATAGAAACAAAGCTGGAGGTTGCATAGCAGAATTTTGCAAAGCCAATGGTTTCTTCATAGCAAGTGCCTTTTTTCAAAAACACAGCGACTCTACACATGGACTTTTCCATATAGAAGACAGAAATTAGACTGACTACATCTGTGGGAAGAAACTATTGAGAAGCTTGATTTCAGCAGCTAAAATCAGTCCAGGAGCTCTGTGGAACAGACCATCAATTGTTCATACAGAAGTTCAAGTTGAAGGTGAAGAAAAATTTTAAAAGTCCACGAGACTCAAATTTCACCCTTGAGTCTATCCCAACTGGATTTCAAGAATATCTCAGAAGCAGATTTGCCACATTGAACATTAATGACAGAAAACCTGATGAGCTATGGGCGGACATCAAGGACGATATTCATGAAGAAAGCAAAAAGGTCATTCAAAGTATAGGGAAAAAAAGAAAAGATCAAAGTGGATGTCAGAAATAAATAAATAAAGTAGATGTCAGACAAAACTGAAATGTCTCTGTATAGTGTAGAGTAGCTAAGGCAGGTGGAAGAAATCATAAAGTCCAAGAGCTGAACAAGATGAAGTAAAATGTTATAATGAAATGTTCAAAGACCTAGAGATAGAAAACTAAAAGAGAAGGATACCTTCAGTATATCTTCAAAGGAAAGAACTGATGATAAAATTCAAGCCTCCGCTTGTGAAACGGAAAGATTCTATGAGCAAAATATTGTGATGCAGGAAGTATCCAAACCTTCTTCTCAATAGAGCATATTTTAAACTTAGAATATAACGTCTAGTCACGAAGTTCCCCGCCCACTTCAATAGCCTTTTTCTGGTTTACAGCGAATGAAAATGACAGCTAGGAAACCTCTCAAGTTCTGAGCACACTTCACCCTACCCAGAAGTGGTCATTTCTTTCCTTTGTTTACAGTGTCCATGGCAACCACCCTAGCCAGTCTCCTCCTGGGGGTGCATTGCCTGTTCCAAGGGAATTATTGTCAACTAGTCTTTCTCCTCCATTTGCATACCTCCCTTGCGATCCTTTCCCCATTCACCATGTTTTACAAGTCCACCACATGGTAGCACTCCCCTGACCAAAAAAACCTCCAATCACCAACTACGTTAAGCTTCAGCTCTAATAGAATTCCACTCCTGCCTACACCTATGAGAACTGGGCCTATGGTCCTCTTTCTGCCTTTCTTTCTCCATTTTCTCTCCTAAACCCAAAGCTCCTTAATCAGCTCAGAAGAGCCACACCCTCTCATATTCTCTTCTCACCTACTGCCTTCGAGTGGATTCTAATTCATAGCTTTACAGTAGCAGACAGCCTCAACTTTCGCCTGTTGAGCATCCGGGCTTCAACTGCCCATCTTGTGGTTAACCGCCCACTAGGATCCTTTCTCACACGGCCAAGACTTCCTGTTTCCTCTCTTCTCTGACCACCGTTTAGATTCCCTTTTGTCTGGCAAACATAACTTTTCAGATAAAATCATCTCCTAGGAGAAGCCTTTGATCATCTTATCCTGAGAGAGGCCCCTAAACAGTGTGCATTCCCACACCCTGCCCATCCTTCCTAGCACTGCTCGGAATTCTAGCTCTCCTCTTTCTTTCTAAATGGGTCTTTCTCTTTATCAACTGCCCATCTAGAATGTGAGGTCATGAGGCGGTCTGGTTGGTCCTGTTCTCAGTCATACCTCAGTGCCCCGTTAGAGGCTAGACATAGAACAAGACCTAGCAAGCAACCAAGAATATTTGTAAAGTGCACGTAAGCGTGAAGCCTAGCCCTGGCTCCCTGTAGCTGCTCTCAGAACACCTGACCCTCCCTGAGCTAGTACTGTCTCATTTGTTCCATCCCTTCTCCTATGTACCCTCGTCTGACCAAACGCAAGAATAAGATCTAAGTCTGTGGTGAGATTCCCAGGATGATGAGCTAGATGGAAAGTCTAGGCACACGCCTCTTTCAGAGATCAAATGAAAACAAGCTAAAGAGATTGCGGAAATCTGTCTACAGGTGTCTAAGGCACTCAGTAGAAATGCAGGTGTCCCTGGATGGTGCAACCAGACTTGGCTGCTCACTGAAAGCGTTGGGGCTCAAGTCCCTCCAGAAGTGCTGTGGAAGAACTACAGGTGGGTCTGCTCGCAAGAATCCGTCAGAAAACGTTCTATGGAGCACAGTGCTATGCTGACACACATACGATTGCCACAGGGTTGAGTTCCCTCTGTGGCAACTAGTAAACACACATTTAAGTTAGAAAACTAGTATAAAACCTAATGGCATCCTTGTTACGCTTTTATTTAGAGTAGTATGGTGTGCATAGAAATGTACCCATTATTTACTATTGCTAGTTTTTCAAAAGCTTGTTGAAACAGGTGGGGACCTCTTTCTGTGGGCAGGAAGTCCCAGGAGCAGCCCTCTCCGCTCTTCCCCTTACAGAAGGGACAGTCTTTAATCCGACTTTCTGCCCCAGGGACACTGCCACCCCCAGATCGCTTGGCCTTTTCTTGGGGCCTTTTGCACTTAGCCCTTTGATGTGCCTTTTCTCATTTGCTTAAAAAATACAACAAGATTCTTTCAGTCAGAAATCCAGAGGCCACCTGGTGGCCTTGCTTTATTTAGGCAGATGTATTGAGAAACTCCTGTCAAGCTCTTTGGGTAATTAGCCTTTATTGCTTCCCATTAGGAAGGTGATTGTCACTCAGCACAGATGTGGTCTCCGACTTCATGGGGACGGGGAGGATGGCTGTACTTTTCAATTCCCTAGTTGAAGGGGGGAAAAATCCAAATGTTTAATGATCGTATTTCCCTGTTTGAGGATGAACGATCAATGTGGGAGAGGTGAAATAAAATTAGGAGTTCAATAGTCCTCCTATTTGCTGACAAATGCACTGACGTTTTAACTTTCTATGTTGAAATCCCTGTCGACCCACAGGAAGCTGCAAACATAATATACAGAGGGCCCTGGCTACATCTTAGGTACCGAGAGTGTACATAAAAATCAGGAAGGGAACACTGACACAGTGTGGGCTTGGACTTCTATGGTACTGGACCCAATGTTTAGAATTGTGAAACCACGACCCAGGTGCAGAGTTATTCTGTCACCGCAAACCCTTCTCTCCTGCTGCCCTTCTTCAGTTAACCCCCATGACCCCCCTCACCCAACATCCCTAAGTTCTGGCAACCACTAATTTGTTCTCTAAATACCATTCTGGAAGACAAGGAAAAGATATATTTAGCTCGAGCAAAAGGCATCGAGCTATATTTCACCAGAGAGGATAGACAAATAGCAAATAAGCGAATGAAAAGTTCATCTGTATTGGTAGTCATTATTATGAGAGTGGAGACTAAAAACAGAGGGATGCCCTTACATCTATCAGAATGGTTAAAATAAAAAAAAAAATAGTGACAACACCGAAGGCTAGAGAGGACCCAGAGAAATGAGCCCGCTCCTGCATGACTGCTGGGAATGTTGAATGGGGCTGCCACTCTGGTGTTTACTTTTATCAACGTCAATATGTTTGATGTTTATTCTCTAAAACAAATCCCTTCCAATTAGCCCCTGTTGAAAGTCTCCGGTAACATAGCGTTTCCTATCACCCAGTGCCTCTCTAGACCCCCCCGGAAGAACATTAAAAGTAAAACGCCAGCCAGGCCTTTTCCAAAGTGCCTGGGGAGGGTCAGGAACTGGGAAGTACTAACGGCTCTATAGGAGTTCTAAAGGGCAGGCAGAGCAAAAATCATAGGTCCCCAGAGAGTTCGTTTGAGATATAAGACCCCTTGGAATCAGACATCACCCCTCATCATCTCCCCTACACTTATGTGCCTTATGGCCTCAGTGCCAGCCCCTACAATGCCATGTCTTCTCACCGTTCCCTGTCCTCTAGTTGAAGTTGCTGAAGGTAACCCCCGAAGTTCCTTGTCCCACTCTAGCAGATGCCTACCCACTTCTCACTACCCAGAGAACACTGCCGCATGCTCCTCTCTACCCCTCACTTAAAAATCCATTGATACCTCCTCTCCTTGCTCCCAAATCTTACCTACTTCCACACCACTGAATGTACTCATTTTAATTTTAGTTGATTATAGAAACCTCCCTCTTCCCTACTAGACTGACTTCAAGGGTAAACCATATCACATTCCTCTGCCCACCCTTTATGTCTAGAACCAAAAAAGATACTCAATTAATGTTGTCACATTAAGCTCAGCACTGATGATGAGGACAGTGCCTGGGTTACAACTAGTACATTGTGACGGCTTTTCCACGTTACAAACTAACGTGTTGCTATGGAAAACTCAAATATATATAATTTTAAAAGTTAAAAAGACAATCACGATACAATCCTACCTCTTGTTAATATATTGGTGATATACCTGTCTCAACATTTGTGACACCTCAAGTCTGCATGTTGCTAAGAGAAAGTGTCAAATTTTGGCTAAACATAAAATGAGCACCAATTAAGAAAGCAAGACACCGGAAGCCTAAGATTGTCACAAGGGAAAAAGTAACCAAGGCCCAACCGTGAGTCCACCTCTGGGACCCCATGGATGGCACCAACCTAGCAGAAAGTCCCTGTCTCTCACATCCTAGAAGCACATGAAGACCCCTCTATTTATGTGATTGTTAAGTACAACCCAAAGTACAACAGCAATAGCACACGGTCCTGGGCCATCGTCACAACCGTTCCTATGCATGAGCCCATTGATGCAGCCGCTCTGTCAGTCCATTCCATTGAAGGCCTTCCTCATTTTCATAACCCTCCACTTTACCAAGCACAACGGCCTTCTCCAAGGACTGATCTCTCCTGACACTACATGCTAAGTATGTAAAATAAAGTCCTGCCATCTTGCCTCTAAGGAACACTCTGGCTGTACTTCTTCTAATCCAAAACTGTTTGTCCTTTTAGCAGTCCATGGCAAGTCCAATCTTTTTCTCCAGCACCACAATCAAATATACTGGTTCTTCTATGGTCTATTTTGTTCAGTGCCCAACTCTCACATGCTTATGATGTAATGGAGGCTACCATGGCTTGGGTCAGGAACATCTTAGGCCTCAAAGTAACACCCTTTCTCTTCAATAATCTTGTGCAGCAGATTTACCTAATGCAGTAAGTCTTTTGACCTCTTGAATGCTGCTTCCATGAGCATTGGTTGTGGAAACAAGTAAGACAAGATCCTTGACAACTTCAACCTTTTCAAGATCACCCATTGCTGAAAGGTTTCAGGAGGACTTCTAGCTAAGACAGATTAAGAAGAAAAGGATAGTGATCTACTTCCAAAAAGTAACTGATGAAAACTCTCTGGCTTCAAACAGAGCATGGCCCAATATAGTGCTGTCAATATGAGTCCCTCCAAAAGCCCTGAGAATGCACAACAGCCACTAGGATGGACTTGAGTATCGCAGCAACGTTTTCTTCCGTTGTACAAGTATATGGAGTCTCCACAGACAACGTTTTGAAACCATCTGTGTTTCATTTACAACCTGTACCTTCGAAGCAGTTCCAGTTCATATGATCCCACAAACAACAGAAATCATCACTGTCCAGTCCTGCAGCATCCTCACAATTGTTCTGTTTGAGCCCATTGTTAAGGCCACTGTGTCTATCTAGCTCATGGAAGGTCTTTGTATGAGTCTGGGTACTTTAGAGAAACAAATCCACAGAAACTCACATATAAGAGAGAGAGTTTTATATAAAGGTTAAGTGCACATCAAGAAAACATCGCAATCCAGTGCTGCCCAAGCCCACAAACCCAACATTAACCTATATGTCCGACACCAATCCACAAAGTTCTCCTCCATCTCACAAAACACACACTATGATGCCAACTGCAGGAGGAAAGCCAGATCAGTGAACGTGTAAGCATCTCAGCACTGGCAGGGGTCTCCACACGGCTGCTCCAGCACCCAGGGCTGCATCGGGGTAGGTCCATGTGGCTTCTCCTCAGGAATGTCTTGCAGGAAGTGAGCCTGCCTTGGCCTGCCTTGGCAGCTGAAGCAGGGAACTGGCTAAGGCAGCTGCACCCTGGTCCAACCATCAGAAAGCAAAAGACCCGAGAACCAGAAAGGTGAGGCTCATGGAGCCATTTATCTCGCTGCCTTTCAATTAACCCCACATGTGTGTATCGGCCAGGTTGGCACAATAAACTAACTCAGTCTTCTTCCTTTTCCCTGACCCCGTGCATTACCAAGCATGGTGCCCTTTTCCAGGGACTGATCTTTCTCATACCATATCCAAGGTATGCGCCTCTTCCTTACTTCGATGGAGCAGTCCAGTTATACTTTGTCCAAGATAGATTTGTTTGTTGTTCTGGCAACCCAAGTTACTTTAAATCTTTTACACTAACACCGTAATTCAAATGCATCCACTCTTTGGGAATCTTTCTTATTCATTTTCAAACTTTTCGTATGCATGTGAGGTACTTGAAGATACCATGGCTTGGGTCAGATACACTGTAGTCCTTAAAGTGACATCTATGCTTTGGAACACTTTAAAGAGTTCTTGTGAAGCAGATATGCTCATTGCAATCCAAACCAAACCCTAAACTCAGAACCATGAAGTTGTTGCATCTCATAGTGTCAGGGAGCCAGAATAGGGACAAAGGGATTGTGGTCTACCCAGTGCCCACAGAGGGCCACAACCAAGGGGTGGGAGAGAAATCAGGCACATTAATTAGACACCTATGGAAAGATCCAAACTGAGCATGCTCAGACACAAGCTCCCTAGCCTGGGTGCACAGACTAGGCCCAGCCACAGAATATCACCCAGGTGCATTTAAACACAGCCAATGAGGTCAGCCAATACCTTCAATCATGCCTCCCTTGCCGGATGAGATAAGAGCCTGCCACAGGAAGACCAGGCCTCTTGGACTTCTCTCTTGTCCCGGTAAGCAGGTTGGAGAGCGCAGGCACACTCACGCTGCCCAGCTCCCTCGCAGGCCTCTCTCAGGGCGCTCTTTTGGGATTTCCTCCTCTTGGCCCCTGGGATTTCTTGTGAGTACCTAAAACTTCCCTTTTCCTCATCAAAGTCACTCAGGTTTACAAAAGTGCTTCTGCTGCATGAATTCTTACAGCGTTTCGAAGCAAGAACTGAGGTATAAATCGCCCCAGAAACCTAATAGCAACCATATAGGACAGAGCCTGTGAGTTTCTGTAAATTTCTATGCTAGCAGAAAGCTTCATCTCTCCTGAGAATTGACTTGTGAGCTTGAACTACTACTGGGCTTTCTGTTAGCAACTCAGCACGTAATCTACTCTGTATGCCCCCGGGCTTCTTCTCCATGGCGTCTTGACTGCTGCTTCCAGGAGAGCAGATTGTGGATCCAAGTGCAGTGAAATCGGTGACAATTTCCGTCTCTTCTCTATCATACTGCTGTCTGTTGGTCCAATTAGGAGGAGTCTTGCTTTCTTTACATTTAGTTGCATTTCCTACTGAAGGCTGCACTCTTTGATCTTCACCTGCAAGTACATTATGACGTAGTCTGACTAATAATTACAAGGATCCCTGGTGGGCTGGCGGATTACCAGTTGGTCTGCCAGGAGCCCTGGTGGTAGAGTGGTTACATGTTGGGCTGTGAGCCTCACGGTTGGCAGTTTGGAAGCACCAGCAGATTTATGTGGGAGAAGGACTGTGCTTTCTACTCCCCTAAACCGGTATAGCCTTGGACGCCCACAGGGGGTCACCATGAGTCAGCATTCATTTGACGGAAGTGAGTTTGACAATTTTGAGCCTCTCAGCAGGAGAAAGATGAGGTTTTCTGCTCCTAAAGCTTTACAGCCTCAGAAACCCAAAGGGGCAGGTCCACTCTATCTATAGGGTTGCTATGAATCAGAATTGATTTGATGGCAATGAGAATAGGCATTTCAGCAACTACCACATCATGGGTCCTTCCTATTAAGAATGGTGCAAGGTTTCACAAACTTTTTGTGTATGTCATTTTCAAAGTTTGGGGTCATCCTTAAACATGTTACACTAGTAACAAAAGAAGTGTCCGGCTAGAGCAGAGCATGTACGCTGGTACAGATAAGAGCTTGAAACACAGGGAATCCTGGACAGATAAACCCCTCAGGAATAATAAGGAGAGTAGCAATGTCGGGAGAGTAAGGGGAAGGTGGGGAGAGAAAGGGAGAACCGATCACAATGATCAACATAGAACCCCCTCCCAGGGGAAGGACCAACAGAAAAGTGGGTGAATGGGGACTGGTCGGTGTAAGACATTAAAAAAATAATAATTTATATATTATCAAGGGCTCATGAGAGAGGGAGGGGGGATGAGCTGACACCAAGGGCTCACGTAGAAAGAGCATGTTTTGAAAATGATGATGTCAACAAATGTACAAATGTGCTTGACACACTAGATGGATGTATGGATTGTGATAAGAGCTGTAAGAGTCCCCAGTAAAATGATTTTTAAGAAGAGAAATAAAGAAATGAACAAAAGGGGGAAACAAAATTTATTGGAAAATAAAACAAGTTAACCCAATTAAGAATTGTTATCGTTAGGTGCCTTCAAGTTATTTCTGATGCATAGTGATTAACAGCATGAATAATTAGAATAAAACATTTCCTGGCCTTGCAATCTCCTCGCACGTGGTGCTGCAGCCCAGCTTGTTATGGCAACAGCTGTGTCAATCCACCTCGTTGCGGGTCTTCTTCTTCATTGACTGTCTACTTTCCTAAGCAGACTGGCCTTCCCCAGGGATTGGCTTCTCCTGATGACGTGTCAACAGTAAGAAAGACAACTTTTCACCCTCCTGACTTCGAAGGCGCAGTGTGGCTGTCCTACTTTCAAAACAAATTTATTCTTTCTTCTGACAGTCCTCGATATATTCAATAATTTCTTCACCAGCACCATGATTCAAATGTGTTCGTTCCTCCTCAACCTTCCCTGTTTATTGTTCAGATTGCATATGAAGCGATCAAAACCAGTATGACTTGGATCAAGCCCACCTTTATCATCACAGGGACATGCTTGTTTTTTAATGCGTTAAGTCTTTTGCAGATCTTCTCAATGCAATACATTGCTTGCTTTCTTGTTTGCTCCTTCCATGGGCTTTTTAGTGTGGGTTCAAATAAAATTGAATCCTGACAACTTCAGTCTTTTCTCCACATATCATGATGTGGTTTATTGGTCCACTTGTGAGTTGTTTCCTTTATGTTGAAGTATAATCCACACTCATGGCACAAAAAATCACAGGACTTATTATGAAAGAGAGATAAGGATATCGTCTTTGATCTTCATCAGTAAGACTTTAAGTCCTCCGCTTTGAGTAAGCAAGGTTGTGTCATCTGCCCCTGAAGCCACATTCTTCTCATAGAGTCCAGCATCTTGGATGATCTGTTCAACATACACATTCAATAAAAAGGGTTGAAGTGTTCGCCTCCGACAAATGTCTTTACTGATTTGAAACCATGCAGTACCCCCTTTGTTCTGTTCTAACACCTGCCTTTTGTTTTATGTGCAGGTTCCACACGAGCACAATTCAGGGTTTGGGGATTCTCATTTTTCTCAATGTTATCCATAATTTGTTATAACCCATACAGATAAATGCCTATTGCTTTCAGCAAAGATCCATCTGACATCATGAATGATCTCCCTCACCTCCTTTCTGATTCACTTGAAATTCTCTCAGTTCCTTGATAGATGACTACAGTTGTTTTTTAAATTTTCTCCAACAAAATTTTGCAAGCATGTGATATTATTTATATTGTTCAATAATTTCTGAATTCTTTATTTGAAATGCACATGAACATGAATCTGCTCCATTCAAATGACCAGGTAACCTTCATCCAAATTTCCTGGCATCATCAAATGAGTGCTTACAGCAAGACATCCATGTATTGTAACATCTCAACTGGCATTCTGTCCATTCCTTGAGCCTTGTCTTTCACAATGCCTCCATAAAGCTTGGCATCTTCATTTATTATCACAGGTTCTGCATCATAGTCTACATCCTAAAATAGACAAACATCAGCCACTCATCTGAATATAGTGATTCTGAGTATTCTTTCGATCTTCTTTGATGCTTCCTATATCATGCTTTCTCTCTTTTTTAATCTGAAGAGTTCTTCAATATGACTATTTATGGTTTGAATTTTTCTACCAATTCTTTCAGCTTGAGAAATGCCAAGCGTGTTCTTCTCTTTTTTTTAAATCTCAGGTCTTTGTACATCTCATTATAATATGAGGATAAGTCAATACTCAAAAGAAGTACTGCTACTAGGATTCTTTTCATATATAAACATATTCATTCCAAGCAAAATGTGTTTGAACCTGTCTCTGCAAACAGTAGATTCCTTAAGTAATACACTTCTCTTAGTCTCGTTAGGGTACCTTAAAAGGAAAAAAATCTGATCTAAACAGTGGTTTCCAAGGTTCTTTATACGCACAAATTCCAGGCAGAAACATCAGCTCAGATGGCGACTGGGTTTTGATATTCCAAAGAGGTAATTTTTATAGATTTTTCTCAAAGGCACAGGATAATAACAATGGGTTATTATGAAAAGGTATAAGAAAATTGAAAAGTGATTGGTAAACAAAAGGCCAGCCGTGTTGTGCCCAGGAATTCCCCCCATTGTGACAATGCACCTGCTCAGTCTTCAAAGGTAGCAAGGATTATCTAAGAATTTGGGAAACCTTACCCCATCTACCCTACAGCACTTGTCTTACTCTTTCAGGTTTGGTTTTGTTTTTTTTCCTTACCTAAACTCAAATAACATTGGAAAGCAGCGTGACTGGGTCCCTCGAGAGTGCCAAACAGCCGTTTTGATGTGGTATAAATGGCCGTGTGGAATTCTTCCAGGAATTCCTGGAGAGTGGGAAACAATGCCGTCAGAAGTCTGTGGACCTAGATGAGAAACAATATGCTCAGAAGCACTGGCTTCACAGTTTGATATTTTTGCTTACTCAAGATTTCTATCATCTTACAGCAATGGTTTATCCTTACTTGCATTGTACTTAGTCTCCTGAAGGGTCTCCTCGAAGTCTTCTGTTCAGCTCTCTCGTTTGATCATTTCTTCCTTTGGTCGAGCGACTTCAATGTCAAGAGTAAGTTTCAGTCTCTTCTACCATCTGTTTTGGTAAAAATTAAAGTTAAGTTTAAAATGAAGTGAAGATTACAATACTGCATTTAGTTGTTGGAGGGTACAAAGAAGGTGAATGCCTAATGTTTTCAAATTAAAACAAATCTGAATATGCACATATTAGGGAAAAGGTAAAGAAAAGACCACGAAGAGTGACATCATCTTTACTCTCCGGTCTGCATTGTAGCTCCAAGTCATGTCGAAACAAGGTTAAAAAATGGAATTGTTTTCGCTTATGTGCAATATTTAAGGAATTTTGCCAAAATGTATAACTTTCATTCTGATTGAGGCTCCATTTCCCCGGACCTTCCCCAGCCGCATTCTACACATACAAGACAAAGGTGCCATTCAGCAAGCAGAAGCTGAGGCTGAGCAGCTTGCTCCAGGTCATGTAGCAGTTAACGTAGGGATTTAGGTCTGCTTTTTTTCTGCTGCCAAGTCTAGTTCCTTATGTTCAATAGAGGAATGTAAATTTCTAAGAAAAGCCAGAGAATCAATTAGCTAACGGTATCATGTTCTTCTTTGTAAGCTATCTTGAATCCTTCCTGAAACAGAATAGGCATGCATACATACACGCATACTTTCGCCAGTGAATTATTGTATCAAAACTTTCTCACTTATTTCCCATCGGGCAAACTATGTACACTATCCTCAAATTTTGACATCAAAGAATTGGATTGATGGGGATTTTTTTTTTCACTCTTTAGTAGATAGGTATTTGCAGAACAGCTGGAGAGGTGAGGTTAGCAAAGGTGGCACTACAAAAATGAAGCAGCATACCCCCACACTACTGCCTGTTAAACATCTCTGTTGATCCTTTAGAGCAAGGGCTAGACTTACCTATATCTATCCCAAAATGTCATTTCCATGCAGAAACTTAATTACTGTGCAGAATGTGGATGGATGGATGGATGGATGGATGGATGGATGGATGGATGGATGGATGAATAAATGATTAATAAAGGAAAGAATTGGAAAATTCAATTTGCTCATAACTGTCCAATTCAACATTAAAGCATCTTCAACACCCATCAAAGAGCAAATTTTGCACCATAACCTAATTTGAGAAACAAGATTTATATACTCATATAGCACAATCTCTCTCCCAACTCCCACTAGAGCTGGCCTAGGTGCGGGGGGGGGGGGGGAAGACCCCAGAAAACTCATGCTTGATAAGTTACACTGTTTGTTGAAATAATTTGCAGAACTAATTCTCTCTTTCTATCTACCTGTTTCTCTATTTCTAGCTCTATCTCTATCTGTGCCCTAAATAGAGGAACATGCAGTGGAAACGACAGAGCAGAATTGGCTTGCACGTTGTTAATATTGCTTGAATCCCGCTGAACCACTGAGAGCTCACCCAATACCTAGTCCACGATCTGCAGCACACTGACCACGCTAGACTTCCTACCACGTCCTCTTCTGGTTGGGAGATCTTTGTAGCCAGCCTTCACTCCCCTGGGAAGTCCCTTGGATGTACTGAGTGACCCCATTATATGTAAGCCCCCCCAAAGCAGGCCACTGTACAGATTTAATTTTAAACATGATCAAACAATAGAATGGATATCTATCTGTTTTATAATAGAGATTATTGTATATTAGCTATCTTGACCCTTTAAACCAAAGGCAAAAGTAAGCCAGGTGTTGTCAAGTGGATTCTGACACTTAGTGAGCCCTTGCAGGTCAGAGGAGAGGAGAAGTGCGCCGCGGGTCTTCAAGGTGGGCGGTGTTTCGCTCTGCGGGAGGGATTGCTGCGATGAGTTGGAACCCACTCCATGGCACCACGATTAGACAGAAACCTGTAAGGAGTGGATAGTAAGGCACTCTTTCCAAGCTGCTTCTGGGTAGGCTAGCCCCAACTTTGGGGTAGTTAGTCATGATCTGGTCCAGACTTGTTTTTCAGCAAGTCATCAATAGCATTCATGCAGACTAACATTATTCAATGCCTTACACATATAAAATGTTTTACTGTTGAAGCCATTTGACTATACATGCCTATGAAAGGCATTATGTAGGGTTAAAAACCTCATTTCCAAAATGCCCCAGTTAAGCTCCTACACAGGGAACTTCCGTAGCCTGATCATAAACTCTGCCACCCAACTCAGGACCCAACAAAGAGATGGGAGGTGAGACAAACCACTGCCATGTGAAGTGTGTATCTCTCTGCATTCCAGTTTCCTTCTCGGTAAATATGTCTTAGTGGCAGTGTTGTCAGAAGCATCGGTGTCTTATGTTGTGTACAGCCAGCAAAATGCATGGCATAAATGTGGACCCTTTTCTAATATACATGCAGTCTTTAAATTTAAAATTATGTACTTAGACCATGTTGACTCTAATGATTAATCTAATCCACTTTATTGACTTTCTGCAATCTAGACAAAGGAGCTTGAGGTGTGTTTGAGGGAAATTTTTCTAGGGCAGGAGGTGTTAGAAGATCTCTAGAATATCAGAAGGGGGTGGATGTTAAAAAGTCTAGATCAGGTCTTTATTACATTCTGTCCATCTATAAACTCTACCTCCCCCCACCTTATCATCTCAGGTTTACTTCATGTTCTGGCCAATCCCAGCAAGAAATGCTCAGTTCAGAAACTTTGACTACTTAAGAAGTGATTCAGGACCAATACCAGGAGAGTAGCCATACCAGGAGAGTAAGCGGAAGATGGGGGGAGATAGGGAAATGGATCACAATAATCTACCTATAGCCCCCTCCCAGCAGGATTGGACAGCAGAAAATTGAGCTAAGGGAGACATTGGTCAGTGTGAGAAATGAGGGAAAAAATTACCAAGGGTTCATGAGGGGTGGGGGGATGGAGGGGTAATGAGAAGCTGATACCCAGGGCTCAAGTAGAAAAATAATGTTTTGAAAATGATGATGGCAACAAATGTACAAATGTGCTTGAAACAATGGATGTATGTATGGATTGTGATAAGAGTTATACAAGCCCCAATAAAAGGATTTTTTTAAAAAGAATTGATTCAGATAAATGTCTCTAGAAGCAACACAATTTAACAGAAAAACGAGTAGCTTCCAGCAACTAGTATTACAAATCAAAGTAAAAATTTAACCCAAGTCTGTTGCTTAGGTGAAAGATGAACCATTTGGGAAGTTGACAGACATCCAGAATGAGGTTTGTCATCAATCAACATTTTGTCTTTTTTTTTTTAAGTTGGGTTTATTATTATTATTATTATTTAATCATTTTATTGGGGGCTGATACAACTCTTATCACAATCCATACATACATCCATTGTGTCAAGCACATTTGTACATTTGTTGCCATCATCATTCTCAAAACATTTGCTTTCTACTTGAGCCATTGGTATCAGCTCCTCATTTTCCCCTCCCTCCCAACTCCCCCCTCCATCATGAACCCTTGATAATTTATAAATTATTATTATTTTGTCATGTCTTATATTGTCTGATCTCTCCCTTCACCCACCAAAAAAAGGCTTGCATTTCACCTTTTTGAATGGAGAAAATCACTCATACACTTGAGTTTTTCCCATAGCAGTGTCCTTAAAAGCCGTGTTCAACACCACAACAGTTTCTGAAGCATTTTTCCTGAGCAGGAAATAAAATTTCACAGCTGTATGCTGTTCTTTCAAATTGGCCATCAGAAAAAAACGAGGTTCAAGAGAAACTGCTTTTACAAAAGCTCTACCTAGCAGAACATTTTCTTTTCTTTTTTTTTTTGGAGGGGGGTGGCAGGAGGTACCCCTCATATTCTTATCCACCTTTCCACAACTATTCAACTTGCATGTCTACCCAAGTGTCTACTCACAGAGGTTGTTTGTTATTTCTATTGTTGCTGGATTGCATGTAGGAAGGCATATAACTTTGTTGTCTTTTAGTCTTTTGTACCTCCCAGGAATTTCCTTTGCTATTGGTCATTTTTGATATTGTAAATGGTCTTTGCCTTCAGCCTCATTACTACATGTCCATCCTCGAGCCAATGATTTACACTCCTTTCATCCAAGGTAATTCTCAAAGAATTTTCTTTCTATGTGTAACTCTTTTCTTGCTTTGTTTTTAATAATAGTGGTAGAATACACTATTTATCCATATGTAATTCACTGTTTTCATTCAACATAATGTCCACAAGACTCATTGATGCTATGAGATGCTTTGCAGATTCACCATTAATCTTTAACATTATATTATAATATTCCATTCCACATATGTACCATAGTTTGTTTATTCATTTCTTCCACTGGCGGGCAATTAGGTTGTTTTTAGCTTTTTGTTATTGTGAGTAATGCTGTGATAAAAATCAGCATGCATATATCTGTGTCATGACTCTTATTTATCTATCATACACACCTTATACTGGGATTGTTGGATCATACACTATGTCTCTTTCCAACTTTTTATGGATGTATCAGGCCATGTTCTACAATGGTCTTGCCATTTCACAAACCTTCCAACAGTGGATGAGAGTTCCATTCTCTCCATACATTTGGAGTATTTGCTAATTTCTGTTTGTTTTTTAACTTTAAACTTTGTTATTAATAACAGGGTGAGATGGTATCTCATTGTTGTTTTGACTTGCATCTCAGTAATGAATAATAATCACAAGCATTTCTTCATGCATTTCGTGGCCTACAAATCTTCTCTGGCAAAGCTTCTGTTCATATCCTCTGCCCATTTTTTAATTTGATTCCTCACTAAATAAATATTCAATATCCACTATTAATGAATGTTGCCCTTCACCCCTTCCTCCAACTAGAAAAGCGTGTGCCTTTCGAAACATGACCCACTTCCATAAAGGAGAATAGGCTGAGTCATTCCTCACACTCAAATATTTCCTGCTATGAGAGTTTGGTTGCTATTACTACTAACATGCAAACAGTTTTTGATGTTAGGGCATGGTTCCTGTGAAAACCTCAGGAACCCTAGAATTTTGATGAAACCCTCTAATTTTATGTGCCTTGCATCTATTTCAGGGATTGGAATATGGAAGTGTAACATTGTCCTACAATGGTGCCATTTTACAGTTTGTAGGTCATTCGGTGATGGCGACTGGCTGGGAATGGAGGCTGGCAGGGGACAAACTGGATTTATGGCACTTTCTGGCATATTTTAAAGATGAATAGCACCAAAAAAAATCTTGTGCATTAATGCTTATTTAATTATTTTTCCACAATAAAAAGGGAAAACATGTATTAAAATAGCTAGTGGGGGAAAGGAGAAAGAATTTTGATAGTTAATATGAAATGAGCATCAGAGGGAATTCCAGAAAGGGCATTCGCTTAGGCTAAGTTCCTTGAGAAGCAAAACCAGTTACACCTCTCTCTCCCTCTCTCTCTCATATATATGTATGTGTGTGTGTGTGTGTGTGTGTGTGTGTGTGTGTGTGTGTGTTAATATCAAGAAAATGACTCCTACTATTTCAGAAGTGCGAGGGTCAAGTCCAAGTCCACATCAGAGAAAGTCTCAGGAAAGATTTCTGAAGATGGGATAGACTCTACCCTCAGGTGAGATGAAGGTAGTAGAGACCTCAGAGAGTAGGTTCAAATACGAGGTCACCAGGTTTAAGAGACAGAATATGTCCAATGATGGCAATAGCTAGGGGGATGGTAACTATTGATGAGCTGAAGTGATCACTCAATGGCCCATTTCTAGTGTGTCTAAGGCATATGACATAGGATTGGCCTTCATTACCATAAAGTTGAAAGTTTTAAAATGTAAGATTAATAAAAATAAAAAGCCAAAATTATGAATATCTTTCCATTGTTTCCTCTGATGTCGTGTAAAATGTCTTGGAAATTTAGGAGCCCTTGTGGTGTAGTAGTTACACATTCAGCTACAAACCACAAGGTTAGCAGTTCAAAACCACTCCTTGGGAGAAAGTTGAAGCTTTCTTCTCCCGTAAGCAGGTACAGTCTGGGAAACTCACAGAGGTAACTCTGCTTTGTCCCATAGGGTTGCTATCAGTCAGAATTGACTTGATGGCAGTGAATCTCAGAAACTGATTAGTTTGGGGGCTTTTATTTTTTTGCCAAACAGCATCATAACCACTTCAAAGGACTTAATGTCCCCAACACAATAACCACTTAAAGCCTTAAACATTAACCGAAACTGTACAAAAACTGATTACACGTTTGGTTTACATTTGAGTTTTACTATCTTAAAGCTCAGGGAAAAGGCAGAGAAATGATAAGAATGTGGGAAATTGCCTATTTTGGGAAAAGTGGTATTTGTGTAGAACTTTAAGTATTGAAACCTCACAAATACCCGTTGAAGAAGTCATATGACTTTTATAGATGAAAAAAATTGGGACTCAGATTCTAAATGGCTTTCTTAAGGTTACAGAGATGAGGAGTGAATTAAAGCCCAAGCATTCTAAGGCTTAAACCCCATACTCTTGGCCTGGATTCCTTTCCATCCCTTCAGCTAGATGTGATTGTAACCTTTTCCCCATACAGAGTCTCAAGTTAGAGGCGTTAGGAGATGTGCTCTTGTGGGGGCAGAACTGGGCAAATACTCAACTTTGATCACCACAAGCGTGAAATATTTCAGAAGAATCTTGTTTTATTTTATAAAATTCTTTAAATTGGGTATTTAGTCCATAATTCATACATGGTTAATTTGAGGTTTTGTGTTTAAATATTTTTAGAGTTCACTTGAGAAAAGTTGAAAACAATTTGTACAGAACATCTGGGAGCCTGCTGTCTTAGGAACTTTCTATGGGACTGGTAAAGGAAGAAGGGGGTCATCCTAAAACCTAGTGGACTCAAGGGGTCACAGTGGGATTGACCAGTCCTAGCATCTGGCAGGAAGTCCAGATGGACTAGGAGTACAAAGGCTACATTTAGATGGCTCAACTTTGCTACTCCAAGATGTTACATCTTGGCTATAGGACCCACTGAAGCCTCAGTTTCTGGTCTATACTATGAGTTAATAACTCATCCCTGCTCTTCCCAGCCCTGCCCACTTCACAGGGCTGTTGAGAGGATCAGATAAAGTCAGTACATATAAAAGTGCCTTATAAAGATGGTATGAGACTCAGGACAATGACCTGCTATGGTAAGTGAGAATGATAACCCATCAGGGTGTGAGGACCCCTGTCTACTTCACATAGGTGAAGGAGGTGTCATGATGCTGGCTTGGCATGAGCAAAGGCTCAGGAATGGGGGCAACCAGCAGAGAGTGTTGGGTCCCTGGGTTTGGCCAGGGCCCTGGGTGAGGCAAGGTTAGTCCATCTCTCTGACACTCATAACACCATTACACAATACCATTGTGTAAAAAGTGTCCCATCCATTTGAAGACTTAGGACCATGGTCTATAAACAAGCAAATCAATTGGCATAGTTCACAAAACTTATGATATGTATTCTAGTGAAGTGAATGGCATTTGGACTCTTAAAAGCTTGTAAATGACTATCTAAGGCACAATGACAAGTCTCTATGCTCCAGGTCTAAAAACTCAGGGATAAGAAGACAGAAAATCTAGAATATTAGAAAGGGAACAAACAACACAATTGTAGACAAATAATGATAATTTAACTAATGTCACTTAACAATTTATGTGAAAATAAACAAGATCCTAATTTGCTGTGTAAACTTTCAACCAAAATACAGTAAAACATTATTTTACAAGAACAGAAAATACATACCATACAGGAAACACAGGAGGAATTAGTAGAGAAAGGTAGTCCTACCTGAGCCTATCTTAGCTCCTAAGTAACCCAGTGGGGGAAAATAACATCAAGGAAAAGTCAGGGTCAGCTGGCCAGGGAAGAAATGTAGTGCTGCTGACGTACCCATGCTCCCCTAGACACAGGGCCAGAAGCAACTCGGGAACTCCACCACACAATGAAGGCACTAACAATAACAAGTAGTACTCCAGAGAGGCTAGTGTCAGCTTCCCTTCTTAAGATTTCTTAGGATGGGATAATGTGGATCTGAAAATTGCAGAAAATATCTGTAACCAGAGTTGGGGGGGCATCAATGATCTGAGATGGGAAGTGGGAAAACCTGGAGGCAAGAAAAGCAGAGGTAACCAGGATCCATCTAGCTGAAGAAGAATACCTAGCAGTCAGGTCATGGTGTGGAACAGATGTGGACAGACACATCCACAATCTCCCCAGGTAATTAGCATAGAGATAAAGTTAAGTCTTTTTTGCTGGTGGAGGAATATCTCCTCCTTCTAATTGAATGACGCTACACACTCACAAATATTCTAATGAGATGTAAAAGACCTACAGTTCGAAAACCAAATAGGAAGAACACACTCAGCATATCGTGAAGCTGACAGAACTCAAATAAAAGTTCAAGCCTCGAGTTGCAAGATTAAAAGGGCAAAAATTTGAATAATGCAGGAAGTATCAAAAGAAGATGAAAATACAGCAGTTGGTATAATATGAAAATAATAATAATTTATAATTTATCAAGGGGTTACAAGGGTGTGGGGGGTGGGAGGGATGGTAAAAAGAGGAGCTGATACCAAGGGCTCAAATGGAATGTAAATGTTTAGAAAATAATGATGGCAACATATGTATAACTACGTTCTATACAATTGATGTATGGATTGTTAAAAGAGCTGTAAGAGCCCCCAATAAAATAATCTTGAAAAAGATGAAAATAATACATAGAGTCATTATACCAAAAAGAACTGATTGACATAGCACCATTTCAAGAAGTATCATATGAGAACGAACCACTACTATAGGGAGTTCCAGCTGCACTGAAAGGATTAGCCAAAAACAAGGCTGTGGGAATTGATAGAATACCGACTGAAATGTTTCAGCAAGCTGATAAAGCACTGGAAGCACTCACTCATCTATGCCAGGAAATGTGGAAGACAGCTCTTTGGCCCACTGACTGGAAGAGATCCATATTTGTACCCATTCCAAAGAAAGGTGACCCAACAGCATGTGCAAATTATAGAACAGTGTTAGTGATATCATATTCAAATAAAATTTTGCTGAAGATCATGCAGCAGCTGTTGCAGCAGTAAATTGACAGATGCTCAGACCAGATTCAGAATATCATTGCTGATGTCAAATAGATCTTGACAGAATGCAGCGAATATCAGAAAGATGTTTACATATTTTCTTGATATACTTTCTACTATATGTATCATAACAAACAATGGATAGTTCTTTCAGAAGAATGGGAATTCCAGAACACTTCATTGTGCTCATGCGGAACTTGTTTATGAATCAAGAGACAGTTGTGGAAACAGAATAAGGGATTGAGGCCTGCATTAAAACCAGCAAATGTGTGCATCAGGGTTGTATCCTCTCACCATACCTACTCATTCTGTATGCTGAGCAAATCACGCTGGATTGTATGAAGACGAAGGTGGCATCAGGATTGGGGAGGAAGGCTTATTAACAACCTATGAGGTGCTGTGAACACAACCTTAGTTGCTGAAAGTGAGGCGGGCTTGAAGCGCTTGCTGCTGAAGAAGACCAAGGATTGCAGCCTTCAGTATCTACATTCTGACTTACTGTCAGAAGACCAAAATTCACACAACTGGGCCAATAGCTAACATCATGATGATAAGCAGAGAAAAGATTCAAGTTGTCAAGGGTTTAGTCTTGCTTGAATCCACAATCAATGCTCATGGAAGCAGCAGTCAGAAGATCAAATGAAGCATTGCATTAAGTAAGTCTGCTGCACAAAGCCTCTTGAAAGTGTTGAAAAGCAAGGATGTTACCTTGAGGACTAAGATGCACCTGACCCAAGCCATGGTGTTTTTTTTCTTTTCAACAATTATGGGGTTTGGGAGGACCATGGTATTTTCTTTTTCCTTTTTTGTCATTTTGTTGGGGGCTCATACAGCTCTTATCACAATCCATAGATTTATCCATTGTGTCAAGCACAGGTGTACATATGTTGCCATCATCATTTTCAAAACATTTTCTCTCTACTTAATCCCTTGGTATCAGCTGCTCATTTTTCCCCTCCTTCATGAACCTTTGATAATTTATAAATTATTATTACTTATTCATGTCTTACACTGATCAATATCTTCCTCTCAGCCACTTTTCTGTTGTCCATCCCCCTGGGAGGGGGTTATATTCAGATCATTGTGAACAGTTTCCCCATTTGTCCTTCCCCTTCCCCTTCCCCTCCTGGTATCACTGTTATCATTATTGATCCTGAGGAGTTCATATGTCCTGGATTCCCTCTGTTTGCAGTTCTGATCTGTAGCAGTGTACATGCTCTGGTCTAGCCAGAGTTGTGAGGTAGAATTGGGGTCATGATAGTGGGGTGGGGGGAGAAGCATTAAAGAACTAAAGGAAAGTTGTATGTTTCATCGGTGCTATACTGCACCTGACTGGCTCGTCACTTCCTTGGGACCCTTCTGTATGGAGATGTCTAGTGGTTTACAGATGGGCTTTGGGGTCTCCACTCTGCATTCCCCCTCATTCACATTGATATGATTTTTTGTCCTGGGTCTTTGATGCCTGAGACCTGATCCCATCGACACCTCATGATCACACAAACTGGTATGCTTCTTCCATGTGAAGTTTGTTACTTCTCAGCTAGATGGCCACTTGTTTATCTTCTAGACTTTAAGACACCAGATTCTATCTCTTTAGATAGTGGGGCACCATCAGCTTTCTTTACCACATTTTCTTATGCACACATTTGTCTTCAGTTATCGTGTCAGGAAAGTAAGCACCATGGAATGCCAGGTTATTAGAACAAAGTGTTCCTGGCATGGAGGGAGTACTTCAGTAGAGGCTCAATGTCCATCTGCTACCTTAATACTTAACATATAAATATGTGCACATAGATCTATTTCCCTATCCTTATATAAAAATATATTTACATGTGTACATGCCTGTATTTAGACCTCTATAAATGTCCTTTGCCTCCTAAATCTTTACTCTATTTCCTTTTACTTTGCTCTTGTCCTACTATCATGTTTGGAGGCTGTGATATTTTCCGTTGCCTCACATGTATGTGAAAGTTGTAGCTTGAATAAGGAAAACCATAGAAGAATCAATGAATTTGAATTATGATTTTTTCAAAGATTATTAAAATAACTATGGAATTCCAAAACAACAAAGCTTTCTTGGAAGAAGCACAGCCAGCATCTAGCTGAGAAGCAACAAAGCCCACATGGAAGAAGCACACCAGCCTGTTTGATCATGAGGTGTTGATAGGGTCAGGTATCAGGTATGAAAGAACAAAAAAAATCCTATCATTGTGAATGAGAGGGAGTGCGGAATGGAGACCCAAAGCCCATCTGTAGGCAAGTGGACACCCTCTTACAGAAGGGTCTCGGGGAGGAGATAAGCCAGTCAGGGTGCAGTGTAGCAACGATGAAACATACAACTTTCCTCTAGTTCCTAAATGCTTCTCCCCCCACTCTCATGATCCCAATTCTACCTTACAAATCCAGCTAGACCAGAGGATATACACTGCTGCAGATAAGAACTGGAAACACAGGGAATCGAGGACATATAAACCCCTCGGGAACAATAATAAGAGTAGAGATATCAGGAGGGGAAGGGGAAGGCTGGGGAGAATGGGGGAACCGATCACAATGATCTACATATAACCCCTTCCCTGGGGGACAGACAACAGACAAGTGGGTGAAGGGAAACATCAGATACTGTAAGACAATGAAAAGTAATAATAATTTATAAACTATCAAGGGTTCATGAGGGAAGGTGAGTGAGGGGGAGGGGGAAAATGAGGAGCTGATACCAAGGGCTCAAGTAGAAAAAATTGTTTTGAGAATGATGAGGGAAACAAATGTACAAATGTGCTTGACACAATGGATGGATGTATGGATTGTGATGAGTTGTATGAGCTCCCAATAAAATGATTTATTAAAAAATTTTAAAAAGTACAGTCAGAATGCTTCTTAGAGACATGGATGGCAAGGCTTCATCTCATGTACTTCAGACATGTCATCAGGAGAGCCCCGTGTTCTCCGGAGAAGGGCATCATGCTGGGTAAAGTAGAGAGGGCAGCAGAAATTGATCAAGGCCCTCAACAAAATGGGTTAACACTGTTGCTGCAACAATGGGCTCAAGGATAGGAATAATTTGAGGATGGCACACAACCAGGCAGTGCTTCCCTCTGTTGTACCAAGAGTCTCTATGAGTTGGCACTGCTGCGTGGCACCTAATAACAAAGCACTCCCAAGTCTCAAAGAAGCTGCTGTAGAAGCTGAAAAGACCATCAGGACTTGATCGCTGCCCTTAAAGGAAAACATTTCAATGATGTGGTCGATCACCAGAGGTGCAGTTCATTTGTGAAGGTAAGATAAATACATACTTCTCCACTCTTAAAACATATTGATTCCCTAGATTTCTTCAAAGGAGACCAAATGGAATTTCATTTCTTATTGTCATGAGTGACTCAATAGTTGTAAGTAACTAATGTGTTTCAGTCGAGGACAGTCGATTCTCATTGGTGTCCAGATTGTCACATGTATGGTCATGGGAATTCTCTTCAAGTGGTTTTTGATTCTATTGGCATGTCTCTAATAATGTCAAATGTTGTTGCTGTTCTTGTTGTTGTTAACATTTATGAAGTCAGCCCCTGACTCATGTCAACTTCATATACTACAGGAAGAAATGTAGATCCCTCTATCAGCCCCATGATCGGTGGTAGATTGAATTATTGTAATCCACAATGTTTTGAGGGGTTGGTTTTTGAAAGTAGATTACCAGACCTTTTGTCTGGTCCATGTATCATTTTATACGGGGCTCTTACAGTCCTTATAACAACCCATCCAGTCCATCTTAATTTGAAATCCCCACTGAAGCCTGTTCAACTTCATCGCAGTCCCCAATCCACCATTAACATGATGGTGACTATACATGAAGTATATTGGCTGGGAACTGAACCTACATCTTCAGAATGAGAACCAAGCATTCTACTACTTAATCACGACTTCCCCCCAAGTTGTGCCAGGAAGTATCCATTTTTTAAATTTTGGAGCAAGGTGTTCTAGGCATAACCTGTATATTTCTTCTTCAGGTCAAGGATTAGTGATTTCTCTAAGATTGGGGCTTCTTTGTGAAAGGTGGTAATTTGAGAATACAATCTCAAAACAGCCCAGTGACTTGGAGATCATTTACCTCAACAATTACTGTTTTTGAAATAGACTAGTAAACTGGAGAAAACATTGACAAATATAATCGACTGGGCCCCACCCTCCAAAATGGTAACTCAGTGACTTCAGGTAGATGTAAGGAATTGTGTGGTGAACACGCTCCTATAGCATTCTTATTGACAACCATTCTACCTTGCAAACCTGGGTAGACCAGAGGATGCACAGCGGTACAGATGGGAACTGGAAACGCGGAGAATCTAGGACAGATGAACCCCTCAGGGCCAGCAGTGACAGTGGTGATACCGGGAGGGAAGGGCGTGTAGAAAGGAGGAATCTATCACAAGGATCTACATATAACCTCCTCTCTGGGGGATGGGCAGGGAGACGCCGGGCAGTGTAAGATAAGATAAAATAATAATTTATAAATTATTAAGGGTTCATGAGGGAGGGGGGAGGGAGGGGGTGGGGATAAAAGGAAAATGAGGAGCTGATTCCAGGAACCCAAGCGGAAAGCGAATTTTGAGAATGCTGAGGGCAACAAATGTATAAGTGTGCTTTACACAATGGATGGATGTATGGATTGTGATAAGAGTTGTATGAACCCCAATAAAATGATTTTTTTTAAAAGAAATTAGTGTCAGCGAGGAAAGACTCCAAGAACAAGGAAGGCTGTTGGTGAGGAAAGTTTGAAAGACTTTCCTTTTGACCCTCCCAATGTCCAAAAAATCTAGGATCACGCCAAAAATTACTGTACATGTTCCCTTCTGCAGAGTCGGTATCAACACTTTTCTCTCTCCTTGATAATTTTCTGGTTCCATTTTCCTTGGGTGGCAAATAAAGTAAGTGGATATTTTAGTGATTCTTTCAAAACACAATTTTCTTGTCATCTTAAACCACTCTGATTGAAATTCTAAAAATATCCAGAAAGAGATGCAGAAATGTTTTTTCTCGTACAGAATTCTCAAAAAATAAGGAAGAAATCTTGGAATGAAAAGCCATTCGTCTTTTGTGGTTTGGCTCGATGAAAATCTCAGTGAAACATTAAACCCACACATTCATCTTGGGTGGGAGGAAGGAAAACAGACATGTGCGTTGCAATGGAACTTTTCAACATGCTAGAGACTTTTTCCTAACTCTAGGCTCTAGGAGTTTGCCTGGGAAATTATAGTTTCGTAGTTGTTTCTGTTTCCAGTGGGCTTTCTTTTATTTATTTACTTTGCTATTTCATAATCTTGCAACTGCCTTAGTATGATATTGCCTAGAGGATGAATATAGAGACAAATGGAACCCTCTAATTATGAAACCTCAATGAAATGAAGGTGAATTTAGAGATTAAAATAGGTCAATGAAAGGCAAACCTAGCCAGAAATCCACTCTCCTACCCTGGAACAGGCTTCCTGGGAAAGCACACTGTGTCTTGGGAACAAGCAAATGTCCTTGTCTTTTCAGGACGTAATTTCTCTTTCAATAACAAGAAAAGGACAGTTCTTTGGTTAGGCTGGGTTTTTCTGCATTGTGAAATCTGGAAAGCAGAAGAAAAAGGGCCCTGAAACAATAGCCTCATCGCTAGAAATGAAAAAGATTTGGTTCCAGGGCTTTGAGTTTCTCTGGGCCTCGGCACTGGGGGCTGGATATTTTGCTTTTTTGATATTCTGGGCTCTGAGTGCCATTGAAAACCATGTAAAACTCAGTTCTGTGGACACACTGTGATGGCCATTAGTCAGAATCGACTTAGAAACAACTCCTATTAAATACCTTGCATGGTGTGTACTATGTGCTCAATAAATGCTGAAATAATGAACTGATAATTGAATAAATGATTCCTCATTTTCACCCACTATTAGGTGAATTTGGTCATGGTCTTCTCATAATGTAAATATTAATTATTGTTAGACATGAATACTCAGATAACTTGGAGTCCCCTGCTCTTACACTGTGCATTTTAAACTTAGCTGTCTTAACTATTGTTTTCAAATTACCCCCCATAACCATGAATCTGCGTAGAGAAGGTTCTCCTGTGGAAGAAAATCAAGCCAGGAGTGTGAAGCACCGTGCCCAAGGTCACTTCATTGAAACCTAGCAGGACGACAATTGCTATGTTGGAGCCTATGATCTCCCTGTTGCTGTATGCCTGTTGCTCTGTTGCTCACCAGAGAGGTGAGGTCTCAAGTCAGGGAAGAGATAGAGGTTGAGTATCTCTTCCTTGTTATAGTAAGCCTTGGTGGCACAGTAGTTAAGTGTTCAGCTGTGAACCGAAAGTTTGGTGATTCAAACCTACTAGTCACTCTCTCAGAGAAAGATGTGGTAGCCTGCGCTCCATAGAGCCTGGTTAATTCATTGGGGAAGTTCTATTGTGTCCTGTAGAGTTGGTATAATCAAATTTGTCTCAACAGCATTAGGTTTTTCCCCCTTATTCTAGTTGTCAACCCTGTTTGAACATTCCAAAAGCTTGGTTGGCTAGAAGAAAATCACATATCTATTAAAAAATTTTTTCTTATTGAAAATTAGTTGGGGGGGGGCGGCTTACCTACCAGATCATCATTGTTGCATTCACCATTTTAAACAACTTATCAAGCCTCCCAATATCTCTGTTTTCTCTCCACCTTTTCCCACAAAATTTCCCTCTTAGGTAGAATAAAAATTTCCCAAACATCCCTTTTCATCAGTTTCCAGTTCAAATTCAAGAAGACTTAGTTTGTCTTGGCCAAGAATTCTACAAGAAACATTCCCCGTGATTTGACTTGTGTCCAGTGCTCTGTGGGTTTTTAATGATAGGGCTGGTGAGAGCAAGGCCCAGTGGCTGAGCAGAGGAAAAGGCAGCATTTATCCTGGTGGGCATGTGACCATCCTCTATTTATTTCCAGCATTTCCAACCCTTTGTTGTTATGCAGGCTCCTCTCAGAAACAGGCGTAAAACAGCTGTCTCAAGGGGGGTGCCGAGGGCTCACAGGTGGAATTTCCCTAAAGTTGAGTGAGTCGGCCTTCACTGATCATTACCTCTTGGATCTCACTAGGTTGAAGGTTTGCAGATAAATTTCCATAAAGCAGCCAGACTTAATTGTTGTAACCTTGTGTTAGTCTGGGTGGACTAGAGAAACAAATTCATAGACACTCAAATGTGTATAAAAAAGAGCTTTATAGAAAAGAGCAATTGTACATTAAGAAAACATCCCAGTCCAGTCTAGATCAAGTCCATAACTCTGATATTATCCCACATGGAGATACTAGTCCATAAATTTCTTTTCAGATTCACACAACATGCAATGATGCTGAATGTAGAAAGATCACAACTCAGTGGGTGGAAAGTCTTGTGGATCCAGTGGCAGTGGAAGCATCTCAGTGCTGGCATGAGTCTCCATGTGGCTCCTCCAGCTCCAGGGCTCTGGCTCCACCAGTGTAGCTACATCTGGCTTGTCAGCAGTAAAATGCAGGATGTTGTGTATCTGGTCTCCAACGAGCTATTTATCTCTGAAGCACCTCCAAATGAGCTCATCAAGCTGTGACCTGATTGACAGGCTACACTCCACCCCATCACTCAATATTCTCAAGTTGGCACCAGATTATGTAACTACCATAAACCTTTTGTCTAATTTCCAGAATTCTGAAAAGTTGACTTTTTTGTTTGTTTACTTTGGGGAAGAACAGACAATACCGTATATACTTGTGTATAAGCCGAGTTTTTCAGCACATTTTTTTTCAGCACATTTTTAATGCAGTTTTTGTGGTAAAATTAGGTGCCTCAGCTGATATTTGGATTGGCTTATACTTGAGGATGTACGGTACATTGCAAACCTGAAATTAGGAAATTGAAAGACCTGTTGCACTGGGAAAATACGCTGCAAAAGATCTTTGTAAGGTGTAGAAGGGATCAGTTATCAGGCATTAAAGGACTGAAAATCATATCAGTGGGTGCCCGCTTTACTGGCACAATCACTGAAGACAAACGTGTGCATAAGCAAATGTGGTGAAGAGAGCTAATGGTGCTCTGCTATCAAAAAATATAGTGTTTGGGGTCTTAAAGGCTTGAAGACAAACAAGGGGCCATCTAGCTGAGAAGCAACAAAGCCTACATGGAAGAAGCATACCAGCCTGTGTGGCCACGAGCTGTTGAAGAGATCAGGTATCAAGCATCAAAGAACAAAAAATCATATCATTGTAAAGGTAGGTGAGTGCAGAGTGGAAACTCAAAGCCCATCAGCAGGCAACTGGACACTCACTTACTGAAGGGTTGTGGGGAGGATATGAACCAATCAGGGTGCAGGGTAGCAACGACAAAACATATAACTTTGCTCTAGTTCTTAAATGCTTCCTCCCCCCTCCCCCAACTATCATGATCCCAATTCTACCTTACAAATCTGGCTAGACCAGAGGATGTACATTGATACAGACAGGAACCCAAAACGCAGGGAATCCAGGGCAGATGATCCCTTCAGGACCAGTGGTGAGAGTGGCAATACCAGGAGGGTGGAGGGAAGGTGGAGTAG
>NW_022103904.1:18087480-18102777 GCF_000313985.2 Echinops telfairi
AGGATGTACATTGGTACAGATAGCAACTGGAAACACAGGGAATCCAGGACAGATGACTCCTTCAGGACCAGTGGTGAGAGTGGCGATGCCTGGAGAGTGGAGGGAATGTGGGGTAGAAAAGGGGAACCAATTACAAAAATTTATTTATAGTCTCCTCCCTGGGTGGGGGGAGACGTCAGACAGTGTAACTTATGACAAAACAATAATAATTTATGAATTATGAAGGGTTCAAGAGGGAGGGGGGAAATGAGTAGCTGATATTAAGGGCTAAAGTAGAAGGCAAATGTTTTGAGAATGAGGAGGGCAACAAATGTACATATGTGCTTGACACAATGGATGTATATATGGATTGTGATGAGAATTGTATGAGCCCCCAATAAAATAATTTTTTAAAAAGATCTTTGTAAAGTGTTAAAAAGCAAATAAGTATTGCAAATCCTGACCCTTATATCTATGATTAAGGAAATCTGAGGGTGCAGTTGTTAAATATTTTGCTGATAACCAAAAGGTTAGTAGTTCGAACCCAAGGTCACTATACGGGAGACACAACTTCACGTCAGCCTCCTCAAAGATTACAGTCTTGGAAACATGTGACAGTTCTACTCTGCACTAAAGGATTGTTATGAGTTGGAATTTGACTCAGTAGCTATGGATTTGTTTATATGTGTATGTGTGTATACATATAATGCATAGATAGATAGATAGATAGATAGATAGATAGATAGATAGATAGATAGATAGATAGATAGATAGATACTGTGATAATTAGGTTTATTGTGCCAACCTGGCCAATAGGAACATGTGGGACTAACCAGGTTGCAGTTTGATTGGAGGGCAAAGAGATAAATGACTCTGCAAGGCCCTCCCCCTTCTCTCTCTTGCTCTCTAATGAGCAGAGTGTGCTGGAGCGTGCTGCTGTTTTAGCTAGTCTGTGAGCATCCTGTGGATTGTGATGCTAGAGTTTGAGATGCCTTTGAGACCTGCTTCGCCATGCTGCTGGTTTGTATATCACTTGAGCTTGAGGCTGGTGAATCCTGTCACCTTGTATTGCTTGAGTTCAATAGCCCATCCAGGCATGCTTCGCTAAGCTCCTGAGCTACTGACTTTGGTGACCCATCCTGATCCTTGCTGCCTGTGGGCAGACTCTGCTTGCCTTCTCTAAGGGAGGACTCCGCTATCTGCTTCCTTAACTTTGGACACAACAGCCCATGTGAGTTGAAGGACTTCCAGTATATTAACTATTCCACGGAAGTGAATTGAATGGAACCCTCTGTACTGTTGTGTGGACTAATTAGCTGTTATATTTCTTCTTGCTGTATAAACCTATATATATACACACACACACATACACATACATATGTATATATATATATATAATCATAAGTGTCCTGGTGTTGTTTCCCTAGAGAACCCTGTCCTACACAGATACTTATGGTTATAACACTATTTTGGAATGGGCTTTCTTCATTATATTAGTTTCTCTGTCACATTATTTCTTTGTTACTTAGGGTGAGTCTTAACTCAATCTCTTTGGAAACATAAAAGAAGATTAAACAAGCAAGAAAGCACAAACAGAAGTGGAAGATACACCCCAGGTCATCAGCAGGAAACCGAGGAACAGAAGTTGAAAAGGAAGCAGAGCCTTCCCCCAGTATAAAGGTACCCTTCTCCTAGGTACCAGTCCATGAATTCACTTGCTTAGCCTCCTAAGTGGCGAGAAAATGAAATTCTGTTAATGAAAGCTACCTCTGTGATATTTCTGTCATAGCAACACTAGATATCTAAGACGACAAGCTAATGTGATAGTTATCATATCAAGTGTGATAGTTAGTGTCCATGTCAATGAGAAATTCCTGGGTGAAGGTAGGAATGGAGCCCAACCTATCAATTGGGTCACAGCTAGATGACACCTCTTTGCAGGTGTGATCTTTCGTAGACCAAAGAGATGCTAAGCAGAGCTAACTTCTTTGGCACCTTCACCTTCTGCTGTAGCTAGATCCTGTGTCTGGTTTCCATCTGCTGTTGCAGTGCCTGCTGATCCAGAAACCGTCGCCAGACTACCGATGGTGGATTCATTTGGCCAGCTTCAGATTCATTCATTAGCCTCCCCAAAACCACCACCACTCTCCACGCCCCGCTCCTGCTTTGCTATCATGCTTCCTGTTCATCAGTTTCTATAGCTACATGGGTCAGGAGAAACTGGCTTGAATTGTACTGGACTGACTTCCACAACTGTGTAAGCCATTTTGTCACATAAATCTCTTCCTATATACAAACATATACAGGCCTCACTGGTTTTTGCTTCTCTCAAGACCCCTCTCCCCTAAACATTTGGTACCAGCGGAGTAGCAAAAGTCATAAAGATAAGACTTCTAGATTAGTTCTCAAATCTAATTAAGCCTAAAGCACTGAGAACGCTGCCTTTTTCTCTGTAAGTACAGATAAGTCTGTCACTGTTAGAAAGAGAGCCCTGTTAATCCATGACAGGAAGTTGCAAAGCTAATACTCAAATAGCACCAGCAGTAAATGAGGTATTGCTGAGAAGTGAGGCTCTGGGTGATTGCCGGTTTGATATTTTCTACACTTTTGTCAGGATGAGAAATATAGGGAAGCTGGTTGCTTGGTATTTCTTACAACAGACAAACTGATAAAGGAAGCAGATGAACTCGGAGCTTTGGATGCCCAGCTCAAATGGCATGAAAGAAAGTCTCATCTCTTCTAGGAACAGTACTGATACTGCTGAACACCAAACCCAGGATCTTATCATAGAGCAGCTGACTTCCAATGCCATTTTGATTCTCAACCTAGAGAGGTCGCTGACATTATACTGAGAGCAATGATTTGAAAGAACTGGGACCCTGAAACCTGGGATAGGGATATACGGGCTGATGATCTAGAACAGAGGTTCTCAACCTGTGGGTTGTGACCCCTTTGGGGGTCGAACGACCCTTTCACAGGGGTCGCCTAAGACCATCAGAAAACATATTTCCGATGATCTTAGAAACCAAGACACCGCTCCTCTATCGGTCCCCAGGTGGGTCCGCCCACATCCAGATATGCCCACATACAAGTACCCGGCCTGAAGACTGTTCCCAGGCTACACCATGCTTCAAAGCATAATTTCATTTATTTGTAAGTAGAAATAAATGTTTCACAATATATAATTACATAATGTTTTTGTGATTAATCACTATGCTTTACTTATATTCAATTTGTAACAGTGAAAATACATCCTGCATATCAGATATTTACATGATGATTCATAACAGTAGCAAAATGACAGTTATGAACGAAAATAATTTTATGCTTGGGGTCACCACAGCATGAGGAACTCTACTAAAGGGTCGCGGCATTAGGACAGTTGAGAACCACTGCTCTAGAAGATAGAGACATTGAGCCCTGAGATTCTATTTAACCTTTCCAGCCATCAGAATGAACCCTCCCATCTGGTGAGATTAATCCACTCTCAGTAGAACCATTATCCCCTACCCCCCGCACTTGAGGCACTAATCCCAATGATGCATGTTGATGTGGCACCTGGGGCTGTGTCTGGTGCACCGCATGAGACAGATGACGGAAGTTACTGCTGCATGTGCTCAGGAAGCTCCCTGCCCACACATTATTGATTGTGGATCTACAACTAGGCTTAAGTCACAGAGAGTCCCCAAAGGTGAATTCCAGATGGTGACCCAGGAAGAAGTATTCTATACCACTAAGGAACTGCTAGAGAATATGTATGGGGAAGGTTTTTAAAGGTGTAAGATAATGGTGCAAGGAACATAAGCTTGGATCAGTCTGAGTTTATCAATATGGGCCCACTAACAACAGATTCTTCATTCAGTGTTTCAGCTAGAGAGGTTAGGAAAGGATCGACTAGCTTATTTGGTTGATTGCTGAAGCATGGGTTGCTAGATGGCCAACGCTACGGCAAGTTGAAGAACTAGACCTACCGTGGTGCACCACAGAAGGCATCCAAAGACATGGGGAGACTGGCACGTTAGAGCAGATTTATCAGGATGCACCCATGGACCCACCAAGGGAGTGTCCTGACACAAACCTTTTACCCAAACAGTAAGAAACAAATTTACTAAGGGATCCCAGCACCTCTAACGACTCCCATGATTGCTATTTTATAACAACAGCCAGGCTTGACGGTCAGAACTTCCCTCATTGAATTAAGACACTTTCCTGCAGTAGGTTTGATTGGGCCCCATGGTGGTAGAGGACAAGTTGCAGCACTCAGTCAACAAAAACAAGCTGGGCATGGTTAGCATAATGAACAGCAGAGTCAAAGTAGTCATCAGAATAGCCTGAACCTATGGCATTGGCTACATAGGCGGTTGTTCCCAGGCGTGAAATAGATGGGATGCCTACTAAATATTGACCTGACCTCCACGAGGTAAATAGAATACATCAGGAATCCAAGAGATGCCTTAGCTCATCTTTTAGTACTACCCTGTCCTATGATTAAAGGCAATGGTAAAGTACTGCACCCCAATTTTGACATGACTACTAATAGTTCAGACTCTTCTGGAATGAAGATGTGGGTTATCCCCCCAAGCAAAGGCCCACAGCAGCCAAGATACTTGCTAAGGCAAAGACAATATGAAATGGGAAGTGCCTCGTCATGTGACAAGCTGCAGAAATGAGGACTGTAATAGTTATGAGCAATTCCTATTTGTATGTGACTCTGTAGTGCAATGGATAGCACATTGGACTTCTATTTGTATGCATCAAATATTTTGTTCACTTATAAAATATAAGATGAAATAGAGTTAATGTGTTTTGGGATTTACACATGTTAGTTGTATCATGTTAGGTGCAAGTATGATTTTATAGTTATCTTTGCAGTTTATATAAGGTTAAAGAGTTTTGTACAGGTGTCAAGTTGACAAGGGGTGGTCAGCTATAGTTCAAGTCTATGCCAAATAGACACTCAGCTGAAAGTGTGGGTGGACCCTAACCTAGCAATCAGGTTGCAACCTGACAACACCTCCTTGAGAGTGTGACCATTTGTGTGAGGGAGCGACCTGAAGCAAGGTCGACTACCCTTCTAACTTGAGCTGGAACCTGCGTCTAGTTCTTCAGTCTCCTGTTGTGGTGCCTGCTGATCCCAGGAGCTGTCAGTGACTTCCAATGAGGGATTCATTTGGCCAAACTCAGATTCACTCACCTCTTCAGCCACCAGTCTGTGTCCCCTTCTACTTTGCCAACCTGCTTCCTGCTCATCAGCTTCTACCGATACATGAGTCAGGAGAAGGCTGACTTGAACTGGACTTGACTGGACTGACTTATTTCTACAACTCTGTAAGCCATTTCTCCATATAAATCTCTGCTTATTTATAAACACGTACGAACATCACTGGTTTTGCTTCTCTAGAGAACACCACCTAACACACAAACTTAGCTTTCATCGTATGTAAAAACTCTGCCCCTATACAGCGCCATGCTCCTACTTTACATTGCTGCTGCTGCAGCTGTCAAGGAGAATCAGATACATTTTTACATTTGTGTGCATATCAGCATAGATTGTATAGTTATTGTTTTCTTTTAAATAGCATATGAAATATAAAAAGAAGTTAAGAGTCGATTTTATATTGATCTATAAAGCAACATTTATGAGTGTTCTGTATTTCTTTTTGTTAATTTCAGATTTGGGGCCAGTGTCCTTTTATTTCACCCTGATGGGCTTTCTTTAGTACATCATCTCTAGTAGGGCAGGTCTGAAAATGACGTTTTTGTTTTCTGGAAATACACTTTATCCTTTATTTTTGAGTGATAGTTTTGCTGGATATAAATTAGTTGACTGGAACTTTGTTTTCTTTCTGTACTTTAAAAATGTTTCTCCATTGTCTGGTGAAGTCCTTCTCTCTTGCTGCTTTTAGTGTTCTCTCTTTGTCTTTAGACAATTTAATCATAAGGTATCTCAATCTGAATCTCTCTGCATTTATCCTGTTTGGGATTCATTGAGCTCCTTGAATGTATAGATTCATCATTTTCATCACAACTGTGGAATTGTAGGTAATTATTCCTCCGTATTTCTTCCCTATTGTCTCTCTCCTTTCCTATCAGATTTCTGCAGTGAACATTATGGCTTCCAGTAGATTTCAATAGCTCTAGTAGTTTTTCATGTTTCTTTTCTCGTTCTGCTTCTTCAGATAGAGTTATATCAATTGACCTGTTTTCAAGTTCATAAATTCTTTCTTCTGCTGCTCAAATCTGTTGAAATCCTCTACTAAATCTTTCATTTCAGTTACTACTTAACAGCTCCAGAATTAATATTTGATTTTTTTTACAATTTCTACTTCTGTATTAATATTCTACTTATCTTCACAGTTTTCTTTAGCTCTTTGAGCATATTCTAAATACTGTGTTCAAGTTTTCTTTAGTTAGTCTAATGTCTGGATTTTCTCAAGAACTGGTACTGTTCATGCCTTTTGTCCTGCATACTATTCAGGTTTTTGTCCTATATATTTGGCCTGTGTTAGACCAGCCTGAGTAGAGAAACAAATCTGGGGATACTCATATGTGTATAAGAAAGAACTTTATATCAAAGAGTAATTGTATATTAAGAAACCATCCCAGCCCAGTCCAGATCGTCTATAAGTCCGATATTAGCCCATAAATCTGATACTAGTCCATAAATCCCTCTTCAGACTCAGGAAGCTACATGCGATGATGCAAAATGAACGAAGATCACAGGCCAGTGGGTGCAAAGCCTTGTGGATCCTGTGGTGATGGAAGCATCTCGGTATCTCACAGATCTCAGTGTGGCTCTGGCAGTTCTCCACATGACTCAACAGCAGGAAGGGGAAGCAGAGAAAATGAGGCTTTCACAGGGCTCAGTACATCTCCATATAGCTTGTGAACAGGAAAACAACAGCAGAGAGAGAGGGGACGTTCCAAGAATCCTCATGAGAAGGCCATGCATCATTAGGCTGGGACATGCTTGCTAGGCAAGACTCTACCCCTACACTTACTTATCAAGTTGACATGAAATTCTGTAACTACCATAAGGCTTTATTTGTCTCTTTGTCTGCCTTGTTTTTAAAAAGAAAAAGAAAACTGGACATTTTCACTATCAAAACTTGCAAAAACTGAAACCTATATAAGGTGGGAACCTGTCAGAGAAGGCAAATACACATATTTTCCCCTCAAATGAACAAGAGGAAAGTGGTGATGCAGCACACTGACAAAGATGGGACAGTCATGAGACCCAGGAAACACAAAGCTGGCTCTGTATTATGGGGCTACTCTGGGAAGCAGATTATAACCTCTCCCTAAGGTTTGTTATTTATGCTTTCTGTAGTAGCTGTTTGTTTATTAAAGGGCTTTTCTAAGATAGTTTTATAAACTATGTGTTTTTGTCATATATGTCCACTAAATCCTTGTTCTGTTGGTTAATGCTCTACTCGTGGTTCAGTAATGATTTCCTTAAATGCCTGCACTTGCCTACTTCCTCAAAAACAACAATAAAACCTCCCATATGTTGATTCTGGACTGAGTTTTGGTTAGAACACACTTCCACATTCAGCTAGGCAATTTACAATTTTGTCTTACTTTTATTTCTTGCAAGTACAGAACTTAGGGTCAGTCAGAAGTAAGAGCTTAGAGCCTTCTCTAGTCTTTCCTTGTTTTAACTTTTTATTGTGAATTATGTAATGGTTTATAGAGCATATTGTCAGTTTTATATTCAACAATTCATATATATTTTGTTTCAGCTGTGGTACATAGTTCCTTACATCCGCTGTAATGAATGGTAACTAAGATTGCCAGGAAACAAAGAGTGTGGTTATATTCACAGCCTCCAACAGGTCAGAACTCAATCTCATTCAGTCTGGTTTGTGAGCAGATAATTCATTCCAAAATGGGATGATAGCCACAAACATGAAATCTAGAATTATTATATAGCATGTAAAGAGTCATAGGTGAAAGGGCCACATTAATAGAGTGTAACTCAAGCAACCATGCATCCACCCAAATAATGAGAGACCAAAGGAAGAGAGGGGAAAAGGATGTGTAAGGAGGGAAATGTGCAGAATATCGGTACAAGACTCCTGCCTCCAAATCCAAAGGAGAAAGAGGTCATTCTCGTCAGCAACCCATAGAGATCATACTGTACAGCTTTTCGTTCATGAGTACAGCCTTAAGAGACTTACTGAGATTCCTCTAGGAATATGGTGGCTGATCAAGAATGTAATAAAGGTCCAGGGTATATAAAATAGAATGTATTCAGTTGGCCACATCATACATGTCCATCTCAGGCTGTGGAACAGATTAATTTCTATACAAGCTATATGTAAAGGCTCGAATTTCAAACGCAATCATATTTTAAGTGACAGAAAATTTGTATTTCAAGAAAGCCCTTTTGTTAGCTGTCATGCACAACTATAGCATCCCTTGACCTAGGACCAGCTCCTAAGCCTCTTTGGGAAGCATTCACAGTCACTGAAGTCTGGGTCATTCTTACATCCCCACAACCTAACTTTCAGTGCAACACACAACACAGACCCAACAAACACGTTAAAGAAGGCACTACCACCCAGAGTCTGCACTTGGTCTGTACTTCATGGGTCCATTGGCTCATCATGCATAATTTACTGCAAAGCCTCAGTGCTTTCTGTCCTACAGAATCCATTAAGCATATATTTTACTTATGAGCAGCTGGAAAACCCCTTATGAGCTCAGGTATAATCTGCTAAAAGCAGCAGAGCAGGGGTCTTTGCCTTTAGTCCACATCACCCCCATTTTTCCCCAATGCGAAGATGCCAAAGTAATGAGGATTAATTCTATTCATACGGTCCTGTCTTCCAACTGAACGGGAGCTTGATCCTGAGCCAAACGGAGCCAGTGAGGTGAATGTCCTGGAAGCCTGAATGACAGATAGAGACACTTGAAGCAAAGGCCCAGTGAAAACCAGGCAGAACCACAGGGATTTTTTTAAAGCAGGAGGAAAAGTATACATATACGTAGACATCATCTACACAAACATACGCAGGGACAAGGAAGAGGTTCGAGGAAGCTTTCTTAAGACTCCTTCTGCACCAGACTAAACTGTTTTACACACCTTGGCATTTAATTTTTCTAGCAGTACTTCAAGGTCTGTATATTATTAAACCTTATTTGTTTGCAGATGGAGAAATGGGGATTCAGGCTCCAGCTCCTATCACTATAAGTGACGGTGCTGGCATTTGTTCTAGTTATTTTACCTAGCCTGAGTTCTCTTTCTCAGCAGCTCCAAACGCGTTATGCATCAAAAGTCTATGTTATGCTGGCACTAGCTTATTCTGGGATAATGTGCTGGCAACTTATGGTGAACAATCAGCTTTACCCAGAAGCAGATGACTCGCACCTGCAAGAGAGCAGAGTCATGGGATCCTGGTGACATGGCTCGGTCCCATACAAATTGAATTGCTCAGCTCCTTGCATTCAAGGACTTCTGCAGTGCCTCCTTCACCAACTTTCCCCAAAGAGCCGCCCTTGCATGCCCCTTCTAGGTTTCTCATGTCATTCTACCTCCCACCTTCGTACTTCATCGTCCTCCTGCACAGAGTGGCCAGAAAGATAGGAAGGAAGAAAGGCACATTTCCACCCCTATCTATCCTTCAAGGCTATCAAAGGCAGTCTCCCAGGCAGTGTTCCCAGCAAGAACACCTCCGCTGACCATCCAGTCACGCATCTCTAACACGGTGATGCTACCCTACACTGATGCAGAAGCGGTGCTTCAGGATCTTTGTATAGAATCACGTAAATTGAAACGGTGACGGAAACCAAACCAAAGCAATTGCTGAATCACTTCCAACTCAGGGCGACCCGAGGAATCCCAGCGTAGGGTTACGCTCAGCAATAGACTGCGACCTTTCCGAAGCAGACCACAGGCCTGGTTTTGCTTGTTTCTTTATTTTTTGGTTTTGCTTTTGAGGTACTTCTGAGTTGTTTCAAACTGTCAACCTTTCTGTCAGCAGTCCACCTCTTAACCATTTGCATTACCTACTGGGGATAAATTTAAATCATAACCTTCTAGGAGGGGAGAGTGTTGTAGCTCCTAGACCTGAGTGCGAGGGCGCTACCACACATACATTTACTGAACAAATAGGAATTGTTGTTGTTGTTGTTGTTAAAGTGCCACCAAATGAGTTCCAACCCATAGCAGCCCTATGCACAAGAGATGGACACACTGCCCAGTTCTGCGCCCTCCTCACAATTGTTCCTGGCTCGAGCCCACTGTTGGAGTCGCTGTGTCCATCCATCTGCCGAGGGCCTTTTTATCTTTCGCTGTTCCTCTGCCAAGCGTGGTGTGCTTCTCCAGGGACTGGTCTCTCCTGACAACACGTCCCAGGTATGTAAGCCTCACCATCCTTGCCTCTAAGAAGCACTGTGTCCATACTTCTCCCCAGATAGATTGTTTGCCCTTTTAGCAGTCCATGATGTTTCCAGCATTTATTGTACAGGTTCAGTATTTCAGGTTCTGGGCAAAGAGGAACCAAGAAGCAAGATAATATATATGGTCCTTCCTCTGAAGAAGAGAAACAGCCAAATCAAAAATGGAGCAAGAGATCCTTAAAGTAGGGATCCTGAATGGCCAAAGAAATATAAAAACATGTCAAATATAAAAACACGTCAAAACCTATCAATCATAACAAAGTGAGTTGGAATATGAATGAGATACCCTACATTCACCAGCTTGGCAAACATGCTAAAGTGTGACAATACTAAACATTGACCATTGAATGAGAGACACTTGACACATTGTAAGGTAGAGGGTAGCATGCATAACTTCAACAATTTTAATCCGATACATGGGAGGGCCTTCAAAAAATTTCATGAAAATTTCCATAATCATTTAATTCAAAATTTCTACAAACCCTTGGAAGCCCACTCTTATGTTGAAGCAAAACTCTTGTATATCCACCCAAGGAGACATGCCCAAGAATTTTTATTGCATTAAATAGTTGAAACAGTTTCTCAAGAAACTGAATCCTGTATGGGAGATGTACTTGTAATGATACTAGTATATGTAAAATTGTCCTCAAAAAGTAATGTGGTATGCTACAACAGAGGGACAAATTAAATTTTATGTGATCCTGGAGGCACAATTGATAAGTGGCTTGTAAAAGGCAGGTAAACCTTTGTCAAGCAGAGAAGGAAATGGAGAAAAGAAAGGGAAGGAGGGAAGGAAGGAAGGAAGGAAGGGAGAAGTGTCCCAGGGAAAGGGGACAGTGCCTATAACTATATAGGGGCAAGAAAGAGCATATGTGAATGCGAAGCTCCTTGTGCCTGGATTATCAAGCTATGATAGAGGTTGTTATGGGGTGAGACTAAAGGAAAAGGTGTTGGCAACTCATAAGAGGAGACAGAAAAGGTTGGCTGCTAGACCCGTATTAAAGCTTTATTTCAGTAGCCTCCAGAAGAAACAATCCGAAGTTTTGAAGTGAAATTCTCAGATCATGATATTTTAAAAATGAACAGTAGGAACGAAGAAGTGAGGTGGTGGAGCCCTGATACTAGGCGAAGGTGGTGGAGCCATGCTACGACATGGGCAGGGCGAATGTTGCGGTGGTTTTTAGGTGACATCAAGTTGGTTCCAACCCATTGTGGCCCTATCACAACAGAACAAAACACTGCACGGTCTTCTGCCAACCTCACAATCACTCCTACACCTGAGCCCATCCATGCAGCCACTGTATCGACCCTTTTCCTGGTGGGCCTTCCTCTTTTGGGGGCACCCTTCTGCTTTACCAAACATAATGTCCTTCTTCAGGGACTGGTCTCTCCCGATCACATGTCCAAAGTATGTAAGAGGAAGTCTTGGCATCCTTGCTCTAAGAAGCACTCTAACCCTCCTTCTTCTAATATATATCTGTTTGGCCTTTTAGCAATCATGGCACTTGTGATCCTCTTCTCCAGCACCGTGATTCCATTGCATCTGTTCCTCTCCAGTCTTCCAGTGTGCAACACTCACTTGCCTATGATGTAATGGAGAATACCATGGCTCGGGACAGACACATCTTAGTCTTCAAAGTAATATCTTCGCTCTTCAATACATCACTTCTGTCGATTTGTCATATTGCGGTGGCTTGTGTGTTGCTGTCATGCTGGGAGCTATGTCACTGGTATGGCCAATGCCAGCAGGGCCCCCCAAAGTGAACAGGTTTCAGTGGAGCTTCCACATGAGAACAGACCAGGAAGAAGGCCTCAACTCCCCACTTTGGAGTAAGAAGCTGTGTAAAAACCCTGTACATAGCTTTGAAGCATTTTCAAATGCTCTCTAGATTGTTGGCGAGGGAGAATGTACAAAGAACAAATAAGATGGATGTTTTCCACTACAATTGATTCCACCGTGACCTATTCCATTGTACCATCAACTCCGTGGCAACTAGCGTCAGCAAGACATCGGTCCAAGTGGGATCCATTGCAGTGGGAACGACCCAGGTTATTGTCTTCTCTGTACATTCTCTCTGCCATTTCCATCTCAGGGCTCCACCACGTTCACCTGGTACTGGTCACACCACTGCTACCACCTCCCCGACTGCTGGGGGTAACCAAAACACCAAGAAAGATAATTCAGTGCCTTTTAAAGAGTCAGTATCATAAGATGATGTGAATTATGCCACATGTGAAGACTCTAAAAACAGAAAGCAACTAATATAGGAATTTGAATTTGATGCTGCTTCAGGGTACCAAAAAAACTGCTCTAGCTGTAAAACACATTTTGGGAGTAATTGAGGAAATTTGGATACAGACCAGATATTAAATAATATTATTGAATTATTCTTAATATTTTATGTGTGATAATATTTTGGTTATGTAAAAACTGTCTTTATTGTTTGTGCAGGCACATTCAAATTTTTAGGTCTATAGGATCACAAATTCTGTAATTTAGTTTTATGTAGTTCATGGGGAAAAGATAAATGAAAAGAAGAGAATGAGAAAAAATAGAGAGAAAGCAAATATGTGAAAACATTACTAATTTTAAAATCTCATTAGTAGATAGAAAATTCAGGTCTCAATCTGAAATATTGAAGGATCTATTACCAAAATACTGATCGATACAGGAAGCATCAAAAGAAGATGGAAGGAGGAGGGGGAGTGTGGAGAGGGGGGAAAATGAGGAGCTGATTCCAAGGGCTCAAGTAGAAAGCAAATGTTTTGGGAATGATGATGGCAACATATGTACAAATGTGCTTGACACAATAGATGGATGCATGAATTGTGATAAAAATTGTACAAGCCCCCAATAAAATGATTTGTTTAAAGATGGAAGGAATACACAGTGTATCAAAACAAAAAACTGGCTGACACTTAAAGCATTTCAAGAGGTATCATATGATCAGGAGCCAATGGGACTGAAGAAGAAACCCAAGTTGCACTAAAGACATTAGTGAGGGGAAAAGCTCCCGGAATTGAAGGAATATCAATTGAAATGTTTCAACGAGCTGATAAAGGACTGGAAACACTCACTCGTCTATACCAAGAAATGTGAAAGACAGTTAGCTGGTCAACCAACAGAGAGAGATTCATCCAAAGAAATGTGTGCCCATCCAAAGAAAGGTGCCCCAACAGAATGCTCAACCTATAGACCAATTTCATTCATGTCACATGCCAGTAAATTTTTGCTGAAGATAATTCAGAAACCGTTGTAGCAGTACATTGACTGGGAGCTACCAGAAATTCCAGCTAGATTCAGAAGAGAATGCAGCACCTGGGATATCATTGCTAATGTCAGGGGGTATCTTGGCTGAAAGCAGAGGAGAGAAGATTTACTTGTGTTTTATTGACTATGCCAATGCATTTGATTGTGCGGATCCTAACAATTTATGGATAACCCTGCAAAGAATGGGAATTCCAGAACATGGTATTGTGTTCATGCAGAACCTACACATGGATCAAGAGGCAATCTTTTGAGCAGAACAAAAAAATAGTGGATGGTTTAAAAGGTATGCATCAGGATTGTATCTTTTCACTATAATTATAGACTTCAATATGTATGTTGAACAAATAATCTGAGAATCTAGAGTATCTAAAGAAGAATGTAGTATCAGGATTGGAAGAAGCCTTATTAAGAAATTTAGGAGAAAAAGTTACTCTGAAAGTTAGGAGAACTTAAAGCATTTGTTGATGAAGAACAAGGACTGCAGGCTTCAGTTTGGATTACAACTCAATGTAAACAAAATAAAACTCCTTGTAACTGACCAATAAACAACATCGTGTTAAACAGAGAAATAACAAAGCATTCAAGGGTTTTATTTCCGTCATGGAATCAGCAGTCAAGAAATCAGATGGCCCAGCTGTGAAGCACAGGAGGAGTGGATGCGTAACGAGAATAACTGATACAAGGGATTATAGGGAATACAGGATGGGGATGGATGATGAGGAGTAAATGGTGAAGATGGGAGGGGGGAAGGAGCACTAGAATGGATTGTGATTGTATAACTCATCTTGGAGGTGATTTAACCATGGGAGGGGAAATATTCTTAAAAAAATTGATGTTGTGTGATTGTATAATTCTCCTTGATATGATTAAATGATTAAACTATTCAATTATATGCTATGTAAAATACTTACCAATAAAAATGCTGGGGGGAAAAAGAAATCAGATGATTCATTGCACTAGGCATCTGCTGCCCCAAGACCTCAAGTGTTGAGGATCAAGGTTGTTCCTTTGAAGATTGAGGCATATCTGATACAAATGATGGTATTTTCAATTGCCTCATACGCATGTGAAGGTTGGACAATGAATAAGAAAGACTGCAGAAGAATTATGAATTTGAATTATAGTGTTGGCAAAGAAGATTGGAAATACAACAAACAGCCAGAAGAACCAACAAATTTCTCTTGAAACAAGTACAACCAGGAAGCTCCTTGAAAACATGGGGGACTTTGTCTCATGTGCTTTAGACGTTATCAGAAGTGATCGGTCCCTGGAAAAGGACAGCATGCTTGAGGAAGTGGGTGTCAGCAAAAAGGAAGAAGACCACTGTTGAGATGGGCTGACACAGTGGTAGCAACAATGGGCTCACACATCATTCCAATTGTGAGGATGGCGCAGGACCAGTAGCGTTTCACTCTTGTTGGGCATAGGTTTGCACCTACTAGTACTCATCGGGAGCTCGCATTCACAATAGTCAGATAATGTACATGTTTGAAATTTCTCATAATAAAACATAGGGGGAAATGACTGAAGAAAACAGGCTCCTGGATATGAGTATAAAGAGTTCTATGGCAGGCCTGTCTGGATAGGACAGGCTGGATGAACAATCTGGAGGAGAAAACAACGGGACTGACAGTTCCGGGGGG
>NW_022103904.1:18104462-18106592 GCF_000313985.2 Echinops telfairi
AAATAAAGAGTTCTATGAAGAAAGCGAGCTTCAGACAAGAAATCAACCGGGCAGCCATTCAAAGCCCCCGTTCACTCCAAGGGATGAAGAGGAGAGTGTGCTCCAGAAAAGAAGTAGAGCTTCAGAAGCTACTCATAGGATGGCGATGAATTAGGATTGACACGACAGCAACGGGTCTGGGTTGGTTCACGTAAGAACATAAAATTAAGAGGCTAAGTAAAAAAAATAAGACTTCAGGGATTTATTCTAAACAAAATATATTTAGAACCAGCAGATGGGTTCAGGCAAACTGTCTCCATGACATACTTCTCCTGTTCTTGTTAGGGAGACTTCAAAAGAAGAACGGAAGCAGTGGTTTCTGAGAGAACAGTGCAAACAGTGAGATTCAAGACAGAGGTCTGCACAATAGGCGGTGGTGGCTGTCTTTTAGAATTCAAAAGGGGTAAACTTGACCGTTTTTCTTGAAGGGCACAGAGTGATCACACAAGCTAATTATAAAGAAGTTTTAAGAAAAATTATAAGCTGCCTTAGTGAGGAAACGGCCAGGAGAATGGCGCTGAGGAGTTTCAGAGGGGTTTCCCTCAGAACAAGGTGCTGTTTCATCTTTCAAGCTAGTAAGGCTGGTCCTGTGAGAATTGTCCCTGTGAGGAAACCTCACCTCATCCATCCCCCAGCCCTGATCTGGGTCTTCAGACTAAGTCCTCAGATTGCTTTTGGATTCCAAAGCTCACAGGACATTGAAAAGAATTGAGTCCCACGAAAAGGAGGCCGGAACTGCCATGTATATGTGGTGTCGATCAAAAAGCACAGAATTCCCTGGAAGACTTAAAGAGATAGAAACACCACTTTCCGATGTGTATAGATCTAGATGGAGAATATGCTGGGAAACATTAACATCACATTTGGTATCTTTGGTTAATAAAATTTTCTATGCTTTTTGTAGCAATACTTTTTTTTTTACTTTTCCTTGTAGATCTTGGCTATCTAATATCTTGCCTGGTTAAATCTCCATCATTTGTTTCTAGTTTCCTTTGTAACTTACTTTAGAAGCATGCTTGAAATACAGCTAAAATCTGAAAATAATGAGAAAGGATGGTGGCAGTGCTGATCACTCACAAATACCACCTCTTGGTAAAGATGTGAAAGTCCAAGGGCAAAATGCCTAATTAAGGTCACTTCATTCCCCAATGGTCCTGATGCCAGGCATGTACAGAACTTGTACCCATCATTATCTGAACTTGGCTCACTCTATTTTTGAAGCTTTTGAACATAAGAATATATTTTTAAACAGATTCTTCTAATACTACCAGTGCCTGAAGGCACTTAGACACAAGAGTTTTTGTTTTTGATTTTCCTTTGAGTGGCAGCCATAGCTAATGCCAAAGTGGAGAGGGCAGAAACATTCCATGTCCACTGGGGATCAGACGCTTGGAGAAAAAAAAAAAGTTTCTGCTTGACATGACCTTAAAAAAATACTGAAAACATCGTGGTCTTTAAAGACCTGAGCAGGAATGAGAGCAGTGACCTGCTTTTTAACTTCAACATCACTTGGCATTGCTTTTCTTGGATGACTGGCTTTATTAAAAGCTCAATTTCCCTTCAGATGTACTCCTTTGATGGTAAAGTCAAAGGAAACGACGGCAACCGAATATTGTAGAATTATTATCACCAGCCTGGGACCTGAGGCAACATGTCCTCATCACAGACAGACCCCCCCTTAGCTGGGCTTGTGGCACTGGGCCTAAGCAGAGAATGGCTCACAGTAGCACAGAATTACCATCTCAATCCCACCCAACCGAGAAGGGCAATCTCTAAGCACGTTAAAGCTCCAGGTAAATAAAAAAGGGCTAATGAAGTGGTGGTGTGAGTTGATTGCTGGGCTCACCAACTCCAAGCTATGAAGATCTCAGTCAATAGCAGGGGAGGCGGGAGGAGATACCCCTGGGCCTTCTCCAAGGGCTCATCCAATACTTACCTTGGGGAATGTGGGTTTTTTTGGGCTAAAACTTGCCATTTTATAAAATAAGCCTTTAATCCTGGGGTTTGTGTACTGTCTCTTGATTTTTCAAGGTTGGCAAGCGAATCAATTGAATGTAAAATAAGCCTTGATGTAGAAAAACCATGTGCATG
>NW_022103904.1:18108630-18111915 GCF_000313985.2 Echinops telfairi
TATGTATGGATTGTGATAAGAGTTGTACAAACCCCAATAAAATTATTTTTTAAAACTATAATAAATAAATAAAAGAGCTTAGAGGGAATCTATTTTTTTTAAAGATCATTTTATCGGGGGTTCGTACAGCTCTGATAATAATCCGTACATCAATTGTATCAAGCATATTTATATATATATTGCCATCATTATTTTCTAAACATTTACTTTCTATTTTAGCCCGTGGTATCAGCTCTTCCCCCCTCCCACCATGACCCCTTGGTAAATTATAAATGATTGTTTTCATATCTTACACTGACAATAAATCATTTTCTAATTAAAAATTTTTTTAAATGTTAAGGTTTACAGTCTCACAAGTCCTAAGGAGCAGTTCTGCTCTGTCCTGTAGGTTTTTTATGAGTCCGAATCAACTCAGTGGCACTAGGTTTGGTTTTATATAAATTATTTCATGATATATCTTATAGTTTAGTACCTTAAAACCACAAACATGTATTATCACACAATTTCTGTGAGGCAGGCATTAAGACAACGTTTAGCTGCCTCGTTCCGATTTCAGTCATTCGAAGGCTTGGCTGGGTTAGAGGATCCACGTCTAAGTTTACTCCCATGGCTGTAGGCAGAGGGCCTGTTTCTTGCAGTACAACCCGCTCCACAGAGATGCTCATGATGAGGCAGGCAGCTCCTCCCAGAGTAAGTGCTCCAAGAAAGAACGTAATCAAGAAGGAAGACCTAATACTGCTTTATGTCCCAGCCTTCAACATTATACAGTGCCACGTATGTCATGCGTTAGTCATTAAAAGTGGGTCAACAAGTTAGGACCACAGTGTTGGGAGAAATCTAGGTCAACTGACGTAACATAGTCCACAAAAACAATGTTCTATGACCCACTTTGGTAAGGAACAACGAGGGTCTCGTAAATAGCCATCTATGGGGCAACTATTGATCTCTCCTCCCCCAGAGCAAAGAGGTGTAAAGAAAAGCTTCCAAGAAGCAATTAGTCCCAAGAGCTAATGTACCACATGAAACACGGCCTCCACTATGTGGAGAGCAGAAGAACAAGATGGTCTAGCTACCACTAATAACCTCTGCATTTAGGATCACAAGAGAAGATCCTGAAGGGAGAGGGAAGGAAAAAATGTGGAAGAAAATTCAGAAACATTAAGAAAAAAATTCAAACGTATTGCTCTGGTAAATAGAGACTGACAGAATCCCCCCAAAGTGTGGCCATACTCTTCAAGCTTGAAACGGAACCCACCCCAATGATCAACTTTCAGCTAAACAATAGACATGCCTAGAAAATGAAAATTGGCACCAAGGAGGAAAGTATTCTTCAGTCCAAGCAACCAAATGTGACCAAAAAGGCAGCATTAGCCAAAACACAAAGCTCAGTAGGCAGAACGAGAGAACGAAGGACAAATTGTAATGGAAAATCCAGGTAGAAGGAGGAGAGAGTATTGTTACGTTGAAAGGTTGCGGGCAATGTGGCAAAAGAAAATGTATATAATTTTTTGAATGGAAAACTAATTTGCTCTGTAAATGGTCATGCAAACTGAAGTTTTAAAAAGAAGAAACAGTGTCACATATCTAGCCCATGCTCAAAGGGAAGAAAATTGAGATTCTACCCTTTTTAGGAATTAATACCAAAAAATTTGTAGACCTATATTTAAAATCACCACAACTAATTTTTTTCTGGGAAAAAGAAAATGTGTGTTCAATGAAATAGCAACCTCATAACTCAAGCTTAATGATCCCAGATTTCAAAGACAAATCTTTCCCTTCATCCCACACCCACCCCAGGCCCATCTTAATACCTATGAAATCAGGATGTATGTTTCAAATCACACAGTCTAGTTTCGGTGAAATACAAATGGCGAATGCCTCTTCAAATAACTGGATGCTTGAGAATCTTTGTGATTGTTATCACAGCATCTCTGGGCAACATGCCTGATGGTTTGATGCTTTGTGGATAGCCCCCTGGGCACCCCAATGCCCAGAGCACTGGTGTTCGCCCTTCTCCTCTCTACCTCATGCTGACTGGGATGAGAACTGGCTTGTATTGCTCAGAGGTCCTCAAGAGTGGAAAGAAGAGGAGTTCTCTAATGCCTGTGTGGCTCTGTGACCTTGATTCCATGCCTAGGGATTCCAGAAGTACCCAGCAGCGGCTCCTTCCCTCCACACAAGGTCAAGTGGTGGTGCTGGTTGTTCCTAGACTGAAGTTTTCAAGGGATGAAAGGCATCCCCATTCAATTCATACCTCGCATGCCACGTCATGTGCCCTCTGAGTGGGGTCTGCCCACACAGTCTCCATTTCTAGAGAACATGAAGGCAATGTGGGCTGGCAGGTGAGCTGACTCCAAGGTGAGCATCTGCCTGCACCTTTGGAAGATGGGGAGTAGCCCTGGTATCTACATGTCTCAGGGAGGAGGCCCCATCCCTTGTTGAACACTGCCCATGCTTTCACCTTTCTTTGCTTCATGGGGAACTCCTCAAACTGAACTATTGGGTGATTCCTATTCTAGCCATTATCCGTGGACTCTTGGTCATGGGCCCTAGGAGGACAAGCAGTTTTGGTGCCAACATGCTAGTGTTAAGGGACTTCCTCTTACTCTTGGCATCTGAGAAAATAACCCTTCACAGCCAACACCTTCTAAGGGGACTACAACATGTAACAAGAAAAACAAAGGGAAAGCCCGGTAAGGGAGGTTTGACCTCCTTGCTGATAGGCTGCGGTGGGAGGACAGCATGAAGAACAAGCAAGACATCATGATGATCTCCTGACACTGCAGAATTGTCCCAGAGCCATGTCTGTAAGTATGGCAGCCCGAACAATGGAAAGGAATGACTTTGCTTTAAGAAGAGGGGCTCCTTTCCTCCTGCTACACTACCGACCACTTCTCCTCCCCAGGGTCCAGTCAGGGAAGCTACTACGAGTCTTGTAAGCAGTTGCCAAAGATTTAGACTTAAGTAAAATATGTCATTTACTAATAATATCAGCATGTGCTCCTGGGAGTGGGCTCGACTATCTATGCAACTTCATGAATGCCTCCTGGTGTAGAAGGATACATGAAAGTAGAGTGGATCCCTGAAAAAAAGGTTCAGAAGGTAAGTTCACCTGATCCACCATATATGTGAGATCAGACGAGCATCTGAGTGTCTAGGGGAGAGTCTTGTGCTCCCGCCGGCATGGAGAGGAGGAGTCCCTGTCCCACCTGGAGCTTGAGGAGTGATAGACCAATTCCTTCCTATCCAACAGGTGTCTGCAGATGCAGCGGCCTCAGTGTCTCC
>NW_022103904.1:18115523-18117059 GCF_000313985.2 Echinops telfairi
TGTGGTAGCTCCTTACTTTGAAGGAAGTGAAAACTTTATGCATAGCTTGGAAACACTGTCTGATCCTGAGACCTGATGAATGAAAGTAGGGCATTGCTGAAATGGGGTTGAGGACGGTCCACTCAGGTCCTAGGGCACTGGAAAGTGACTGAGGAAGAACGGCTTTCTGTGAGCGGAGTAGACATGGGAATGGGAATGGAGTAAGGCCTGTGGGAGGGGATCCTTCAGGATCTTCATTTGCTGATGGGGCACAACTCAAGGTAAGCAGAAACAGCTGCAAAAAGCTGCTGCTAATTGGAACTGGGAACGTGCAAAGCATGAATCTAGGAAAATCGGAAATGGTCAAAATGAAATGCAATGCACAATAATCGATATCCTAGGCACTAATGAGCTGCATGGACTGATATTGGTCATTTGATTCAGAAAATCATATGATTTACTAGGCCAGGAACAACACAATCAAGATGAACAGTGTGGCCTCATTGTCAAAAGGGACATGTAAAATCACTTATGAAGTACAATGTTATAATATGGTTAAATCTATTTTCCTTCAAGGAAATATAATCAATACAAGTATTATGCAACTTTATGCACCAACCACAGAAGCCAATGATGAAGAAATTGAAGAATTCTACCAACTGTTGCCAATAATTATTGGCAATTAGAATGCAAACTTGGAAACAACTAGGAAGGAGTAGGAGTTGGAAAACATAAACGTGGGGACAGAAACAAAACTAGAAATCACATAATTGAATTTGCAAAGCCAACGACTTATTCATAACAAATAAAATTTTTAACAACACAAAAGGCAACTATACATAAGAACTTTCCCAGTTTGATCATTTTAAAAATCACACTGACTACATCTGTGGGAAGGGATAGTGCAGAAACTCAATTTCAGCTGTAAAAGCAAAGGCAGGGGCTAACTGTGGAACAGATCATGGATTGCTTACATTAGCTCAGATGAAAGCTCAAGAAAATTAAAACAAGTCCTCAAGAACCAAAATATGAGTTGATCCCATCTAAATTTAGAGAACATCTCCAGAACAGCTTCCACACATTGAACACAAATGACAGAAAACCTGATGAGCTGTCAGAGGACATCAAGAACATCAATCATGAAGAAAGCAAGAGGCCATTAGAAAGGCAAGAAAGGAAGAAAAGATCAAAGTGAATGTCAGAAAAGACTTTGAAACTTGCTCTTAAATGTAGAGTAATTAAAGCAAATAGAAGAAATGATGAAGCCAAAAAGCTGACTAGAAAATTCCAAGGGCAGATCAAGAAGACAAAGTCAAACATTACAATGAAATGAGCTAAGATGTAGAATTAAAAAACCCTAGGAAGGACATGCACATCATATCTTAAACTGAAAGAACTTGAGAAAAAATCAAGCCTTGGGTTGCAATCTTAAAAGACCCTGAGTTAGTTAATTGTGCCAGCCTGGCCGATAATCACATGTGGGGCTAATTGAAAGGCAGAGGGATAAATGGGTGGTGAGCCTCGCCTTTCTAGTTCTCGGGTCTCTTGTTTTGTGAT
>NW_022103904.1:18118033-18120033 GCF_000313985.2 Echinops telfairi
GGAATGAGACAGCAGTCTGGCAACTGATTGCCCTCAGTGGGGGAATGCCTGCGCATCTGACCTCCCCCCACAAGACCCTATGGTAAAAATATTGAATTAAGTAGGAAGAATCAAGAGAAGTTAGAAAGAGTACACGGAGTCACTGTATCAAAAAGGACTAGTCAGCATTCTACCATTTTAGGAGGCAGTATATGAGTAGGAATCAATGGTGCTGAAGGAAGAAGTCCAAGCAGCACTGAACGCATAAGCCAAAGACAATGTTCCCGGAATTGATAAAATACCCATCAAAATGTTTCAACAAGCCGATGAAGCACTGGAAGCACTCACCTCTATGCCAGGAACTTTGGAAGATAGCTACTTGGGCAACTGACTCAATTTCACCCATTTTAAAGATAGGAGAGCCAACAGAATGCTCAAACTATAGAACAATATCATTGATGTCACATGCAAGTAAAATTTTGCTAAAGATCATCCAACAACAGTTGCAGCAGTACATTAACAGGGAGCTGCCAGAAATTCAGGCCAGACTCAGGACACAGAACAAGGGATATCACTGCTGATGTCAAATGGATCTTGGCTTAAAGCAGAGACTACCAGAAAGAGTTTGACTTGTGTTTTATTGACTATGTAATTGCATTCAACTGTGTGGACCATAATAAATTAAGGATAACCATGAGAAGAATGGGAATTACAGAATACTTCATGATGCTAATGCAGAACTTGTACATGGATCAAGAGGCAGTTGTGCAAATGAAGTAAGGGATACTCCATGATTTAAAATCAGCGAAAGTGTGTGCCAGGGTTATATCCTCTCACCTACATATTCAATCTGTATGTGGAGCAGAGAAGCTGGCTTAAATGAAGAAGAATGTGGCATCGGGTTTGGAGAAAAGCTTAGTAAACAACCTGAGCTATGCAGATGACACAAATTTGCTCTCTGAACGTGAGGATGACGTGAAGCACTTGCTGATGAAGATCAATGATTGTAGCCTTCTGTATGGATTACAGCTTGTGAAGAAGACCAAAATCCTCACAGCTGATGAGAAAAGGAAATCACACAGGTATTGGTAGCCATTAAACCACCAGGGCTCCCAATTAGGAACATAGGTAATAGCATGATAAGTGGAGAGAAGGTTGACACAATCAAGGATTTCATCTTGTTTGGATCCACAATCAATGCTCATGGAAGCAGCAGTTACAAGATCAAAAGATATGCTACATTAGGTAAATCTGCTACGCAGGACCTCATAAGAGCATTGAAAAGCAGGAATGGTACTTTGAGGATGAAGGTGAGCTTGACCCACACCAGACTGTCAATGACTCACGGGCATGTGAAAGTTGGACATTGAATAAGGAAGACCAAATCCGAATTGATACATTTGATTTGTGGTGCTGGAGGAGAATATAGAAAGCTCCATAGACTGGTCAAAGGACAAACAAATGTGTTTTGGAAAACGTAAGGTCAGAATGCTCCTTAGAAGCAAGAATGGTGAGATGCTGTCTTACATACTTTGAACGTATTGTCAGGAGAGACCTGACCCTGGAGAAGGACATCGTGGCTGGTAAAGTGGAGGGGCAGTGAAAAGGAGACCGCCGTCAGAGTCTGCAACGATGGGCTCAGGCATAGGGACACTTGAGATGCACAGGACCATGCAGTGTTTTATTCTGTTGTGCGTACAGTCGATATGGGTCAGAACCGTTTGGGTGGTACCTAACAACAACCAGTTCACTTTAGATACAACATCATCCCCCGAGGATAAGAACATTATAATCACTCCCCTGGGGCATAGGGAGGATTCTATTGATCCCAACCAAACGGAGTTGATGCTGACTCATCGCAACCCTCTAGGCCAGGATAGAACTGCCCCTGTGAGTTTCCACGACTAAACCTGTTTCCAGGAGTAGAAACACATCTTTCTCCTGTGGAATAGCTGGTGGATTCAAACTGCTAACCTTGTGGTTCCCCATGCCTAACTCATAACCCAGTCCACCACCCAGGT
>NW_022103904.1:18121485-18122929 GCF_000313985.2 Echinops telfairi
ATTGCAGGGAAGATGGGGTAAGGTTTCCCAAAGAAATTCTCATAGGACCATCCTTCTACTCACAAAGAGTGAACAGGTGCATTGTTATTGGGGGTGGGATGGGGTAGGAATGATCACCACATAACTTTCCTCACCTTTTTCTCACCAGTGGAGTTTTCAAATTCTTAAAACATCTTCACAACAAGCCCCCTGGATTACCCTGTATCCTTCGAGAAAATCTCCCAAGATTAACCCCTTGGGAGTCCCCCCCGCCAACTACAATAGTTGCTGCTCTTCCTGCTGTGAATTGAACTGGCCCAGCAGATACTCTGAGAAGCCTCCGCTCTGATTAGACCTGCTTCTGGTGCAGGCACCCTAACAAGACTAAGTAAGACAAGTGCATGACTGCCAGGACTCATCTGCTGCCATCCACTGTTCACACAGATCCGCTCCAACAGATTTCATTTGGCATAGCCTGTGCATGTATGATCTAGAATCCTAGTTGCAAGACTTTTTAAACTTGCCCTTGTGAATATTACATTAAGTAAGTTTAAGCAGAGTTGGGAGACAGGCGAGGCTTTCTACTCCCATAAAGAGTTACAGCCTTGGAAACACAGGAGCAGTTCTCCCCTGCCCGAAAGGTCGCTGTAAGTCAGCATCAACTCAATGGCAGTGAGTTGTTTGTTTGTTTCATTAGTTGGGATTTCATACATAGATCACTCCATATTTCAATTGCATCAAGTAGAACATACAATTGTTACCATAATCAGCTTCCAAATATTTTTTTCTACATGGACTCCTGCACATCATCTCCCTTTACCCCACCACCATCCGTGTACCCCACTTGTGTTAAACAGGGTTCTCTAGAGAAACAAAACCAGGACACTTATGATTTTATGTAGCTAGAGAGAGAGAGAGAGATACAACATGAAGAAATAAACAACCAATTAGTCCCCAAAGCAGCCCAGAGGGCTCAATTGAACTCACTTCTGTGAGACAGTTAATATACTGGCAGTCCTTCAACTCACGAGGGCAGCTAGGTGCAAGTCAAGGAAGCAGACAGCCGAGTCTTCTGTAGAGCAAGACACACAGTTCAGCCACAGGCAGCAAACAGCAGGGCGGGTCAGCAACAGTCAACCAGATGGCAGGGTCCGACAGTCCCCAGCTCAAGTGATGTATACACCAGCAGTGTGGCAAATCAGGTCTCAAAGGAACCTCAAACTATAGTGACATAGTCCATGGGTTGAGTGTCCCACAGGTAGTATAGCTCGCAAGTTGAGGCAGAGAACTAGCTAAGGTAGCTGCACACTAGTCTGATCATCAGAGAGTAAAGAGGCAGAAAGTTGAGGCTTGCTGAGCCATTTATCTATTTGCCCTTCAATTAAACTGCAACCTTATTAATCCCACATGTGTTTATTGGCCAGGTTGGCACAATAAACCTACCTATCACTCCCCTCCCCCTGAA
>NW_022103904.1:18123822-18125391 GCF_000313985.2 Echinops telfairi
GACAATGACACAACTAGAACAATTAAGAGCTATAATCTCTGAGAAGTTAGAGTGCAAATTTAGCTGTAAAAGAGAGCAACTATTTTCATTTTGTATCCATTCTTTAACATTTGTATATTTGATATGTGTAAACTCTACTTCTATCACAATCAAATAAAAACTATTTAAAAACCAGCCCTCTGCTAAATCTCAGTGTGGGAACAGACGTTTCCTGTGGGTTGCCCATGTAAAATCTGTGCTGTCTACAATAGTTTGTCCACACTGACCATAGGGCTGAGCTGTAATATAGTTTGGGGAAATTTAGAGGAACACTTTAGTGTTTGCTCCCAGAGGACTCATGGATACTCAGAAGGAAAATGTAAACAGTTGCAGTGAAGAGACTTGATTTACTTTGTGCTGGGAAAATGAGGCCAACTCAAAGAAAGGAATTTCAAGGGCTCCAAGAGTCCTGCGATGAATCTGTGTAACTCAGTCTAATGGTTGAATAAAATGAAACAGCTGCTTTTGATTTTAGAAAACTCTCCAAGCCCAACTGAGACCTAACTTGAACGGAGTTATTTTTGAAGTTGAAACAGTCCTGGGTCTTTTCAAACAGCCAGGCGCATATTCAAGCAGCTCCTTCTTCTTACACAATTTTCACTTCCTCTTTCCTGCAGAAATTGAGTGCTGAATATTAATCCACATGGATCTTATCTCAGGCACTTCCTGATCACAACGGTTGAAAATTAATTCCTGATACTTTTCAAAACCTTGTAAATTTAAAAGAAAAGTCTAAAAGGGTCTGTGTCTAATGAATCCCCAACACTGGAAAAAGTGAACAAAATATTTCTTCCATGTTAGTATTTGGCATTCTTCACAGTGTTTGGACTGAAATATGTTTTTAAAAGAGGAAAAAGAAAGAAGATACAGAGTAATTCAATAAAAACCAAAACTGTTTGATTCAAAGATTTGCCTCTCCACCTGTCTGCCCCAATAACAACCCTTCGCTCAATCCCAAATCCGCTTGATTTTCACCTTCTTCCTCAGTCAGTCTTCTCTAAGCATAAATTTGACCTGAACTGAGTGGGTCGACGTTGGCCTAACACCATCACCTAGGACCCAACTTCAGACACTGTTTCAGTGTGGTCTGACTTTTTTAGAGTAACTTCACTGCTAATTCACTGTCCGCTTACAATGACTGTTCTGAACCCATAGTCCTAACCACCTCCACTGTCCTTGAGGTTCTAGGGGACCATCACCAATAATAGATATCCAATTTTTCTTCTCTGGGAAAATGCAAGTCATTAAAAAATGATGTGCCTCAGGAAAAGCTGGACTCCTCCTCATTCCAAGTGGGTCCATCTACAGTGGATCGTGAGTTTCTCATCTCCTTCGCAGTGATTTCTTTAGGAATAAGTGTGGGACAAAATTCTGAAAAAATAAGATATGAGATAAATCTGCTACATGGACTTTTGTTGTCTTCACTCTTAATATTTTTTAAAGTCATTTTATTGGGGTTTCATACAACTCATCACAATCCATACATACATCAATTGCATAAAGCACATTTGTACATTTGTTACCCTCATT
>NW_022103904.1:18126325-18129229 GCF_000313985.2 Echinops telfairi
ACTGGTCCCTTCTGCACCTCGTGGTCAGACAGGCTGGTGTGCTTCTTCCATGTTCACTCTTAATTTTTAAGCATCGAGGGAACACATCTTCGCTCTTGTGGCTTTGGGCCATCGTTATGTGAGGATGTGCAGCCTGTGGCCTCAGGGACCATGTGAGGACCAGCTGGGGATGTTCAAGGAGACTTGGTATAATTCCGCAGATTGGTAATGTCTGTTGACTCAGATTTTCTCTTACTTAGGGATGGATCTGAGGAGTCCTGGTGATGTAATGGTTACATGTTGGGCTGCTAACCACAAAGTCAGCAGTTTGAAATCACCAGCCACTCCTCTGGAGAAAGTCAAGACTTTCTACTCCTGTAAAGAGATACATTCTCAGACACTCACAGGGGCAGTTCTACCCTGTCCTATAGGGTCACTATGAGTCAGAGTCGAATCGATAGCAGTGAATTCGTTTAGTTATAGTGTAGATGGAGCTAGTTGAGAAATCAACTCATAAATCCCGTTATGTATAGGCTAACATGAGACCAGAGTATAGGCACCCACATGGAGGTCACAGAACGGACAGAAATGTTGATAAGGAACTAGCAGTTAGCCAACAATGTGGAGTGAAAAACAGCTTTCCAGGTTTAGAAAACGTTGGAGGCATGCATGGTGATAGAAAGCAACAAAGGAGTGGGAGGAGGATGGTGTGTTGAGGAACTAGGTGGCGTTCTTGAGGTTGAAACAGGAGGTGAATTCATATAAAGACATGAGGCCTCGGAGGTTGGCAGGTCAGATCAGGAAGGATTCCAGTGCAGTATTCTAGTCCCCAACCTGGTCATGGAGGGCTCTAACAAACCTCGTCAATTATTATCAGGCATAATTGAGTCTTTAAAAACATGTTAATATTTGTTTTTTATTATCATTTTTTGTTTACAAAGACAAACTTGGACTAAGGAAAACCATTACCCATTTTCAGATCTAGCTAAGATTTTTGACTTCACATTAAAAAAGAATAGTCCCAGATGTGTAAGCCCTCTGAAACGGAAATTAATAGTAGCTTATTTTGCCACAAGGCTTCCAGCTTTGAAAACAGCCTGAGGCCAGAATCAGCCTTCAAATGCGCTTCAATATGGTCAAGAAATGTCCCACAAGTTCAACAGACACTTATTGTTTCCTAGGTTTTGCAGCGGCAATGGAGATTCAGTTCTGGCTTCTATGCAGGAGCGCGAGTTCAATTCCTGGCCAATGCACCTCATCCTCAGCTACAACTGGTTTGTCCTTTAAGACTTACTAATTATTTTGGTGCAAAACAGGTTTTAGTAGAGCTTCCAGGCTACAACAGACTAGGAATAAATGCCTGGTGATCATTTCTGAAACTCAACTATGGGTCATGACCATTTGCGCTCATGGGATATGGAGCTGTCATGAGCTAGGGGCTGACTCAAAAGCTGCTATAACAATAGTCACAGGAAAGTCACAGGAAAGAGTAATCCCTTCAAATGTGAAAGGTCATTTTATTCTGAATCTGAAGAAAAAGCACAGTCGGGCCGATTGCTTTCTAAGACCATTCATAGGTAGCTTAGTGGGGCAGGTTTTTGTAGGGCAAAAACACAAAACAAGCATGGTGACACCGCACAGGTACAAACTAAATGACAATGAGTAAGCATTTTATAAGATTGGTTAGATATCATACCAAGACCAAACTGCCCTGGGTCTTCTGGGGTCTACATGTTTTACTACCTGATGGACATTTAATCTTGGCAAGACACTTGTTCACGCTAAGTCAGTTTCCAGGTGTGCTAGTTAAGGATATTTGGGAGTTTCAAATAAAATATACGAAAGCCCTTTGTAAATTAAAACGCTAATATTAAACATTACTTTGATAAGAAGTGCTAAAATTATATTTAAATATAGCAATAGTTTAGTGTTCTTTGTTTCATAGGTCGTTTGCTCTTATGTTATATCTTTTCTCATTATAATTTTCCAGATGACTGAGACAAGAATTATTAGCTCAATATTAGAATAGGAGACACTGGCTTAGAAGAAAAAGCAAAATTCTGTTTTACAGTGACTGGCAGAACTAGGACCAACGTTTCCTCTATGAGCTAACTGGCAAGAGACACCAGCCCAGTGTGTTTTCCTTTAAAAGCCCAAACAAGATGTATCCCATGTTCTATGATACAGAATTCCTACAAGTGTTGTCTAGTTTTTGTCTGAGTCTAATAGTTCTTTGGATACATGCCCTAACTGGAGGTGTGCAAGTATGTGTTGAGTGTGTATGTGTATATATTGTGTTTACATGTATGTGTTTAGAGTATGGGAAAGAGTCAGGTCTTATAAATGTGATGAGGCAGCAGCTGCATTGATCTTATCTTTCCAGTCACTCTCCTTCCACCACCATGTGAACTTGCCGCATCAACAGCATCTCGGGCTGATGTTTATAAGCACACAGAGTGCTGATCTCAAAACCTCACCAAACGTACAACGGCCATGGAAAGCAAAATGGTGCTATCTCAAATACTGGGAACAGAAATTCCATGTGATCCAGAAATACACCTGCTGAATATATCCCATGGCAAGAAGAGACATAGGTACACTCATGGTCATTGCTGTATTGTCCATAGATAGCAAGATGGGAACAACCCGAATGTCTATCAGTGGAATAAAGAAACTTTGACACGCACACACACAATGGAATACTATGCATTGCCAAAAATAAATGCTGAAACATGAGTCATAGCATAGGTGGAACTGAAAAACATTATGCTGAGTGACATTAGCCAATCACAAAAGGACAAATAGTGTATGAGAGCGCTTTTATAAGGGAAAAGGGCACAAGACAAAGGCTTGCATTCAAAAGCAAACAGACTGTGAAGGTCACTGAGAGGGCGGGGAAGATAAAGCAATGGATTAGAAAGGTGA
>NW_022103904.1:18130329-18141576 GCF_000313985.2 Echinops telfairi
GCGGAGGCCCACTGGGAGGGCGACACCGCACTTCCACCAGCGGAGGCCCACTGGGAGGGCGACACCGCACTTCCACCAGCGGAGGCCCACTGGGAGGGCGACACTGCACTTCCACCAGCGGAGGCCCACTGGGAGGGCGACACTGCACTTCCACCAGCGGAGGCCCACTGGGAGGGCGACACTGCACCTCCCAGCAGCCAGAATCTCAATATCAAGCTAAGGAGACAAAGCTAACAGACTCCCCTTCCCCACATAACCAGCAGCAGGAGCCCCTGCTGTGAGTCCCACTCCTCCCCAGAGCAGGTGAGTTCCCCAGACCCAAGAACACAGCCTGCCAGGCCTCTCACCGCACTGGGAGACACTGGGAGGTGGCTCTGGCTGGGTATCTAGCAGCAGACATAATCAGGACCCAAGCAGAACTTTTCACTTTTTTTTTGGCTTTTATTTTTCTTGTTTTCTTCCTCCTCCTTTCCTGCTTGGATCTCTCTCTGGCGCCCTCCCAACCCCAATTGCCCCACCTCCCCTACATAACACACATGTTCACAAAGTAACACTGTCAAAGAGCAGGACTCCTCACTCACTCCTCATGCCTCGCCGATGTTATTTCCTTTAGTTGTTGTGCTTTTGTTCGCTTTAGATTTTTGGAGTTCTCACTCATGTCTTCTTCCAGGGCCCACTTTGGGTGCAGCCCCACCTCCCGGAGAACATCTTTTCCTCCCACGCAAAGACAGGGATCCTGGCACTTCAACTCAGATGAGGCCTTCCCCCGCCACCCACCCACACACACACCCAGTGCACGGCCATGCCCATATGTGGGAAACTGAGGCCTGGGAAGACAGGGTATGAGGACAAATTCTTTATTCTCGTATTTTAAGAAGCCTGGCAGGCCAGGATTCTGGGTAGAGGGGGGCCTTCATACTTGAGGGTTAGAGATGAGTCCCAATCATATTCTCATCACTAAGATTGATCCCCACAATATCCTCCCATAATAGTGCTGCCTTACGGTGACCTCTTACAAGCACATGGCTGATTGCTATTTGGCCAGCAACTTTAGCCATAGGAGCAGACACGTGTGATTGCTCTCCCTGCTCAGGGGACTGTCACTTCCCTTACCAGCCCCCAGCTCTTGTGTTAGTTACTCCTCCAATGAACTCAGGGGCCTTTAGGTTGGGGAACAGCCCACTTTGTTATGTATGTAATTACCTGTAATTAGAGGGGCTTGCATGCTCCAAGAGTATATAAGATGATGATAAAAATAAAATCTCTCTCTCTGCTCAGACCTGGTTCCTGAAGTCTGGCGGAGGTGAGCAGCCCAAAACTTTGTCTGTCACTTTATTTCTTCCCTTCAATTACACAGTCATCCCTTAGGATCCGTCCGCCCATCTGGATGTGAGGATGGATCACACACCCATATTCTCAATAATGTAACAATATAAATTAGCAGCCACTCCCAAGGTTTTTTCTCTTTTGTCACTTATCTCCCTTTACATTCACCTATTATCTCTTTCTGGGCTATTTTTCCTTGTGAAACATACTTCAGTGGAACTTACTAATTCTGATTATCCCTCTTATAGTATATCTTCCCATTACTTTTACAAATTTGTCAGTCTATCCAGACAGCCATATATTATTACTATCATTACTTTTATTTTATTCTCAATCCCCCTCCCCCCCACCTTCCCCACTTACTCATCTGGCTCCCCTTTACTACGCTTCCCCTCTGTATATTTTCCAGCTCCTGTTAGGCTTCTACCACGTCACTAAACAGAGCCAACTGCTTCTACATGACCCAGCAGCACACACACCACTGATAACCATACCAAATGCCAAGGAAACAACAGTAAACCACCAAAAAAACCCCAAACAATCCAGGAAACACAAACAATGATCATTCTCCAGAATGTACTCTAAAGAAGAAACCATGAAAATATGGAGACAATAACTCCCCAAGAAGGTGAGATAACTCCAAGTAGGGTAAATCCCCAAAGAAAACAGTATGACGTATTTTACACAAACTATACCATTCCAAGGGCAAAGAGACTCCTGAGGGCAGCTAGAGAAAGAGAGAGAGTTCCTCCACAAATGAAAACTCACAAGGACAGGGTCAGACTTCTCTGAAGAAATTATAATGGCAAGAAGACATCTCAGTGACATACATAAAATACTGAAAGAGAAAAACTACCAACCCCAAATCCTACAGAAAATTTATTCCTCAAATAAAAGGGAAAAATGAAAGTATTTTCACACCAGGAGAAACAAAGAATCCACAAAACAAGGCCAGCATTACAAATAACTTTAGCTGGATCACTGTGGCCAGAGAAGCAATAATAGCACCAGTCAAATGAGATGATCAGACAGATCAATACCAGTCAGAAATTAGGATGATGAACACATCATTCAAAACAACACAGAAAGGGAGGAAGAGCCAGGATACCTGTAAACCACACATCTACACAACGTAAAAAACACAACAGCAAAATAAAGCAACAAACTCACATACATCCACAGTAACACTGAATATCATTGGATAAGTGAATATCAATCAAAAGACAAGAAGTAGTAGAGTGGATTAGGGGAAAAAAGACCCATCTGTATGCAGCCTACAAGAAACACATCTTAAACTCAAAGATAAAAATAGACTAAAAATCAAAGAATGATGAAAAATCAACCAAGCCAATAGCAACTATAAAAAAGGTGGGAGTAGCGAAATTAATCTCTGATAGAATAGATTTTAAGGCAAATAACATAGACAAGAATGGACACTTTATAATAATGAAAGAAACAACACATCAAGAGCATATAACATTTATAAACATACATGCCCCAAATACATAAAGAAATGAACAGCTCAAAAATAATTGTAGGAGACTTCAACTCACCATTCTCAATGAAAGACATGCCATTAGAAAAGAAATTAAATAAAGAAACAGAAGAGCTAAGAAACACAATCCTTAGCTCGAACAGAGTACTCCCCCCAACCGAAAAAACACAATATACAATCTTCTCCAGTTAACATGATGCACACTCTAGAACAGATCATTTATTAGGTCACAAGAAAAGCATCAGTAAATTTAAAAACACTGAGTTACTACCATCCATCTTCTCAGATCACAACCCTATAAAAATGGAAATCAAAAATGAATAGGAGCATAAAGACAAACATGGAGACTGAACAACATACTACTTAAAAAACAACTGGGTCATAGATCAAATAAGAAATTGTATTAAGAAGTTCCTAGAAATAAACACACTCCACTCACTTCTTCGTTTTCCTGCTGACAAGCCAGATGTGCTACGTATAGACACCTGGAGACCCACGTCAGTGCTGAGATGCTTCCACCACCACTGGATCCACAAAACTTTCCACTCACTGGCCTGTGTTCTTCCTGAATTTGGCATCATTGCATGGCTGGGTAAGTCTAAACAGAAATGTATGGACTAGTATTGACATATGGACTAATATCGGACTTAAGGATTTGATCTGGACTGGGCTGGATGTTTTCTTAAGATACAATTGCTCTTTGATATAAAGTTCTCTTTTACACACATATAAGTGTCTATTAATTTGTTTCTCTAGTAACCCAGACTAACACATTAGCAGTAGACAAAAACCATTTAGAATTAAAGATGAAAAGGGTAACATTACAACAGACAGAAATGAAATTAAAAGAATAATACGGTACCACAAAAGACTGTATTTCGAAAGGCTGATAATCTAGAAGAAATTGAAAAATACCTAGAAATACTCAAATTACCACAGATTCATGTAGAAAACCTGAACAGATCCATAACAAAAGAAGAACTAGAGAAGGTCATCAAGAAACTTCTAACCAAAAAAAAAGCCCAGGTCCAGATGGCCTCACAAGGAAAATCTACCAAGTCTTCAGGGAAGTGCTGTCACTATTTGACACTGACCATTCTAGAATATATAAAGAGACAACAAACTTCCAATCTTATTCTATAAAGCAAGCATAACCCTGCTCTAAAACCAGCCAAAGACCACACCAAGTCAGAAAACGACAGACCAACAATCCCTAAGAACATAGATGCAAAAAGTCTCAACAAAATTCTGGCCAGTAGAATCCAATAACATACCAAAAAAGGATTCATCATGACCAAGTGGTATTCATACCAGTGATACAATGATGGTCCAACATTTTAAAAAAAGAAGAAGAAAAAAGTGAAGAACAATCAATATAAACAAGATAAAGAATAAGAACTACATGATCATATCGATAGATGCAGAAAAAGAATTTGAAAATATCCAACACCCATTCCTAATAAAAGCAATTAATAAGATAGGCATAGAAGTGTGGTCGCTACATAATTTTATGTCAATTTGAAGATATATGAAAGTGTAGGGGTGGTACCCAACTTGTCAATCAAGTCACTGAGGGTGACTGTTTGTGGGCGTGGCCTTCTCAGAAGGAGGGCCTGGGAAACCTCCCTCTCTCTCTGCCTTCACCTTCCTGCTTGCTGGCCCCCTGAGAGCTGCTGGAGTCCTGCCATGTTTCCACTGATATTGGATCCATAAAACTTTGCACCCACCGGCCTGCCATCTTCCTGCATTCTGCGTCATTACATGTGGCTGTGTGAGTCTGAAGAGGGACTTGTGGACTTGTACTGGACTTTTGGACTTGAGTCGAACAGGGTTGGGATGATTTTTTGATATATAATTACTTCTTGATATACCCTTTCTTACAGCTATATAAGTGCCACTGAATTTGTTTCTCTAGTCAATTTGGCCTAACACAAGAAGGGAAACTCCTCAACAGAATAAAGCCCACATATGAAAAACCAACAGATAATATTACACCCAGTGAGAAAAAACTGAAAACATTTCCCCTTAAAACTAGACAAAGAGTTCCTTATAACCCCTTGTATTAAACACTGCACTGGAAGCCTTAGCCAGAAGCATTCAACAACACAAAGAAATCAAGAGAATAAAATTGGGCAAAGAAGAAATGAAGATCTTGCTATTTTCAAATGATATGATTTTATTTATAAAGAGTGACAAGGACTCTCCTCACCCCACCCCCATCAAAGACTGTTGGATACAATTAAGAGACTTAGTAGAGTAGCATGAAGAAATATTAATAAACAGAAATCAGTGAGATTCCTATATTCTGTGAAGAGACCGCTAGAAAAGTCATCAAGAAAACAATAATATTTGTAATACCCACACACAAAAAAGATTAAACACACAGGAATAAACATAACCAATGAAACAAAAGATCTGTATAGAGAAAAAAACATTATTATTTTTTAATCATTGTATTAGGGGCTCATACAACTCTTATCACAATCCATGCATACATCAATTGTGTCAAGCATATTTGTGCATTCATTGCCCTCATCATTCTCAAAAGAGAAAAAAGCTATTGTAAGATTCCCAAAGAGACCTGCACAAATGAAAGAAGAACCCATGTTCATGGATAGAATGACTTAGTATTGTGAAAATGTGAATACTACCTAAAGCAATATACAAATACAGCTCCATTGTGTTCCAGTTTCCATTAGTCTTTAAAAAAAATGGAAAAACTAATTACCAACTTCATATGAAGGGGGAAGAGGTTGAGGAAAAGCAAAGAATTCTCAAAAAGAATAACAAATTTGGAAGTCTTTCACTACCTGACCTCAAAATCTATTACACAACCACAGTAGTAAAAACAGCCTGGTCCTTGTAAAATGACAGATGCAGAAGCCAATGGAACAGGACATAAAATCCAGAAATAAAAGGACTCGCCTACAGACAACTGGCTCCAGGAATTTATGGAACAATAATTGAAATGTTTCAGCAAACTAATGAAGCACTGGAAGCACTCACTGATTTATGCTAAGAAATTTGGAAGACAGCTAGTTGGCCAACTGAATGAAAGAGATCCACATTTGTCCTGATTCCAAAGAGAGGTGACCAAACAGAATGCTCAGACTACATTAATATCACACACAAAATTTTGCTGGAGATCATCCAACAATGATTGTAGCAGTACATTCACAGGGAGATGCCAAAAATTCAAGCCAAATTCAGAAGAGGATGTGTAACCAGAGATATGATTGCTGATGTCAGATGGATCTTGGCCGAAAGCAGAGAATAGCAGAAAGATGTTTATTTGTGTTATTTTTCTTTTACTATGTCAAGGCATTTGAATGTGTGGACCATAATGAACTATGAACAGCCTTGAGAAGAATGAGAATTTCAGAACACTTCATTGTGCTCATGCAGAACTTATACATGGATCAAGAGGCAGCTGTAGAAGATATTGGTGCTATAACAAAGTGTGGTGAAGAAACTAGATGGCTCCTGGCTATAAGCAAGATAGTGTATAGAGACTTAAAGTCTTTTCTTCAAACAAGCCACCATCTAAGTGAAGCATCAACTGATTCTACATGGAATAAGCATATCAGCCTGTGTGATCCAAGAAGAGCAAATAATATAATCCAAATTGAAAGGAGGGTACACCATAAGATCTTAAATTGTGAACATCTGGTTTGCAGAAGGCTATGGACTACCATGGAAGCCAAAAATTGATTTGCAGTTTCCCCATGTGGATTAAGTTCCTCTGCCCATAGTCAACGGATGAGAATAGCCTTGCTATCAGACAGAAAGTATTGTGAAGTTGATTCTAGTAGATACAGTTATGCTAAAATGTAATATCTTATCATTTGACCTCCCTTTGGACCCATTTAAAAGTTGTTTCTTTTGCTATTTTAAAGTGAAGTGAAAATATATGTGGATATCCATGGATATGACCATAGACCAGGGAATGAAAATAACCTTGGTACCATGCATGCAGAGTGCACCGGAAAGTGGATTAGTGCAGATGGAGTTAGGTTAAAATTTAACACCTTACCATGTAATCACCCTTTTGACTCATTTAAAACTCATTCTAGTTTTTAAATTTTATATTCACTTTTTGATTGAGGTTTTTCTCATTTTACTTTTCTATTGTTGCTGGGGGTTTTTGTTTAGTTTTTTTGTATATTTTTCGGTATATGAAATCCAAAAAAAAAAAAAAGAAATCCATGATAAGTAAATCTATAGAGACAGTAACTGGATTAATGACTTCTTGGGGGTATTGCAGTGGAGGTTGGGGAGAAAATAGAGAGCTAATAATAATGAGTACAACAAAGAAGAAAACATTCTAAAATCAATCGTGGTAACGATTATACAACTCTTCTTGATTTGATTAAACTATTGAATTGTATATGTGGATTATGTGCAAATAAAACAGTGAAAAACAAAACCATGATTATTCCATGACACTTCTTACAACATGGATTAATCTGGAAGGTATTAAAAAAATAAAACTACATCCATCGCCATCTAGTCAGTCAAGCAATAGTTCGTTAACAATTTCCATGATCTTTAAAAAAACTTTAAAATTTTATTTTCTTAAAAACTTTTACCTCCCTCCCCCTCAAAAAAACAACAAACAAACAAACTTTTATCTACCCACTTAGATGTATGTGCTACAGAGGACAAAACTAATCCTACAGGTTTGGGACAGAGGCCAGCCGGGCATGCCCATACAGAAACAAACCCAGAAGGAAAAGAGAGAGCAAGAGACTAGGCCCCATAGTGCCACACCAAACCCTGAGGACGACGTCCCTGCGTGGAGCTGCTAAGGCACAGAGAGGACTGTAGGGCTGACAACAGCTCAAGACGTGATGTTCCCTGGCTGGAGCAAACTGTCACAGAGGACAATACTGGGGACACATGGCTGGGAGTTTGTCCAATCTGAACGTCCCGCAGCAGGGTGAACTAAGAAGGGAACATCACAGACCAGCAATGGGAGCAAGGCCAAGGCACAAAGCCCCTGAGGAGCCCCCAAAATAGACTTCAGGCTAGAAGGGTCAGTTCCCGGAACCTACCCAGGACCGGGGAGAGATAGTCAAAAAGGTCAGCGCACAGACCTGGAATCATATATGCTTTCTCAGGGGTTTTTGCTAGTTTCCCCCCCCCCCTTTTTTTCTCTTTTTATTCAATCTTTTGTTTTCTTTTTGTTTTGTCTCTGTTATTATTGTTCTGCCTATCTATATAAGACAGGCCAAAACAAAAGAAAACAAAAAAAAGATGGGCATGAGAAGCAAGCCCCAGGAGAAAGCAACAGACCACCAGTTCCAGAGGAACTTGGGAGGAAGGAGGAGGAGTGGGGAAAGGAGCGGTGATCAAACAATGCCATAGACAGGGCAACAACTAGCGATTTAAAAGCAACAAGGAGGAGGACATGGAGATCCCAGTGGTGTTGGGGCAACAGCAATCTAGCTGAGAGCAATTACTAAGAGGCAGACGAAGGGGGAGCATGATGGTGGGGCAGGAGGAAGGTAAAAGGAAACAGTAAAGATCTAGGATGCAAAGCTATGGATAGAGGTCTGAACATAGGTGTGTACTTATGTAACTATATTAATTCATAAAAATAGAGGTATTGGCCTATGTACGTATATTTATATGGCATACATTGAGGTAGTGGATGGATGTTAAGCCTCTGCTCAAGCCCTCCCTCAATGCAACAATACTTTATTTTAACAACCTGGCATTCTGTGATGTTCACCCTGTCGACACTATTGCTGAAGACAAAATGGGTGCATAAGCAAATGTGGTGAAGAAAGCTGATGGTGCCCAGCTATCAAAAGATATAATGTCTGGGTCTTAAAGGCTTGAAGATAAACAAGCGGCCATCTAGCAGAGAAGCAACAAGCCCACATGGAAGAAGCACACCAGCCTATGCGATTGTGAGGTGTCAACAGGGTCAGGTGACAGGCATCAGAAGATCCGAAACAATAAATATATATAGTTTATATGTGTGTATATATATTTATATGTACATTTATATACATATATATTTTTATGTGTGTATGTATATATACATACTCACACATTGTTGAGAATGAGGGAGGTTGGAGCAGAGACCCCCAAACCCATCTGTAGACAACAGGATATCCCTTCACAGAAGGGTCACAAGGAAGGGATGAGTCAACAAGGGCACAGTATAGCACCGATGAAACACAATAGTTCTCTGGTTCTTTGAGGCTTCCTCACCCCCCACTTTCATGACCCTAGTCCTGCCTTTCAGTTCTGGCTAGACGGGAGCATGTACACTAGTATAGATAAGAGCTCACAACAAGTGGGATCCAGGTCAGATAAACCCCTCTGGAACAGAAATGAGAGTAGTGATACCAGGAGGGTAGGCAGAAATTGGGGGGAGAAAGGGGGAAACAATCGCAGTGATGAAAGCATAACCTCTCCCTCCCCCTCCCCCAGGAGGATGAACAACAGAAATGTGGGTGATGGGAGACAGCAGTCAGTATAGGATATGAAAACAATAATAATGAATATTTTATCAAGGGGTCACGAGGGTAGAAAGGGGGAGTGAGGGTAAAAAGAGGAGCTGATACCAAGGGCTCAAATAGAAAGTAAATGTTTAGAAAATGATAATGGCCACGTAAGTACAAACATGCTTGATACAATTCATGTATGGAATGTTATAAGAGCTGTAACAGTCCCCAATAAAATGACTTTATGAAAAACAAAGACCTTTTAAACATGAATTGAGTGAAGGCTTACGAGCAGATCATCAGTTTTGTTTAAAACAATTCATGCACATTTTTCTTCCTCTCATTTATTGCATTCCTTTAGTAAAACACCGTCATCCCACCTCCTCCCTGTTTGCCCTCTCCACTTCCACCCCTTCTGAATTTGTCCTTGGGTAATTGCTGCCCCTTTGAAGTGAACCTGCTGCCCCTCTGTTCTAAGGTATGCGTACCTCCCTAGGGTAATTGTTCTTCTAACAGACCTGGCCGTTCTTTGGCTGAATATTGAGATGTGGAGTTGAGTTCAGTTCAGCACCTGAAAGGTGACAAGGGGCCAAAGTCTCAAGGGTTCTACCATTTTCTACCCAACCAGGTTAAGTGTGGTCTCTTTTGTGACTTTGAAGGACCTTCTCCTCTATGCCCCCCCAACCCCAACAGTTTTATTAGTATATAATTCCCATATCATACAGTTCAATAGTTCAATCCAGAAGCATCGTATTCCACTTTTCTACAGACCTTTCTCTCTTGTATGTGAAGTGAACTTACATAAATACAGAGTTGAGAAAAGTTTAACAATGAGTATGTTACTCACTAGAGTACCTGCCTAGCACTTGATTCACTGTGACTCCCAAGTGTGCCTTCCCCAGCGTTTGGGCACTTGAGACATGTTGGTGGCGGCCCCACGCCAGGCCAGGACAGGATCTGTTTGGTCCAATTCCAAGACTGGCTCAGAAGCAGGACAAACATGTAAGAACTCTTCCCCTTCTAGGATTCACTTCTCAGGAGGACATGGGACCATTTCCCAGAAAACTATAAATGTATGATTATACTTTAAAAGCCTGTGGTATGTGAGGGGACTTATGAAAGCTCATTTTACCATTCCCAAGCCAAGGAGACCAACCCAATCACTGCCAGTGAGTCGGTGCCAACGCCCATGACCCTATAAGACAAGGTAGAACTGCCCTTTTGGGTTTCCAAGACTTTAACTCTTTGTGGGAGTGCTAATAGAAAGCTTCATTTTCCTCCATCAGAGTGAGTGCCCACCGTATGGATAGCACCACCAGGACCCGTGTGTCACCTTCCGTTACCTGTGATTCCATTTCCCCCTGAATTTTTCTTCATGACCCCATTGTTCAAAGGACATATAGCATGACTGGTAGAAAGGATGTTGCAGAAAAGAAAGTCATTGCAAAGTGCACCGAGCAGTTCGGAGGCCTCAGTCTGGACTCGATGCAGACAACCTAGCAATAAGGATGGTGTAGAGGTGGTTAGGGAGGCCTGGAAGGGACCTAATCCTAACCTGTACAAGAGCCAAAGAGTTTCCAGAATAGGACAACCAGAGCAGTAAAGGAGCTGCAAGGTAAAGTGGAGGCATGTCCATGTGGTGGATCTGTAAAGTGCTTTACTGCCAAATAAACATAAGAGTGTCTAGGAGGACTTTTTAATCTTTCATACATAACTATTTAAATGCAAATGACAAGGCAAAACCACAATATCCCAGGCAAATGGCCTATCTGCTTTGGTACTTATTTCTATGTTGCAGTCTTGATGCGCAGAGAAAAGAATTCACAGCCCTCTTCATCATACCAGTTCCTCTAGAGATTGGGAACTTATCAGACAGGGGCTCCTACACAGGGTTCTTGTTGGCCCTCTTGTCCTACATTCAATTAATCAGCAAGACCAGCCCAGGCTACCAGCATTTCCTAAATGCCT
>NW_022103904.1:18143048-18144053 GCF_000313985.2 Echinops telfairi
GTCTGAAGCTCCTCCACGCATCTCCCTTTAGTAATGTGAACCCAGCACGTCCTTCTCCTCCAGGCGGCTGTTCTAAGAACTCTTACCAGCTGAGCTCTTTACGTACATCGATTGTCCTTTGGGATATCTGAGTCGGGGCCTCCAACACATACCAGGCCTTTGGTGAAGGCTTGTTCACTTTATGTATGCATGAATGAATAAATGCTCTCCAGAGCATCTGTAAGCCCACAGCCCTGGCCATTGCACGGAGAATTTGGCTGGCGATGTACGAAGCAGTCCCCAGCATTCAATTCACCCCTCTGGTCTCTTTCTTGTGGAATGTTTCTGTGATCCATCTGTCAAGATGTGCCATCGTGTGGGCTCTTCACGTCTCTCTCCCCTGCAAAGGCGCGCTCGAGGTCAGTATCTTTCATAACGCTAAGCCTCCAAGCCTCCCAGCCTTCCCCAGAATGCACTTTCCCGCTACTCATGAAAAGTGGGTGCTACCCTGTTGGTGTAGCCTGCCAAGTTCAACATTCAGTTCGGTTTGTATCTTGGGAGGTTGTCTTTTCCACTTTAACTCCTATCTGGTGTGTTATCCTGGGATTACAGACACTCTTACTTGGATCTGCATTTCAGAAGGGCTCAGTGAGGGCAGGCATCAGACTGCTTCCTCCTCCCCGGAGCCTGCAGCGGCGTGCTGTGGTTTCTGGCCCTGCAGGTGGTGCTATGAGCATGGAGGACATCCCATGGGTTTGATGTAAGGCGAGCTCTGTCTGCAGTGGTTCTCAACCTGCCTCATGCTACGACCTTCATACAGTTCCTAATGTTGTGGTGACCTCCCAGCCTTAAAATGATTTTCATTGCTACTTTATAACTGCCATTTTGCTACTGTTATGAATCAGGTGACCTCTGTGAAAGGGTCATTTTACCCCCAAAGGGGTCGCGACCCACTGGTTGAGAACTTCTGGTCTACAGCACCCTGGGATATTACCCTAGCCTTCATTCTTCTATTGCTTAGTGGGG
>NW_022103904.1:18144661-18146580 GCF_000313985.2 Echinops telfairi
AGTCAGAGGAGAGATCATCATGTCTTTCATAGACTGTCCCCTCACTAGGCTTTGTCTGTTGCCTTTCTCACGATTACACCATTGGTTTGGGGACAGAAAGCCAGAGATGAAACACTATTCTCAACATAGGATATCCAAAGTACATACTGGTGCTGTCACCGAGGATGTTGCCCTTAAGCATCACTAAGAAAGCTTGTGCCAGGCTTTCCTACCTTAAAGTTATCCCCTCCCCAGACTCCACCTTTTGGAAGAAAGTCACTATCCACAGCTCACATGTAGGAGAGGACGAGAAGCTCTGTCTACTTGTGTGTTTGTGTGGTGGGGCAAGAGTAGCTATAAAAACTATTTGCAGTGCTTCTGTAGGGAAGATTATTTATCTTTCTCCCAGTGACTCATTTATCTAACTAAAACATAAGATAATCTTAGATTTTAAACCATACACCATGTGAAATCACCTGTATTGGCCGTCAGGAACTCTTTCAAGAGACTCCTGTGTCCCTTTGATAAGTTCTTTTGGTGTTTGAGCCTCTGCCCAGTTCCCAGCACTCAGAGGTTCCAGTTCATATTGTATGTCCCCTGCCCCAGCCTTAGAGAGAAAATCATCCTTCTGTCCAGGAGGACTAGTTTTACTAAACAGGAAAATGTTCATTTCAAAGGAAGATGGATAATATTGTCTAATTTCTGGGAACTATGGAGAGCCTTGCTGTGGAACAGAAGTTGAAAGTTCTGTCTGAAAAAGGCTGCCAATAGGTATGGAAGCCAGAGCAAGTACCAGCCACCCTGAGCTTGAGTTTCCTGAACCATTAGATGAGGGCATGGCTTTTAGAACTGTTTTTCCTCTCTCATATTTTAGCATCCTCTGGTGGTTTATGCATTGTGCTGCCAACTGCCAAGTCAGCAGTTCAAACCCAGCAGCCTCTCTGAGGGAGGAAGATGATGAGACCAAAGATTTACCCTCTCAGAAGCCCTCTGCACGGTGGCTGTGAGTTCAAATGGACTTGATGACAGTGGGTCCTCCTGAACATGACAACAGGGCAAGATCCCTGATAGGTAGGAAAAGAATGTTAACTCTTCTAAGCCAGTAAACTGAATATTAGCAACTCTGTTTAGAGTATTTCTGGACCTCTGAAATGTGCTCATTCTTATGTTGTCACCCATTTATTCAACACACACATTCTTGAAGACCCACTGGGGACTATGCACTAAAGTCAACACTGGAGATACAAAGATATATGGCCCTGCTCAGGAGGAACTAGCAGGAGAGAATATTGAAGCTTCTTTGGGAAGGTACAAAGGGGTATGCAAGATGTATTGGGAGGTGAGAGAGGGGTTCTCAATCAGCATAAGAGACAGCTGCGTGGGGTGCAAGACAGAATATCCCTGCAGATACATGTAAGTGAATGAATGGTAGACACACTAAATACTACTTGGAAGTAAGAGATTGAGACAAGACGGAGGAGAAGTTGTCAAGTTGATCTCTTTTCCCCAATAATAACATTGTTGTTGGTGTAGTGGGTTATGCTTTGGGCTACTTACCAAAGGTCAGCAGTTCAAAGTCACTAGCTGCTCGAGGGAAAAAGATGAGGCTTTCTATTCCTGTAAAAAGTTTCCATCTGAGAAACCCACAGGGATCCCACAGGGCAGTGGTTCTCAACCTTCCTGCTGCCGCGGCCCTTCAATACAGTTCCTCATGTTGTAGTGACCCCCAACCATAAAATTATTTTCGTTGCTACTTCATAACTGTAATTTTGCTACTGTTATGAATTGGGTGACCCCTGTGAAAGGGTTGTTCGACCCCCAAAGGGGTCGTGACCCACAGGTTGAGAACCACTGTCATAGGGTCTCTAAGAGTGGGAATCAAATTGATGGCAGTGAGGTTTTGTTTTTTTTTTAAGTGACCTGTCATCTCCCATTTGCTG
>NW_022103904.1:18147097-18149367 GCF_000313985.2 Echinops telfairi
ATATTTCAGCTTCTGCGTTCCTGTTCCAGGGCATATCAAAGCATGAGGTGGTACACTGCCCTGCACTATTCCAGGAAGGCATATCAGACCCAGTTGCTGGGAGTGGTTCTGCAGGGCAGCCATGGTCTCTCAATGCTCCCTTCTGGGATTGCCTCGGCTGCCAAGAGTTGCTTTGTCCAACAGCTACCCTCCATGACTGACCATGGGGATTATAAAGACCTGAGTCCTTGGCTCTACTTGGGACAGGCCTGCAGTTCCATCTCAGGGCCTGTGCTCCTCGAAGGGTTTGCTCACATCATCACATGTCTACTTCTACTCTGCCCTATTGGATTTCCTATCCAGTATCTTGCTTCCACGAGTATTGATCCCAGAGAACACCTGATTATCTCCAGCTTAGGGTTCACTCCTGGGGACACTGAACAGTAATGCAGGATTCCTATTGTGGGCCTGTGAAGTGGCTTCTAAGAATCCATGCACAGTGTCTGGGTATAAGTGTATGCTCATGGGGAAATTGGGGCACCCTGGCAGGGACTGGTGAATATAATGTTCATGTCTCTCTGAGCTGCAAGAAAGAACTTACTACACCTCTGGTGTGCTTGGGGACAGATGGAAAGGCAGAAAAGGGTAAGGTGTACTAGTAGTTGTCAAGTTACTGTAACACATGGCGATCTCATGTGTATCAAAGTAGAACAGTGCTCCACAGGGTTTTCAGTGGTTGTTTTTGGAAGTAGATGACCAAGCCTTTCTGCAGAGGTAGCTCTGAATCTTCAACATTTTTTTGGACAGATGAACACCTAAACTATATGCATCATCCAGGAATCCAAGGGACACAATGTGTTGAGTAAAACATAGACATCCACTCCCACTTCTTAAATTTTGAGTTTTGTAAGTATATCTTTTATAGTATTTCCTGCTATCCCTTTAGGAGCTATTTGGAAAGAATTGATTTTCAGTGAAAGGAAAGAAGAAATAACACAATAATCAAATCATTGGCCATATACTTCCCTTGATCTAAGATATAAAAACAGGCCTTTGCCCAGGGGGAGACAACTTTTACAACAGGGAGGAGTGCTCAGGAGATTGGTGAGAATGGCTAAGTAATGAACCGGGTGCTGTACTCCTCACTCTGTCTCCTCCCTTCACTCTTATCTGGAAGATTAGGAAGAGAAAGGCCACTCTTGCTTCTTTTTGAACTTAATTAGTTCTAGGCTTTTTGTTTTCAAATTTAAGGTTTGTTGGCTGTGTAAGAATGGAAAGAGATGCACACCCCCCTTTTCTGATAATTGCTGTACGCCTTGCTTTTGTATCACTTCTTGGAAAGCCAACTTTGTGGCCTATAGGGTGGGAGGCTCTGGGTGTGGCATGCCTCCCTGAGCTCAGCTAGGAGGACTGGTCTGGCTAAGAGTGACTTCAGGTATATCTATAGGAGGTGGGGCCCCTGTGCTTCTGAGAATGAGAGCGCCACCACTCAGCTTACTATAGAGCTTGAAGGAAGGTCCAGTTCCTGGTTTTCTTCTGAGGAGCCCTGGTGGTGTAGTGGCTATGTGTTGTGCTGTAAACCACAAGCTCAGCAGTTCAAAACCAACAGCCGAGCCACAGGAGAAAAATGAGGCTTACTCCTCATGTAAAACAATTACAGCCAAAGGGGCATTTCTACTCTGTCCCCGTGAACCCAGTGGGTTTGAGCTTTGCTTTCTTCTCCCTTCTCTGCACCTGCAAGGCCAGACACCACAAGTCACCATGGTCACAGACCAAAGCACCAAAGTTTTTCCTGCTTCTTTATCTGTTAGGGAGTCACCTGGTAGGGGCTGGCGCTGAGGAGTGGGGGCTGGGGTGGTGGTGGTGTTTGGAAGTTCTGTCCCTGGAGCACCAGCACTTCCTGGTGACTGCGCAGCAGTATCAGACTTAGGCTCTACTCCAGGTGTTTCTAAGGCCATTTGGCAGATCCCATCTCTGCCGCTCTGGGTCAAAACAAAGAGTCAGGCGCCCTTTTCCCGGAATCTCTCGCGTTCTCACAAGATTGGGAATGAATGAATCTGTTCTTGGTGGTGCCTCCACGCTTCTCATTTCTTCGTCGACAGCTCTAGGAGCACGCGTGTGTTTCACCAGGTGGCCTACACGTTGCCCAGTCCCCAGATTTTCTGCCCACACCCGCCTGCTAGACTGGCAGCTGCCAGAGGGAAAGCCCGCTTCGCTCCCCGTGTGAACCTAACTCAGTAGTGGGTGCACTCCCGGCCGGGCAAGCAGCAAGCCGCCAAAGCACCTCCGCA
>NW_022103904.1:18150347-18159581 GCF_000313985.2 Echinops telfairi
ACTCTAGAGGTCAAGTCTCGAGATTACGACAATGCAACATCGTGGTTTAAAAAAAAAAGCATCACTTGGGATACAAGGTCAAAGGCACTGTGGAGAAGAATCCCAGCTATGTAGAAGTTTCTCTGTCAGCGTGATGCCCACGCCACACTTAGATCATCACAATGGTGCTTCGCCCCCTCCCGCCACCCGCCCCCCTCCGTCCGCCCCTGGTGATATTAACACGTGATTATTGGAGACCCTTGAAATGTGATGAGCGTGTGAATGCAAATGTTATCTTCAATCATGCTCATCAGAATTGAACTTGTGGACATCCTGGTGTGTTTTCTTCAGGCTTTTGGTCTGTGCGTGTTGTTCTCTCTGAAGTGCTGGAGCTGTTTGATTTTTGAGTGAGATTTGTGTCCTTGTGATTTCGGGTCTTCCCTCTTTTGATATTGGTAGGTTATGTTTGTAATGTTTGTAAAGCGACCAAGGAGCATTTAAAAAGGCTTTTCGGTGCCAAGACCCTGCCAGTCCCTGGTGGGGCAGGCTTGTGCAGCTGAAGTGGGGAGCTGGCCTGGGGGACCTGCAGACTCAATGACCCCTCCATAATTGTAACAGCCATTTGCGTAGTGAGTAGTTGCTTGAGCCAGGCACTGTGCTTCTTGTTTTACAAGCATCTTCTCCAAGTTCACCCCTGGAGAAAGTTGGGTTTATTGCTTTACAGACATGAAAACGGTGGCAGACCAAGGCTAAATATCTAGTCCAAGATTCTGAGATGCACAGGGCAGCTTGGAAGGCATTCTAGGCCAGGGCTGGATTCAGGAGCCACACTCCTAACCTGTTGCAAGTTCACTGCAGGAAGCAGTGCCCTTAGCTGTGGTTGCCTGAGCTTTCAGCAGCAACTGGTTGATTCCTTTAAAAACCAACAAGAAGATCGACAAGCTAGTAGTAGGAAATACGTAGTCTCGAGTGCTAATAGGCTGGCGTTTACAAATTAAAACTTCGGAATGTGATGCTTTTAAATTGAACTACTTTAAATATTCTTGGAGCATAAAGCGCATGCCTAAGGTAAGACTTCTGGGCTACTTTAAGTGCTGTTAGTGGGGATAATAATGATCAAGAGGCAATATAGCAAGATAAGTGATGAAAGGTGCCCAGAGGAAGGATTTCTGAAGCACCACTCACAATGATATCACATCTGTATAGGGTTCTGTACATTTACAAATGAAGAAAATGCTAAGTAAATTTCTGGAAGCTCCTTAACAGAGGATAGGCCCGGTAGGGACCTGAATCAGAAAACTGTCTTCTACCATTTTGTCTCTCTTCCTGGCCCCACAATATTTACTTCCCCAGGTGGAACGTGCCAGAGCCTCGGTGGTCCACCTGCAGCTGCGAGAGGGAGAAAGACAGGGCTTTCTGTTCCTGTAAACAGTTACAATTCTCCAAAACCCACTGGGGGTTGCTGTGAGTCAGCACAGACAGTTTTGGTGGAAAGAACAGTAAGTTCCCGGAAGAGGAGGAGGGTAGAAAGGGAACCAGTCAAACTCTCCCTGGCCCGAAAGTTACTTGTTATGTCAGAAGACAGCTGTTGGCGAAACACAATAACTAGGTGGAGTACTCCGGGAGAGGTCCTGAGGGAAAAAGTGATGGTGTGTGTTGAATGAGGGTGGGTCTGGGGGGTCTCCTCCACAGGTGGGGGCAGAGTCTGATGGAGGCCTTGCTGATTCCTGATGCAGACCTTTGCCTCCCGTCAGAGCTCAAAGTCACTGCCGTAGAGTTGATTCTGACTCCTAGTCACCCTAAAGGACAAGGTAGAACTGTCCCTGCAGGTTTCCAATTCTTTATGGGAGGAGAAACCCTTCTCTCTCTCCTGTGGCGCAGCCAGTGGTTTTGAACTGCTGACTTTGTAGTTAGCAGCCCAATTCCAATAGCTCTGCCACCAGGGTTCCACTTTCCTCCTGTTGGACCCAAGTCAGTGCGAGGTCATTGACCAGCCCAGACCCCTACCAGCAGTGACTATAGGGACCTGGAGCCAATCTGTAAACCCAGAGTCCTTTGGAGTCTTCCCTAGTTGATCTAGAACAAGGTATCTGGGTTAATTGGTTACTTTCACTAGCCTCTGGGCTAGTCACCAGAAAGTTGGTGATTTGAACTCACCAGCTGCACTGCGGGAGCAAGATGCGGGAGTCTGTTTCAGAAAAGATTGACAGTCTTGGGAACCCCGTGGAGCCCCCCTACTTAATTCTATAGGGTCACTATCAAACCTGGAATTGACCCAGCAGTGGGCCTGCTGTATAGTCAGAATTAATGTTTTTCCTCACAGTTGACAAGCATGCTAAGAATAGCCAAGGTCTTCAGCATCTTTTTTATCTGGGGACTGCTCTTGGGACTTCAAAAATACAAACGACCCAAAGCTCACTGTCATCGAGTTGATTCATAGTGACCCGACAGGACAAAGTAGAATTGCCCCTATCAGTTTCTTTTTCAAAATCATTTTATTGGGGGCTCTTACAGCTCTTATCACAATCCATACATACACCCATTGTGTCAAGCACATCTGTTGCTATGATTTTCAAAACATTTTCTTTCTACCTGAGCCCTTGATAAAAGCTCCTCATTCCCCCCACCCCTATCAGTTTCTGAGGTTGTAAAACTTTATAGGAGCAAAAAGCCTTCTCTTCCTTCTATGGTGTGGCTGGCTTCCATCCGCTGACCTGGAATTAGCAGCCTGACTAGTGGCCCACAAGATCAGGAATCAGCAAAGTGTGGCCCTCAAGCCATAAGCCGCTCTTTCCAGGTACTTACGTGGCTGTGAAGTACAATTGGATGGGGTGGGGGTGGGGGGAAGGACATAATATCAGGTAATGGCGATTTCATTTGTTTATAAAACTATATTTATGATTCTTGCATAATTGTGAGCCAGGTTGGACTGTTCCATCTCAATAGTTGGCCGGACCCTGCACTACAGGACGGTCCCATCTTTTAGCTCTTATGGCAAAGCAGTGCGGTGTGTGTGTGTGTGGCTTTATCCTTTCGGGGATCTCCTGGGCCAGAGCCATAGAACTGGTATTTAATTGCAGGACTGCTTCAAGGATTATGTTGTCTAGCTGCTTTAGAAATTACCCTACCCCTCAGCACCTCCAGCCAAACCTACTACCATGGGATCAGTGTGTTATGTAGTAACCCTGTAGAGACTTTCCAAGCCTAGAAATCTTTATGGGAGCAGAGTCTCATCTTTCTCCCTTAGAGTGATGGATGGGTTAGAACTGCTGACCTTGTGACGAGTAGCCCGACCCCTCACCACAAGGATTCAATAAAAATTGCTCACTACCAAAATGCTCCTGAAAATGAGTTCACTTCTACTAGATTCAGAATATATTTTTGAAGTTTTTATGTCTAGTCTCACAGCTAGATGCTGACCTGTATTGTTTTAGGGATGAGCTAAGGGGATGGGGATGTATTTATTCCCCTTGCTATTGATCCATTTCTTATAAATGCAGAAAATGAAAATATCCCAATTTCTTGAACTTTTTTCTGTTTGAGTTCTGTTTATGACATCTAGCATTGTTATATCAGGCACTGTGTGAACTTCAGAATCAAATTTGGTGTCTCTGATGTCTAGTATGACCTTGGAATGGACCCGAATCAAGGACTAGGATTCTCCAATTAGTGGCATTCAAGAGCCTTTTCTGTTCCTTACACCTTCCGGTGATGTCTAGGCTCCCACTGCGTGCTAAGTCCAGACTTGGCCCGGCCTTGTGTAACCAGTTCCCGTTCCGGTGGCCCAGACTGCACTCTTCCTAATAGGTGGAGGCACAAGAATCACTCGAGTGTGTTGCTCTCCAGTTTGGGGACAAATGACAGTATGTGCTAGTAGGCCTCAGAGGCCCTCACTGTGCCAGGGCCCTGTGTTGTTAGGTGTGGTCAAGTTGGTTCAGACCCATAGCGACCCTGTGCTAGCCTCATAATTTAAGTCCATTGTTGCAGCCACTGGGTCAACCCACGGTGCAGCCAGCCACCACCTGCCTGTCGTTGGAAGCTTGTGTGTTGCTGTGATGCCAAAATCTATTCGAATCACTGCCTCACTGCCATCGAATCAATACTGACTCATAGCGACCCTAAAGCACACGATAGAACTGCCCCCGTGAGTTTCTCTGCCTGTAACTGTTTATTGGAGTAGAAAGCCTCATCTTTTCTGTTGAAGAGGGGCTGGTGGTTTTGAACTGCCAACCTTGAGGATCACAGCCCAACAGGTCACTACAATGTCACAAGGGTTCCTTAGACCAGCGGTTCTCAACCTGTGGGTCGAGATCCCTTTGGGGTTCAAATGACCCTTTTACAGGGGTCTCCCGATTCATAACAGTAGCAAAATTACAGTTATGAAGTAGCAATGAAAATAATTTTATGGTTGGGGGTCACCACAACCTGAGGAACTATATTAAAGGATCACGGCATTAGGAAGTTTGAGAACCACTGCCTTAGAGGTTAAAAAGAAAAGAAAACACATACATTTTTTATGTGAAGAAAGTAGGGATGCAATTAGTATAGTTTGTTTCAAATGGGCATAATTAATAAAAAAAATTATACTTAAGGGATTTCAGCGATTGGGAAAATTCCCATAGGTGGAACATTCTCAACTCCTTAGGGACTAGCTTTGGGAGAGAAGTCTTCCTCTCTTGTCCGCATCTGTGTGGGCCTTTACAGATGTGCCCACAGGCTTGGCAGGCAGATTTTGAAGCTCTGTTCAGCGTGTTTCTGACTAGCCTGACAGCTTTGCCAAGAATGTTTTTCCTGTTAGCTGTCAGTGAGCTGGCCCCGGATCCATGGTGACCCCAGGCAGGATGGGATTGGATCTTTGTGATCTATAGCATTTTCATAGGCTGATTTTTTCAAAAGTCGATGGCCAGTCTACCTTAGTCTGGGAGTTCCAGGTTCAGCACCGTAGAAACATGCATACCTCCAGTGACAGAAATGTGGCGGCTGCATATGCGGTACTTAGGTTAGGAATCAAACCTAGATCTCTGCTGTGGAGGGTAAGAACTATATCATTTGCTAGAAGCAATGCCTTACTTTTAACTGCAAACTACCCCATACATGGTGCGTTCTGTACCCCATCCCTTATTTTAACCCATCTTGCAAGGCATACATACTGTCTTCCTTTTTTGAAAGAAGTCCCAGGGAGAACCCAAATCTTGCTGGACTGGACTGACTCTGTGACAGAGTCTGCGGTTGGTGATCACTCACAGAATGGGAAGGACCCTTAGGTGTTCCGGACCTAAGCCTGTCAGTAATGAAGGTGGGCTTGGGTGGGATGCCTGTCCAGGTGGCCATCCAGGGGACACCGTACACTCTGGGGTTTTATAATCAATCACCGTGGCCATTTACTTCCTGCCCCCTGAAGGAGGTGGCTACCCTAATGCTGCAACTGGCCAGGGAAGGAGGCTTCACGAGTGTGTGAAGTACCCTCCCCCCAGGAAGAGCTAGCCCTCGTGCCTGTCATAGCCTCTGTTTGGGACCTTGAGACCCAGCCTTTTCTTCAGCTCTTCTCTTCCTTCCGCCCTCACGTGTTTGCACTGCCTCCCCTTCTCTTCCTCTTCTCCTGTGAGGAGAGATAATAGCACTCAATACACCGTTTGCAGCTTGATTTTTGATTTGAATAGGTAGGCAATACCTCTTGGAATCCCTGCCTCTCACCACGTGCCAGGGGGCTTCATTTCTTCTGCCCAGCCAGACCTTCCCTGAGGGCACCAGGCCCTCTTCTTGTGGGGGCCCCTTGAAGGCCTCTGCCTCTAGAAAGGGGCTGGGCAGTAAGACGGGGTTACTGGAGAGGCCTCTAGAATGGGGCTGGGCAGTAAGACAGGGGGTACTGGAGAGGCCTCTAGAATGGGGCTGGGCAGTAACGACAGGGGTTACTGGAGAGGCCTCTAGAATGGGGCTGGGCAGTAAGACAGGGGGTACTGGAGAGGCCTCTAGAATGGGGCTGGGCAGTAACGACAGGGTGGTACTGGCTTGGTGCCTGTTGAATGGAGAGTTTATGGCGCCGAGTATGAAACAGACAGAATCCCTTAGCGTCCGCATGTGCACGAATGAAGCAGTAGTGTCAGAAACAAAGCGATCTCCGGAAGTGACTGTGGCCATGGCTCCCAGTGACGCCTCGGAGGCTGTTTTTATCTTTTTATAGGAGAGACCTGGGCCTCCTTGGGAAGCAGCTTATTTCCCACTTGAGGATTCAGGCATCCCAAGCTTGCTTTCTTCGCCCGGAGCACATCTGCAGTCTGTCGCATTTTGTACTTGTGAGCATTTTCTAATAAACCGAGCAGGCCCACATCTGGCCACATCAGCCCTGGGGCCGCGCCGGGCCATTAGTGAGGTCTGTGTAATGTACACATTCCTGCTGGAGCTGGGCCAGAGCTCCTGCCATAATGCACAAAAGGCCTCGATTGATTAGGAACTGGCATTCCTCTCGACTTTGTCATCCATCACCTTCTTTAAATATTTCCCTGGGCATTTGCCCCTCTCAGAGCCGGTCGTTTTGAACATAGATCAGAGATGCATTCCAGCCCGAGATGGAGGGGTGTGAGGAAGAGAAGTGGGCTTGGCCATTGCACGGACAAGGTGTCCTCCACAAGTCCCGGTGGCTTTTCCTCATCTTTCTCCCTTCTTTTGTTTGCCAGGAGCCACGGCAGTGGGCTTAGGAATAGACATCCTCATGGTACAAACACAGTGCTCCCCACATCATAGTCTTGTGCTTGGCTAAAGGGTGGGGCTGTGCACTCCTAGTTGTGTCTGGGGACCCCCGGACAGCGAGGGGTGGTGAGGGAGGAGGAATCCATGCCTGTGGCCCCAGGCTACTGTGCTTGCTGACTTTTCATAGCCTTAGGGCCTGGAAAGAGGCAGGTTCTCCTGCGGCGGGGGCTGGGGGTGGGGTGGGCTACGTTTCCTCATTCTTGTAGCTGTTCGAACCCCAGGTTGGCAAGTTCTGAGACAGCAGCATGGAGGTAATAGCTTGCCAGCAGACAGAGGTGGCAGCTGGTTTTGTCCTGATAATCTGTGGGGCAGGTGTATTTTCAGTTTAGCTCTTCTGGAAAGATCAGAGTACAGAGTGGCCAGTGGAGGAAGGGAGCCTACGAGCCCATACTCTGAAGGAGTGAGTGACAGACTGGGGGGTCTGCCACTTGCCCAGGGATGTGTTTTTCTCTTGTTTGGCACTGACGGTGAAGAGAATTTGCCATCTCTGTTGCTCTTGAACGAACCCTGGTGGTAGAGTGGTTATTCATTGGGCTGCTAACAGCAAGATCAGCAGTTTGAAATCACCCGCTTCTCTGAGGGAGAAAGAGGGGCTATCTACTCCCACAAAGAGTTGCCCATTTGGAAACTCACAAGGCCAATTCTACCCTATCCTACAGGGTTGCTGTGTGCCCGCATCGGCCTGATTGGCAGTGAGTTTGGTTTCATGTTAGGACTGTTTGGGAAAGGAGCCCTGCAGTTTGAGCTCCTACCTTCAAGGTCAGTGGTTTGAAACCACCGGCTGCTCTGTGGGAGAAAGATGAGGCTCTCTACATCTGAGAAAGAGTTGCAATCTCAGAAACCCACCGGTACAGTTCTACCTTGTCCTGTAGGTTTACTATGAACTGGCACCAACTCGATGCCCGTGAGTGAGTGGTTGCTGCGGAAGTGTGGGAAATGACCAACTAAGGGAGAAGCCTTTGCTTCTTAAACAGTCTTTTCATGGATCGGGCCTTCAACCACAAACTCGCTTTCTTGTTTTTCTATTAGAAATGTGCTCCAGAAACACTAAGGAAGTGGGCAATTTAAAAAATAATGTCAGCACCTGAGAAGCCAATATTTTAGCGGGTTTTCTGTGTGGGATGAATTTTCTATGCCTTTTTAATATAGAAGCAAGATTAGACTTTCTGCTCCTGTAAAAGACTCACAAGCTTGGAAACCAGTGGGACAGCTATACTGTCCCTTTTGGGGCCGCTATGCATCAGAATAAATGTGATGGCAGTGAGTTGGGTGTTTGAATTTTTCTGAATTTTCCAAGTAGAGCCTATGGTGTGTGTGTGTGTGTATGTATATATTGTTGAATTCATTGTGGTGGTTCATGCATTTCCTTGTCTGTAATGCACTCTTCATAGCATATGATTTGAGAGTAGCAGCAACACTCTAATGATGTAATGGGTTCCATGTTGTGCTGTGAACCTAAGGTCAGCATTTCAAAATCACCAGCTGCTCCGAAAGAGGAAGATGAGACTTTCTGTGCCTGTAAAGAGTTGCAGCCTCAGAAGCCCACAGGGGCAGTTCTGCCCTGCCCTAGAGGGTTAAATGAGTAGGACTTGATGGGATGGCTGTGAGTTGGGTTCCGGTTTGGATATGGGTACTTGGATCCACAATCAATGCTCATGGAAGGAAGAGTCAACAACAACAATCTAATGATTTGTTGCATTGGGCAAGTCTGTTGCACAAGACTTCTTTTAAGGGTTGAAGAGCTAGGATAGCACTGTGATGATTATGGTGCTCCTTACCCAATCCATGGTCTTTTCCAATCACCTCATATTCAAGGGAAAGTGAATATGGAAGACCAGAGAAGAATGGATGCATTGTGGTGTTGCCAAAGTATGTTGAAAGTACCAGGGGCTTCCAGAAGAACAAACACATCTGTTTTGGAGGAAGTACAATCAGAATGCTCCTTGAAGCGAGGATGGCTTCTCTTGTACTTTGCCCCGTTCACATTGGACAAGTTTTCAGGAGAGTTCAGTCCCTGGAAAAAGACATCGTGCTTGGTAAAGTAGATTCACTGCCATTGCATCGCTGTGACTCCTAGCGACTCCCTGAGTGAGGTTTTCTAAGACTGTAACTGCTTACAGGAATAGAAAGTCCGGTCTTTCTCTTGTGGAGCTGCTGGTAGTTTGGAACTGCTCACCATGTGGATCACAGCCCAATGCTTAACCTTTATACTACCTGGGCTCTGTTTGTAGAGTCGAAGGTCACCTAAGAAGAGGAAGGCCATCAAGGAGAGGGATTGGCACAATCGATGCAACAGTGAAGTTAAACATTACAACAGTAGTGAACATGGTGCAGGGTGGGCAGTGTTTTCTTCTGTTGTACACAAGGTTGCTATGGGTTGGACCCAATTCAGTGGTACTTAGCAACATAGGGATGTAAAGTCTTTGGGTGATGCAAATGGTTAACACTTTCAGTTGCATGCCAAAAGATTGAAATTTCACATCTGCCCAGAGGTACCTTGGAAGAAAG
>NW_022103904.1:18161703-18199985 GCF_000313985.2 Echinops telfairi
ATGTGCTCCACTCTCTGCTCCTCCTCCTCCTTCATCTGCTCCCTTGTGCTCTGATCAGATATGTCCCTCTCCTGGAGCTGCGGATTCAATGCCATCCTTTGAAATAAATTCTTCTGGGGTGAGGGGCAGGTGTCCATGCAGTAGTTGGGATTGGGATCAGCCCCTCAGACCTCTCTATTGGTTAACCTACTCCATGCCGGCATGTTGCATTCATATCTAGAAGCACTGGGTTGAAGTCTCTTACCCTGTGGAGATATAAACAATACCCTCCCTTTTTGTGGGTTAGTGTCCTGTGCCTCTGCTACCCATTTCTTTTTTATTTATTTATTTTTTCCTTTCCCCACCTGCCATATGTATTTAGTCTGGTCCCTGCCATACTACCCAGTCCTCACCCCAGGAATGTTTGTATACAGAAGCTTTTTCCCTATGCCCCTTTTGCATTTTTTTTTTAAAGCTTACCTCAGCGGCTTGTCCTGGATTTCACATTCAGAAAATCATACAGAACACAATCAGGAAGCAAACAAATAACCCAGCAACAATGACTAGACAAAACATAGAAAAAACCCCAATCAAAAAGAAAATAGAAAACATTCAAAACTGAAACAACGTTAAGATGGGCCAAAAGGGAGATTAAATGATAATTAATTTATTTGAACCTCACTACATCTGCCATCATTGACTTTGTTCTATTTATTTTTTCATCATTGACTTTATAATGTTCTGGACTGTGGTCTTCACATCCCTGGACTCTGCTCAGCAGATATGGGTACACTGCAAATGGATTTTAGGCTTCCACTGTCATCCACAGTTTTCTGTAAACCAAGTATTCAGAATTTAAGCTCTGACACCATTTCCTCCTTGGGATTTGGATTTTCTTATTTACAATCCTTGGCTCACACAGGCAGGTGTGCCTCTATGTTGACTTAGATGATGCCTCATTTAGATGGCTGCTCCTTTTAAGACAGGCCTTTTGAGACCTTAGATGCTATTCTTTCTTTTAGCCAGCACCATCTGGCTTCTTGACCACACTTTGGTACAGCACCCATATCTTCAGTCATCACTTCATGATGGCGAGCAGTGAGAGGAGTATGTCAAAAAACGAATTTTTCTTAGACTGGAACTAGAATTAAGTGTGAGCCCCCAATCCATTCATGTATCTGTGGCTTTTATAGGTCTCTTGTGTATTTTAGAGATGTTATTATCATTTTATGGTTGAGAACATTATAGGTCATCCCTCTGGGGTATGAGGTAATCCTGATAGTGTCATTAACTTAACCAATTGTTTAGAATTTAAAACACTGTTGAGAAAAGGAAATTCTATGAGTATAGGCCGGCTATGAATTACAATACATGAATTGTTGCCTTGTACAGATTAAACTCTGAAGTGACTGGACATTATTTTCACAAAGTATAAGGGTTGGAAATAGGGCAGAAGTATCAATAACTCTCAGGGAATGTGCTTCTGAAAGCCACCAAAAACTCTGTGGGGCACACTTCCACTCCGACACCCTTGAGGTGGTTCTGAGTTAGAATCTATTAGACAAAACCTTTTTAGTATTGTTATTTAATTGTATCTGGCCATAGCAAAATATACTAAACCCCTTTCCAGTAGTAATATATATCCTGTCCCTGTCCCCTATTCCAGCTTCCAACAGTCTGCCTTTAAAAATAAAATCCTATTTGGGGGAAAGATTGTCTGAACATTCTTGCACGTCATCTTTGAGTAAACCCTAGTTCTGTCCATGGAAGTCTGATCCACGTGGAAGAACAGACGCTTCCCCTTTCCCCCTCCTCCCTCCTCCCCCCTCGCTCCTGGAAATATCTGATAAAAGTGGGGTTGAGAGCAAGTATACTCTTTGGACCCTTCCAGTACTCATCACTGACCCCCCATGCGAGACTGGACTGGTGGGGCCTCTGGGGAAAGCCAGCCCCACTCTCCAACCTCACCGGAAAAGAAAGAGGGGACCTTCTACCCAGCTTCTCTGACAGATTGTGTAAACGTAATGATTAATGGAACAAGAAGGCAGGAAGAATGTCTTTCATTTTAATAAAGAAGAAGGGGGGAAAAAGCCTTAGGGGTTGCCTGGTTTTATTTCCAATTAAAAGGGTCTGATTTTGTTTCTGGAGAATGGTTTTAATTTGGATAAATGGTTCAGTCTGGGAACTGCATGCCAGAACCTATGATCTATGAGTGTAATTATTCAGGGTTTCCTGACTGAATAACACAAATGGGCCCCGTTTTGGCTCAGCCTCTGGTAGTGGAGTTTAAAGCCTCAGTGCCGTTGGTATGAGACTTTCTCATGAGCCAATTTGTAAGCTTTTCTAATCAGTAAATGAAACTTGCCAGGGACCAGCAACATACACAGAGGGCAGCCGTGATGCCTACTTGAGTCTGGTTAATTGTTTTATTATAAGTTAGGTGGGGGTTTACATTTCAGATCATCAGCTTTGCATTCAACAGTTTAAACTACTCATCACTCCCGTCCAATAGTTTACCCTTCACCCACTCCTCGAGTTCTCCCTTTTGTGAACTACCTTGTCTCATGTCACCCAAGCTCTCACCTGTCAACAGTTTAGCCCATTGCTTTATCGTACTCCTTTACCCTCTCGCCTTTGGTAATCTCCAAAATCGGTTTCCTTTGGTATGAAAGTGCCCACCCTCCCCCCCTTAGAACAGTGGTCTCCTGTCATATTTTTCCTTTGGTGATTTACTTCTTCCACTCAGCATAATGTTCTTCAGGACCGTCCAATGCGATGAGGTTGCTTTGTGCGCTCTGTTTTTTTAAGTGAAGCATAGACTGATTAATTTTTGCCCTCTAAAATTGCATTCACAATGCTAAGTGAGGAATGGAACAAGGGAGGCCTAAAAAAAAAAAGTTTCCTTAGAGCATTTTGGACCAGGATGACTGGTATCTTTTCCAATGCGGACATTTGCAGAAGCGATCAGACCTGGAGCCGGGGCTGGAGGCATGAGGAGGGGGAGGGCTTGCGCACACTATTCCGGGAGGCTCCCTTGGCAGGCCTGGGGGGAGGACAGAGGAGGACTGCTGTACTTGAGGGATGAAGCGGGGCTCCTCTGGAAAGGCATGCTTGGACGAACACAAAGGGACAGGAGATCCTGAGAACTTTTGAGGAGAGATGGGTCAACATCCGGGGACCTTGTGTCAGAGTTCCTTGGCAGGGAGGTGCCCAGGAGAAGAAAAGGAGATTCAAGGGGGCATAAAGGGACATTAAAAGATACTTTTAAACCAGAAAAACTGTCTTCAGGCATCTTCAGGCCTTTAACAGCATTTCTTGCTGGTAATAACAACTCGGATCTACTGCTCAGAGTGTTCAGTATGAACATCTGTAAGCTACAAAGGGAATAGAAGTAAAGACCCCTGTCAAGTAGGGAAAAAAATTCATGATAATGTGTGATAATCCTAGAAGTCTCGTTGCTCATCAGTAAATAGCTACCTGGAACCAACCTAGGTTTTCTACTTGTCCTAGACCAGTGGTTCTCAACCTTCCTAAGGCTGCGACCCTGTCATACAGTTCCTCATGTTGTGGTGACCCCCCCCCCCAACCATAAAAGTATTTTCGTTGCTACTTCATAACTGTAATTTGGCTACTGCTATGAATTGTCTGGTATGCAGGATGTATTAGGTGACCTTTGTGAAAGGGTCATTTGACCTGCAAAGGGGTCACGACCCACAGGTTGAGAACCGCTGTGCTAGGGGGAGGTACAGGTGTGATGAAGCCTTGTTAACCACAATTGAGTCATTGCTGACTCGTGGTGAACACATTAATGTCAGAGCAGAACTGTACTCCAAATGGTCTTCAGCAGCAGATTACCCATCCTGTCTGCTGAGGTGCCTCTGGCTGGCTTTCTTTCACCTAGACATTCCAGTATGCTTGTTAGCCATGCTTGTAGCCACCCCACCCAGACCTGCCTGATCAGGATTCCTTGGGGTTGGGCCCTCAGGAAAACGAGGAGTTTACAGCTTATCAAAGATGGTAATAGGCTGTCTTGGAGACTGAATTCACTCTCTGGATGGTGGTTAGAGCATCAGTCAACTATAAACCCGCGAGGGCCTGGAAACTAGGTGGAGAGGAGGCCTGAGTGACAGGGGCCATCAATGTCTGTGGCCTTAGGGATGCTCTGTACATCCATCTGTCTAACTATCCATCCATCCATCCATCCATCCATCCATCCATCCATCCACAGACACCCAACTCCCTATCTCTTCTCCTGCTCCATCTCTTGGCCATTTGCTTGTCTGTTTGCCATCCATTGAGGGAGGTGGCTCATGAACAGACGGGACAAGCTGTGTAGATGAAGATTCAGAGAGGAGCAGAGGGTGGAGGTTGCATAAGAGACCCCTGTGTTGAAGGAGTGGGACGAAGAGCTGTGGTTGGAAACGGCATGAGCAGAGACACAGGCAGAAGGTCAGCAGGAAAACCAGATGAGATGGCCTTCCTCCAAGTCCAGAGTGTTGCTACACTGCTTCTGTGTCCTCAGAAAGACAAATAGAGATGCCTAGGAGAAGCTGGGCCGGGGCCAGGGGATACAGGTAGGTGTAGGACTGAAGCAGAAGGGGAGATCGCAAAGGGGGGAGTTGAAGATAGCCTGCCACAGAATTTCTCCATGAATACAGTTTGTAAAGAATGGATGGGTTGGATCAATGAGGTGGATAAAAGAAATGGATATTAAGAATCTACACTACCATGCTAACAAGGATCCTGCGTGGTGCAGTGGGTTAAGCATTGGGCTACTGAATGAGAAGTCGGCGGTTCTCAGCCACCAAACTTTCCGTACGAGAAAGGTGAGGCAGCCTGCTTTTTAAAAAAATAGTCTTGGAAGCTGTCTATGAAACGATTCTACTTTGTCCTGTAGGATCTTGGGTCTCAGAGTCACCTGGATGGCAAGTTGATGCTGACTTACCTGAAGTGCCAAGCTATAGGTCATTATGAAATGCGTAATGAACTTTAAAGCATGTGGTTTATTACTAGAGACAATCTGACTGTGTCACAACTTCGAGTGACGAAGTTAACAGTTCTCACACGCTAGCAAAATGCGTGCTCATATTTTTCATTACCTCTAGGGTTTTGCACCTTGTCTTCACAATCACAACTTCAGTAATTTCTTAGAAGTCTCTAGAGTCCAATTGCTGGGCGGGTTGAAACCCTTGAGTCCATTTCAGCTGGCAGTGACATTACAGGAAAGAGTTACAACTACCCCACATGATTTCCAAAGCTGAATGTCTTTTCTCCCATGGAGTGGCTGTTGAATTCAAACTGTCAACCTTCTCGTTAGCAGATGAGCGATTGTTACAATTGTTTCGTTCAGAAAGCATCCACTCAGCCTCACTCCTGATTGTTGGTAGTGTTAGCCCTCCATGATTTTGCTGTGGCCGAAAGGGCAATTTTGTGCAGCCAACACTCCTGCAGGTGAGGTGATACTTGGTACAAGTCAGCATAGCACGTGCCCAAGGGAGCCACATTGCTTTTCTAAGAGCCCAGGGACAATGGCCAGGAGTTGCTGTAAGTGTGGCAGAATGGGATCGACATGTGCCAAGCCAGATATTCAAAGGCTGGTTTCACTATTTGTCTGCTATGAATTTTCAAGCACCTTTGTGCAAAGACAGGCACACTACCCTGTTAGCTGATGCAGATATGGGTGGCTGATGATGTGTTCACAAAGCATGTGGCAATGTTGGCCTTTGCCTTCGACATCTTTGGGACCAAGAAAGTGCCAGTCCTGAAGCTGCTGCTAAATTTCACTCCACAGTAACATCCAGTCAGGTTTGGTGTTTTGGTGCCAAGATGAGTTTGGGCAATGAACTGATATGACAGAAACTTTTGGTCAACTATGATCACCACAATCCCGTATCCCTTGATCGCCTGGATTGACTGCCTGGTCTTTTATTCGTGCACACTAGCTCCTTCCACTGGGTTTTGTTTTTTATTATAATGTGTGTTTAAGGACGGGATAACAACATCAGCTTTTCCATCTCCCCTGGTGCCAGATGGCACTGTGCAAATAAGAGAGCTGAGGCTCGGGGTGGCTGGGGGTTGCGTTGGCCCTGCCTCTGTTTACTCTAGCGGTGGAGTGCAAAGGCAGCAGGCTGTGGAGTGACAGGTGCCAGTGCCATTTACTACCTGTGTAACCTGGGCAAGGACGCAGCCTCTGACGTGTTCAAACTGAAGTCAGTGTTAAAGATCTCATGAACAGTCAGTCACATGGAATAGCTACGGCTTAATCGAAATTTGGTGTCATGTCTATTTGTTTCCTTTTGTCTTTAGTTAACTCATCTTTCGGGAGTGTTGAATCCCAAAGACACCAGGAACTGGGCTCTAAGTCCCCCACTCTATCCCCAACAGATTGCGAAGGGTTTCCTTGTCCCTCCCCAGGCCGAAGGCCTCTTCCTGGTTTGCTCTCCGTTCTCTAGGTCTGTCTGGGTGGGACTGTCTGGCTGGGACACTGGCCGCACTCCGTGATTGTACCCTTTGCATGCACACACTGTGGGACAGAGGAGTGTTATTTTGTTTGTTTGTTTGTTTGTGTCTCTTTCTCGTCACTGGAATCTGCATGCCTTAGAGGATAAAAGCCAAGGCTTCTTCACAATTTTTAGCATCATGAGAACTTTGAATTGCCTAGAGTTAGCTGTGTGGCCTTGGATCGGCCTTATGTCACTTATAACCTCATTTTTTCGAAAGCAGTTGGGGGAGGGTTGGACTGTCTGGTTTAATGTCCCATGCAGCCCTAATCAAGCTGTAGCAAACCAGTAAAGACCTTATATCACAGAACAAGGAGATCAACATTCAAACGGGAACAATCTAGAAGTCGATGCTTTGTCGGGAGGGAGGGTTATTTATACTTACATATTTCCCCAGTGTTGTTCCTTTTTTTTCAAGGCCATTCATTTCTTTCTGCAAGTTTTAGATTGCAGCTAGATTCCACTAACTTTCCGAGAAGAGTAGTTTGTTTATTCTTTACCTTATAAACCCCAGGATCTTGCCTACTTATGTTCTTGGAAATGATACGCATTTGAAATGGTTGCATGATTGAAAGGTTAATAAGTGTTCGGAAGGCAGTAAAGCTGACCTGTGACCATCATAACACCAGTAAAGGCCTTGCTTTACTCTCCTCTGTAGCACAAAATAAAATAATGTCGTTTTTTGGAGCGAGTGTGTCATAGATCTCCCTCAACATCCCAACAGCAAAATTTCCATCCTGCAGGAATGATTTTTCTGTCTTGCTCTAAAATGAATTCAGCCTTGAAACAGACCCACTACTAGTGTGCAATCTCCTGCCTAATATTAAATGGAGGGGTTTTGTTCTAAAAAACGGGGGGCATAGAGCAGTCGCTTGTTGGGAAAAGGGTCTCCCCTTCCACGCATCTGTTTTCGCTATCCAGATTATGTTCACAGATTCTTTATGTGGGACTGGCTGCATTTTAAAAATTGGCCCGATTTTGAAGACCGGTTTTGATCTGTTGCATGACACATTCAGTGCCTGAAAGCACATCATCTAACTGCTTAGATAAGAAAGGACGGTGCGATTGCAGACCATGCTGTGAATGGTGTGGGCTTTGTTCATCAGACCCAGTGGGAAGATAGCGTGCCTGGGCACAAGGTTATCTCTCAGTGGATCCATCTGTTCTTCCTCAGAGAAGCTAGCACCCATTGCAGGGCCATTATCTTAGACCAATTGGCATTTGGCCTGGGCCCTGAGTAAAACACGCGGCATGGTTTCATATTGTTATGTAGACACGGCTTCCCCCATCATCTGTCTGGGTTTCCATAACACACTGTTCCTATTCCAGCTTAATGAATACGAGTTTGAGCCGCGTGAGGTTTATATACCTCAGGCTGCTTACTATGAATATTGTGTTCATCACACCTGAGGGTGGAAAAGACAGGCCAGGATGGGAGTGGCATCTATTATTTACTAGTTTGCAGGCCTGTGCTGGCAGGTTCATGCGCTTGTTCCTTTGCTCATTCATTCATTCATTCACTAACTCCTTTCTTTCATGCAGCAAACATTTATGATGTGTCAGTCTGTATCAGATAGAGTGAACTCTCCCCAGACTCTTCAGACTCAGACGGGTGGAATAGGTCGCTCCGTGTCTCAGCTCATAAATGGCAGGGCAGAAGTTATAGATGCTACGGTCTTCCTGCTTGGTGTTGGTTTTTCATTTCATTTTTGTCCATTTGCTCTGTTTGCTTTCTCTCTCGTTTGAAAACGACTGTAGATACTATGGACTTTATCCTTGAATACATGAGCATGGTTTCTAAGAACAACGACCTTCTTCTATGCCCTATGTCTTAAGACGATTATCACCCTACCACACGAAGCGTTTTCAAGCTGATTTACCGACATCAGCTCAGATCCAGTCTGGACTCAAACTTTTCTAATTATCCCCAAAGTCGTTTCTGGCTTTGCTCTGATCCACTGTGGTTTGCTTATTGTCTTTGGTTACGGCACGGTGTTCGGAAATGTAAGATGGCTGCCTGGACTCTTTATTTATCTTTAGAGGACAGAACAAATAATTTGTTCCAAAAAATGACAGAAAAAAGAAATTCATTCCCCAAATAAAGTTTGGTGTAGTTCCATCGCAGCGTGGACAGATTTTCCCTCCGAACATGGTCCCCTGGTGTCCCCGTGGGCTGGCTTCTGCCCCGAATCCATTTCTGAACAGGTCTTGAACCATTGCTGACTCTCGTGCTGTGAGTGGGTAGAGGGCCATCTTCAAAGTCATAGGCTCCAAGGAGAGGGCAAGGTCTTTCCTCCAGAAGAATACCTTCTACTTCAGAAAAGCACGAAGACATTTTGCAAAGTTGGCACAGTGAAGGTGAAGTAGGCACAAAATTAATTGATGTGTAGAAAAGGTGGCAGATGCCTCTGGGGAAATTTGAACCACTAACCTAGTAGCCAAGCAGTTTGCTTTACCCAGGGCCCCAAAGCACACAGCCTTTTCTCTATGAGGTTGCTGAAAGGTTTCAGAGGAGCGGGCAGCCCGTCTGATATAAGATGGGTGAGGCATTGCTGCGTCACACTGGATTTTATGTTAGCAGATAGAACAGCAACCCTGAAGTTTCAGAGCCGGTGCTGTAGGTTGGGCGCAAGCATAGGCTGGTGCAAGACTGTGCATAAGGTTGCTATGGGTCCAGCCAGCTGGACGGACCTAACAACAGCACAACAGAGGTTCAAATAGTGACACAGTTGCTTATTATCCTGGGAGCCCTGGGACCATTGGCTTTTCCTCTCTAAACCCCAGTAAATGCAGAATTCGTTAGGCTCAGTAGATGTTTATTACCCTGTGTAACTAGGGCAACCAGAGATAGTATGGGCATTAGGCTTAATTTGATCAAGGAGCTCATTGTTCGTGACCTTCTCTTTTCTCTGCCGCTTCAGGTGTTCCTCTATTCTAAGGTTGGTTGTTTTTTTTTAAGATCACAGTTGGCTGTCAATTTTCCTCATTTTTTTCCAGAGAGAGCTTATGTCTCTTCTACAGACACTCAACAGAAATCCTAAGTCAATCCCTGTGACAGTGGAAACCTTGCACTGACTAGCCTAGGCTTCGATTGCAGGATCTTCCTGAAGGCAGTGACTGGACCGAAGAGGAGGATATAGTTTGTTGGTTTGCAAGTGGGAAACCAGGAATCTACCAACAGTGTTACTTTGCTTGTTCATTACCTCAACCGAGAGCTGTCAGAATACACAGAAAGCCTGAAGCTCCTGCCAGCACATACATTAGTACTTAACAAAATGTGGCCATTTATGATAATATATCCCCTTCCTCTCCTTCAAGATTCAGAGAAGGTCTTGTGTAAATCCATATGAGTGACCCCCGATGGAAAGTTGAGTTTCCATAGGAAGGGCTGGCGTTCCGTAGAAAAAGAGTTCTTGGGACCATAAGGCTTGGCTCTTGATTTTGAGTCCTCTTCCACTATTTATTAGCCTATGACCCAAGAGCTGATCATTTATTTCACACATTTCAGGCTTTCCTTCTTAAAGGAGTGTCTTTTAGGGTAGGGATCAATGAGATGTTAGGGACAGTAGTACTGTGTCCTCTCTTGTATTGATAGAGTGCTTCTCAGTATAGATGATTTGCATTTTTGTTTTTTTGTGTGTGCGTGTGTGTCCAGTGTCCAGTTTGCACCTCTGTTAACTTTAGAACCTATAATTGGCTGAGGTTTCAGTAGCCCTTGAAGGGTAAGTCCAAGCCCAGAGGACACTGTTTCCAGCCAACTCCTTGGACAAGAAACCATGACCTTGACCTGCTTGAGCTGGCCTCCACTGCTTGGTGAAGGTCATGCAATTGACAGGGGCCTGGTCATGATCAATGACCAGTTACTATTGGTGGCTACTGATTGACTTAGCCGTTGGGTGATATGAGAAGTAGTGGGCTTGGGCAGCCTGGGCAGCACAAAAGCAAGCTAAAGCTATAGCATAAGTGTCTTGGGCCTAGAGTGTAGAATCACTCCATGCTGGGTGATTTGCTGTGTAAGTAACCTTCGAGTTCACCTCCTGCATTCTTGGAAGTGGTTAGTTTTGAAATCTACCTTCCCTTTGTGGCACATCGATATGGGACATAACTGGCCTTGACCGTATGAACATGATTCTCAGTTGTTTTCTGGTAAATAGAAAAGAACAATGACATTCCTTGTGCTTAGCGTACCAGACTGGCTTCATCTGTACTGGACGCAGGACAGGATGTGGCTGAGAAGGACACAACCACAAGCAAACACTATCTCCGTGGATATTCACATGGCCACGTGGTTGGATTTTGCCACTAAGTAAAATGTGCTGTTTACATGGGAACCGCATCCTCTGTTTACCTTTGCGTCATCCTAATTCAAGTTCTTGAAGTCATCGTCGAAGAACTATAAATGGTACTGATAAAAAAAAAGACAAATCACATAAATAAAGATGTTCTTTGCAGAATCCCTTTTAGGAATACATGGCTGGCTTTTCCGTTTTCACGTTTCTAGTTGTCTGACCCAAAGGAGGTTTGTTTGTCCTTGCCGCCTCCTTCCTTACAATGCCCTTCGGGCGGAGATGGAGCAGGGCACTTTGTTACCAACCAATGCTGAAACAGAGACACATTTAAGTAGAAAGCTCTGTTGCATGTGAATTCCCGCACAGTCTTGAGATCTTGCTGAGACTTGATCACCTTCTTTCCCCCTCTGCAAGCTAAGCCACTAGGCATTGGCAGCTGTATCAGTTATCTGTTGTGAAATAAACCAGCAATTTAGGTGGATTACAACAACGAGTTGTATTTCTCAGGATTCTGGGTTACTGCTTTAGCTCACTGCCTGGTTTTGTTCAGTGAGCTCAGGGTTAGCTGGGAGCTAGGCTCTGCCAGGACGTCTGGGCCATTGGGTTTCTATCACCGCGGTTTCCCGTGTCCAAGACTGCTTTTCAGCATCTTATGCCCAGGCTCCAAAGGGTTTCAATGGCAGATGTGTGCCTCCTGAAGACTCGATTCTGGAGCTGGCTTAATGTGGCTTCCAGCAAATTCTGTTGGCCAAAGTTGGGGCATAGATTCCGATATGTATTGGGATGTATGCAAAATTACGGAGGTCCCAGGGTCAGAGATGGTGACAGGGGCAGGGTCGCTCGGGTCAGAGGGCACTTGAAATGTGACTGAGGAGGAGCTGCTTTCTCTGCGGGGAGTCGACGATAGTGATGTGAGAACATCTCAAGGACAGGTTTAATGCACTGACCACTAATGACACAAGACCCGATGAGCTGTGGGAGGACATGAAGACCATCATCTATGTAGAAAGCAGAAGACTAATAAAAAGACAGGAAAGAAAGAAACGTTCGATATGGACCTCCAAAGAGATTCTGAAACTTGCTCTTAATCATAGAGTAGCTAAAGCAAGTAGGTGAAATGACGAAATCAAAGAGTTGAATAGGAAAGTCCAGAGGGACAGCTCAAGAAGACAAAGATCAAATTTTAGTCAAATATTATAATGAAATGGGCAAAGACCTAGAGTTAGAAAATGAATACCAGAAGGGAAGACCACACTTACCATATCTTAAACTGAAAGAACTCATGAAAAATAGTCAAGCCTTGAGTTACAACATTGAAAGTTTCTATGGACAAAATATTGAATGTTGCAGGAAGCATCAAAAGGAGATGTGAAGCAAACACAGTTACTGTAGCAAGAAGAGCTAGTTGACATCCCACCATTTCAGGAGGTAGCATATGAGCAAGCACCCAGGGTGCGGAAGGAAGTTCAATCTGCATGAAAGCATTAGACCCAAACAAGGCTCTAGGAACTGATGGAATGCAGATTGAAATGTCTCAACCAGCTGGTGAAGCACTGGTAGCATTCACTGGCCTACTCCAGGAAATTTGGAAGACAGCTACGTGACCAACTGAGTGGAAGAGATCCATATCTGTCCCCATTCCAAAGACAAGTGACCCAAGAGAACACGCAAGTTGTAGAGTAATATCATTGATATCACATGCAAGTAGAACTTTTTCTGAAGATTATCCAATCACAGTTGCAGCAATCCATTGACAGGGAATTGCCAGAGAATCAGGCCAGATTCAGAAGTGGACATGTAACAAGGGAGGGATATCATTGGTGATGTCAGCTGGATCTTGGCTGAAAGCTATACGTAGAGAATACCATAAAGATGTTTATATGTGTTTTATTGACTATGCAAGTGGATCATAACACCCTATGGATAACCTTGAGAATGGGAATTCTAGAACACTATTGTGCTCACGTAGAGCTTGTACATGGATCAAGAGGCAGTTGTACGAACAGAATAAGGGAATACTGACTTCATAGTTTAAAATCAGGAAAGATGCATGCATCAGGGCTGTGCTTTATCACCATACTTACTCAATCTGTATTCTTACAAAATCATCTGAGAAGCTGGATTATATGAAGAAGAATGTGCCATCGGGATTGGAGGAAGGCTTGTTAACATGCCGATGACAATCTTTCTTGAGGAGGGTTGAAACATTTGCTGGCTAAGACCAAGGATTGTAGCATTCCGTGTGGATTACCGCTCAATGTAAAAGAGACCCAAATCCTCACCACTGGACCAATAATAACAACTAGATAAATGGAGAAGAGATTGAAATTGTCAAGGGTTTTGTCTTGCTTGGATCCCTGCTGATGGACACAGCAGTCACGAGATCCAAAGATGGGTTGCATTGAGTAAACCTGCAGCACAAGACCTCTTTAGAGTCTTGAAAAGCGAGGATGTTACTTTGAGGACTCAGGTGTGCCTGACCCAAGCCAGGGTATTTTCAGTGGCCTCATATGCGTGTGAGAGTTGGCGAGTGAGTAAGACCGAAGAAGAATTGATGCATTAATTTGTGGTGGTGGAGAAAAATATTGAAGGTACCGTGCACTGCGTACAGAACAAAGGGATCTGACTTGGAAGAAGTGTGGCCAGGATGCTCCTTAGAGTCAAAGATAGTGAGGCTTCGATCTCAGTGATGGAAGTTGAGTGTCCGACATGCTCTGGATGTGTTGTCGGGAGAGACCAGTGAAACTTGGTAAAGTAGAGGGACAACTCAAAAGAGGAAAGCCCTCAAGGAGTTGGGATGGCACGGCCATTGCACCAAAGGGCTCAAGCACAGGAACAGTGGTGGGGATGGCATAGCACCAGACAGGGTTTCCTTTGTTTACATCGGGTCGCCATGGGTACGGACTGACTCGCTGGCACCTAACGACAACTTCGACAACAACAGCCATCCATTCCCTGAGGCAGGCACCTGTCTGTCATTCCAACTCTCCCTGACTGCTCCTGTGGCTGCCATCCTTTGTGCTTTCAGCAGCATCGTGAGCCCACCCCACCCCAGAACTCCTGAATTCAAAGCTTTGGTGGGTCTGTAAGTGCCAGGTGGTCATGATGCAGCCAGTCACAACTGTACCAGAAACGTCTTGGACTGTACTGTCACTAGGCCCAATGCTGCTGCTATGACCTGGGGCTTTCCTTGCTTGGAGCAGCTTCTCACATTTTGACTATGTCACTCATGACCAATCTGGACACAGAACCCCAATCGATGCATATCTATATTTAAGTGTACATTAGATATCACTTTTGGAAAGTCAAGTGGGAGGGCAGTCTAAATGGACCTTGCAATATTCACTTCCACCTCTCCACTCATAGCTTCTCCTGGACTTCCACTGGAACCTTCGCGCGAGGATCTCACCCCTGGTTTCCCATGTCCCGGGCCATGAATGTGCTCCTGGGGGTGGGGGTGTGTGTGTGTCATCTGAAGCTCCCATTCTCGGACAAAAGCACAAGCCCCGAAAGGGAGGCTTGGCCGGACCCCATGAGCATGGTCTCCACCCCCACCCCTCCACCAGGAAGGTACGGGGAACTTCCTAAGCAGTTACCAGCAGATGGGGCAGGCCCAGGAGTCCTGACAGGAAACAGCACTGTCAGGGGATGTCAGCCACCCCCTCCTGCTTGCTTGCAGGCACGCCTTGTTCTTTCCATTCAGCCTGCCTGCCCCGTGAGCTTTCTGGTGAGGGTGCAGGAGCCAGCTGGAGCCTGCAAGTAGGTGAGTTAGAGGCATGTTTGAGTCCGCAGCTTCTAGCACGAAGAAGAATCGCTCAGTCTACCGTATGTGCAGCGCTGGTCTCTTCTGGGGAAGCTGGGTCCCTGTGGGGCCTGAACCTTCAGGGACGGGGTGTGGTGCCCTCTGAGGAACAGTCCGCTCATCTGCAAGGAGGGTGAAGACTTGGAGTTTTGCTTTCAGCTGTCGGGTAAGAAAAGAATAGAAAAACAATCGAAGCAGCCTAGCCGAACATTCCTTAGAAGATGATTTCTGAGGTGACTCAGACACGCGCTCCTTTTGAATCTTCTATCCTCTGGGCTTGTGTTAGCTTGTTGATATCGGGACAGCAGAATTCTCTTTCCTTTTGTGTGAGGGAGCCCACACAGGACTCTGTCATCGGGCGACTTCTTTCATTTTTGTCTGCGGAAAGCATTGCCCGGTCTGCAGAGCAGCCGGGAGAGTCGACCCTCCTTTTGGGGTAGATTCTGCCTCAGGGGAGCATGCTTGCTACCCTCCTCCTACCTGGGTCGCCTGAAAGCAGACATGGTCTCCGGAGAACTCACAATGCCTGCTTTTGAACCATCCATACCCCTTAGTGTGTTCCTAATTGACGTTTGGGATGGGACAGTTCATTATCGGTGTATCTTGTTCCAGGAATTGTATAGCACATCTTCCTCCGCCCATCAGATGCTAGTAGCTACGCCAGCCACAGCGATGGTTCAACAACAACAAGAAGAACAGAACAATAGAGGCTTACCAATTCCAATGCCCCACTCACCTTGTGCTTCCGATGCCAGAACGCATGCAGATGGGGTTTGCCATCTCTCTCTACTAGTAATGGCACTGGAGGAGAGTGGGCTGGGGTGGAAGCGGAGCGCTCAGCCCAGCAGGGCATGTTACCCTGGAAGGTAGATTTTCGTCAGGGCCTCAGTATTTACTTGGGAAGGAGGCGGGGAGGGAGGGCCCACTTTTCTTACTTTAAGAACTCTTGATCTAGGCCCACTTTCCTTAGCAGAATGACTGGGCTAGAAAAACAAAGTCAAACAAGCACACAGGAGGATAGATTTGGGTGAGGCTGACCCATGATTTCTGGGGCTAGAACTTTGTACTGACTTCGGTTTTATGTGTCAGAGCCAGGGGCCGGGTCCAGAATTCACCTCCCTGCTGTCATCATCTCAGCGGTGTGGCGTCACAAGGTTCTCCCAACACACACCTGTCATGGGCAGCATCAGACCAGCGTCAGGAGAGGGTCGTAGTCCTCCAGTGTGTCTAGAAGATTTGAAAATAATTTGGAGACTACCCTTGGTTTGATGAACAAATAGGATTTGTCCACCCCCCCCCCCAAAAAAAAAGACCATATTTAAATTTCAGAATCCCCTAATCTCTCATGCCGGGAACCTCTTCCTGCCTAATAGTCACTGGAGTTTATTTTCCAAAAGAAGGAATTGGAACACAGGTATCACAATAGTCCCTTCGGGCACAAGTGCCTCCCTTCATCTGTGGGTCTGCATATGTGTGATTGGAGTTCCCAAATGGAGGCAGAGAGAGCGCCTCTTTTTGTTGTTGTTTTAAAAACATTTTTTTGTTTCCCTCTGGCAAATTGTTCTCCACACTCAGGGCCTCTTGGCTTGGCCTTCCTACTGTTCATACATTCTTAAGCATCCTTTTTGTTTGCAAACTCCCTGTTATTTTCTTAGACTCTATCTTGCAGTCAAAATATCCCGAGGGCAGGGGGTGGGGGAGGTGAGAAGCGGTATCAGAAAAATGAGATGTAACCGGGGATACGTGCAAATGAGTACGCAGGATCCTGCCCTGCTCTTCCCAGTGTCTGTGCAGGGTCCCTCTCTGCTATCACGGCACCCCCACGCCTGGAAACGAGGCGGTGGCAAGGAAGAAGCCGGTGGCCTTCCTCGCTCACTGAAAAAGCTGGCCCGACAGCGACATTCTTTGAATTTCTTTGCAGGACAATACATACCATTTTGTAGCTTGTCCAAACTGCCATCCTTCCTTACCATACATCGTTTTTCACTAGGTCGTCTCTGCACACTTGAGAGTTAATGTTATTGTTAGCTGCTGTCCAGTTGCCGGTCCCCGCGGGGATCCTGTGTAGGAAGGAATGAAAGGCTGCCAAGTCCCGTGCCAGCCCCATGATCCGTAGGGGTTTCATTGGCTGATTTGGGAACTAGATCTCCAGGCTTTTCTCCTTCCTCTTACTCGGGAAGCCCTCCGGAATCCCGTGCAGCATTCTAGGCCCACAGGTCTCCAGCGAGGGACGATGGGAGAGCTGCATGATGTGCTTTGGCTTGGTTGGAACCCAGGCCTCGGCATGAAGGTGTGAAGTCTCATTGAACTGTGACTGGCCCTGTAGTTCTTTTTAGCCTTAGAGGGGGGCCCTGTGAACCCTTTCCCTCTTAGATGTGACGTTTCAGGGCAGGTGAGTAAGAACCACATGAATGATGGGAGGATGTAATGTTAATTAGTGATTGGGTCAAGGAGTTAGCCAAGATTGGCAGACCTGGGGGCTACTGTAGATGGGATCTCATGTAAGATCTGAGGAGGGGATGTTGGGGCCTGTGTAACTGTCCTGAGGCACCAACTCGTCCAGCAGGTTGGAGAACTGTGAGGCGGGAGTAGATCAAGATGATCTGCATGCCTGGGATAGAAACCTTGGATTTTATTTTTTAGGGATAATTTGTAAATCCTTTGGAGGATTCTGTGCTAGGGTTTTAGGTCCTGCTTTGTATTTTAAGGAGCTCAGTCTGTCATTTTAGTGAATTTCAGAGCATGGAAAACAAGAGTAGATATTATGATACTGCTCCTTTTATTGGTGGTGTGGCCTGGGACGATAGCAGTGAAGACTATGGGAACTTATCCTAGTCAGAGCTTGCTGTGATGCACTGGGCAGGCGCCAGGTGAGACAGAGAAAGAGTCCCAGGTACTGAAGTACTTAGGAACTGGTGGTGCTGCTGGAGGAGAGAGGAAGACTAGGGGGAGAAAAGAAGGAGAGGGGAGGAAGGAAACCAGGATTTCTGATTTGGAGGTCTGGGTTAACTTTGTCCCAGGACAGCCACACAGAGACGTGGAGAAAGTAGGAGTCTGCAGAAGTCCAGGGGAGGAGAGGGACCACAGAAATAGGGCCTCTCTGAAAATGATGGGGTGGGAAGATGACCGGGAGTGTGTACACACACTGGGAAAGAGCCTAGCACCCTGGGTCCTTGCGGGCGGGCATCCCAGAGAACATCTCCACAAAGGAGGCATGAGAGAGATGGCAAGATAGGGGGGAGCAAGGACACAGGGTCATGGCAACCCAGAGGAATGGGGAAGTGCTGCTGAGAATGTGAGGGAGGCTATGATTCAGGATCATTCCTCGGTGACTGGGAGGGGAGCTTTGGCGGCAGGGAGATGGTTGTCATGGATTCTGGAATGAAGGGCAACAGGGAGCAGGGGCAGTAATGAGAGTCAGTCTTACATTTTTAAGCCAGGGAACAGTATGGGGAAAGAGTGTGTTGGACTCATGAGATTAAAAAAAATTGTTTAAAGGATGATATGCATTATAGTGTATTGTATATTACTGAGGAAATTAGAGCAAGGAAGGGAACATTAGGTTGAAGATCAGGAAAGAGAGGCCAACATGTATTTAGGGGCCTGGGGCAGACTGCTGTGCCCTTGGGATTTGACCTTAGGCTTCACAGCTCAGATGCTGGGAGATCTGCCTTTTCTTTCTTTCTTTTTTTTTAAACATTTTATTAGGGGCTCATACAACTGTTATCGCAATCCATACACACATCAATTGTGTAAAGCGCATTTGTACATCATTCTCAAGAGATCTGCCTTTTCCGAACTCTAGTCTGCTCAGAGGTAGAAGGTAGAGGGCTTGTTTGGAGCATTGTTGTGTAGTGTGTGGGTGCACAAGGGACACAGTTCAGACACACGGTGGTGGGAGAGACTCTGTCTCCTGCCTGGCTGCGTTGTAGACTTCCCTAGTCTTTCCAGGACAGCAGGTTGATTACGGCCTTGGCTATGACCCTGGTTTGTGACAGCCTCTTTCCTGACTTTATTGCAGAGCAGAGCAGGTGTGTTGTGTGGACACTTAGGCTGCCTTCTAGTGACCCTGTGTTCCGGTGATGTAGACCTAAAGTCCCTTCACAGTCCCAGTTCTCCTCTCTTCCAGTAACTGCGGACTTCCCCACCCTGCCCTTGAGATTTTAGCTGATGCAGATCTCAAATCTACAATTGAATACGGAGTCCCTGTTGTCCAAGCCTATTCTCCTGCCTTCATTTCCAACTGAAGGCATCACCTTGACCTTCCTGACCCTGTCCTCACTTTGTTCTGTCCTTTCCTCCCCAGACTGCTCCCAGCTGGGTCTTCCACTTATTACTGCCCTGACCACCAGTACTTGGCCGTGTGCTGATCCCCTCTCTTCTGGGCTATTTCAGAGGAGGCTTGCCAATGCCATCCTGCCTTTTGCCCTCTCCCATCTTTTTCTTTATGGGTTTCTAAGCCCCTTTCCCTCTAAGGCTAAGTCTAACCATAAGTCTTTCAAGACCTCCCACCAGGAGTCCCCTGTCCCCAGGACCATTGTATAGCCTGTAGACTTATCTTCTTGTTCCTGCCCCCTTGATAAACAGACAGAGAATGAGTGAGTGAATGGGCAGAGGAATGGATGAAGCTGCCTGCTCGGTCTCCTACTCACTATTTTCCTCAGCACCGGGACCTGACCACAACTCTGATCCCCTCTCTGATGGGCTGTTTCAGAGGAGGCTTGCCACTACTGTCCCCGTGCCTTTACGAGATCCTGGCCTTTTGTTCTCCCACCTTTTTCTTTATGGGCTGCTAACCCCCATTCCTGCCAGGGCTAAGTCTGACCATGATAGGAGGCTTCTGTCTAGCCTATAGGCCATATCTTCTTGTTCCTGTCCCTTTGATAAACAAACCAGTAGGGAATGAATGGGCAGATGAATGGTTGATGTGTGTATTTGTAAGTCAGCTAATCAAAAATTCAAAGGGCAGCAGATAACAGGCTCAAACCTCCTTGTGACCTCAGGGTGTGGCCTCTGAATGACAGTAGCCTTAAAATGTGGCCTCTGTCCTTATTGATTTGCTCACTAAGTTGTTCTATAGAGGATCTTTTCAGCCTTAGTCTTTCCTGAGAAACACGCAGTGACAAACCCTGAAGTCCCGAGGACACCCAGTTGGTAACACCAGTCAGGAGACGTTGGCCTCCAGTGAAAAGCAGTTGTCAGAGACAGACCAGTCAGTGCCCTGTCTTGTGCCCTACTTGATCAGAAGGTGATTGATCCCTGTTCTGGATGTGGACCCCGTGGGCTTTCAGGATTAGCTGGCACCACACTGCCAAGGTGGGAATGGAAATGGATTTTCTTTGCTTGAGTTACTTTCTTTTCTTTCTTTTAAATAAAGTAGAATAAGGGATTATTAGTACCATGCCATGGGCATATTTTAGTGATCTCTCTCCCTCACACACACACACACAGTTGTTGAAATTATATACAGCAAAACAAATACCAATTCAATTATTTCTGCATGGACAGGTCAGTAATGCTGATTACCTCCTTCAAGTTGGGTAACAGCCATTCCTGCCCTCTGGTTGAGTTGTTCTTCCTCCATTCCCATAAACTCACTGTCCCCGAAGCATCCTGCTTTTCATTTAAGTTGATGTTGTCAATTTGATCCCATACCCTTAGTTCTTTAAAAAGCACGATCAAGGCACACCTTTTTGAGTAGTTTAGCTAACCTACGTTATGATGTCAAGAAGACTTCAGGGAATATTTTTGGCTTAAGGTTTAAAGATTACTTCAGGCCCATCATTTCAGATGTTCATCCAGCCCCATGGTTCTACAAGGCCTAGAGTCCCTGAGATCTTGAAATTCTGATCTGCATTCTATTTGATCAGAAGGCTCAACGGTGATAGTCGGACACCCATCCAATTCTGATCTTAGAACACAGGGCTCAGTTCTTGGAGGTAATTGTGTATGAACTCCACTTCCTCCTCTTATGACTCACCTTCTCTCTCTGGTGCTCCAGACAAATCCAGACCAACTGTTCTGTGTTGAAGTGGTCAAGCGTAAGCTTATAAAACCTCAGGCACTATGCAAAGAACTGGGAGATGATGGAACAGAAGTACTAAAAATTTACATATCAACTATGTAATTAACCGAGATGTCTTATGAATCCAAGACCCAAAGCCTCCAAACCAGGGGATCAAATGTTGTGATGTCTTAGCTGCTGCTGTCTCTCTTTCGGTTACTGTGTGTTCACCACATGACTTTTGCCAAGTTAATTTTTTTTCAGTTTCTTTTCTTTTTTTTTTTTAAAGATTATTTTATTGGGGGCTCTTACAGATCTTTAACAATCCATACATCAATTGTATCAAGCATATTTGTACATATGTTATCATTGTTTTCTAAACATTTATTTTCTATTTCAGCCCTTGGTACCAGCTCCTCTTTTTCTTTTTAATTTTACTTTATTGGGGGCTCTTACAGCTCCTATCGCAGTCCACACATATTTCCATTTTGTCAATCAAAGCTGTACATATGTTGTCATTATCTTTTTCAAAGCATTTTCTTTCTACTTGAGCCCCTGGCGGTGTGTTTCTATTGACATCAATTACACTGGTTGCTTCAACAACCCTACTCTTAATAAATGCAATTTTCCTGTGACCACTCTGGTCTCTCCTCCCAGCAACATGTGAGAACCCAGCAGTGCCTGGGTCTGCACAGGTGTGAGCCTATTGCTGGAACCTTGTTCTTCTCACTGACAGTCTTCCCAGTTTCACTGACCTTTGACTTTGACCAAGCCTGGCTCTCCTAATAACATGTCTATGGTACAGGAGGTGAAGTCTCGCCTTTCGCCCTCCTAAGGAGCATTCTAGCTGTGTTTCGTCCAAGGTAGGTGTGTTCTTGGCATTCCGTGGTACTTTCAATATTTGCCAGCACCGCCATGCAGATGCATGGATTCTGCTTCAGTCTTCTGTCGTCACCGTCCAGCTTTCACAGGCCTATGAGGTAGTTGAAAATATCCTGGCTTGGGTCGGGCACACCTTACCCTTCACCCTGACATTGTGTTCTTCACACTTTAGAGGTGTTGTGCAGTGCATTTGCCCAATGCAACAAGTCCTTGGATTTCCTCACTGCTTCCATGATCATTGATTATAGCAAAGTGAAATCCTAGCTAGCTTCAGTCTCTTCGTCATTCATTATAATGTTGTCCATTGGTTCAGTTGCAAAGTTTGGCCTTTTCTTTACATTGAGTTTATAATCCATACTGAAGGCTGTAGTCCTTGGGCTTCATTAGCAAGGTTGCTTCCAACAGCCTTGAATTCTATACATTTGCCTAGTCTTGTCTTTTTATATAAGTGAGGTCGTACAATATTTGTCATTTTGTGGTTGACTTATGTCACTCAGCATGATATCCTCAAGCTCCATCCAAACTGTAGTATGTTATTTTATGAGCTTGGGTGTCAAGTTCATATATTTCCATCTAAGAAGATGGAAAGCATCCTTGGCCTCAGCAACCCTCCAGAGGCCCTTCTGGCTGACTGGCTTCTCCAGAGGAAGACCTGACTCACCCAACCACGAAGTCTTCACTAGGGCCTGGAATGAAAACCCCTATTGCATTGGTAATAATAAATAATCAATAAAGACCGTTTTCTTGGGAAAGCATTCGAAGTTAAACCCTTGTTCTTACTGATGAAAAAGCCCCAGTTTAGGCAAATTCTGATATTATTTTTCTGATGTTTATTAAAGATCTGCTATCTTAGCTCCTCACACATGTTTGGCCTGTATAGGATCTCCTCTAGTCAGGGAATGAAGAAATAGTCAGTGGGCATTAATACCAGAACCTCTGCCTGAAGGGCCTGGCACCAGCCCACGGACCTACTTGAAGTAGGTCATACTTTTATGATTCCCTTATCGGATGACGAAACTGACTCATCAGATGAGAATATGAGCTAACCTTATGCTCCTGGGCCTCTAAGGTGTGACAGGGGTATTCAGGGTCCACCTTTGTACCCACTCTTTCACATTCCTCATGGCCACATCATTCCAGGTCATTGCTGTATCCCCAAGGCTCATTACCCAGGAATTCTTGATTTGAGTGCACACTGGAATCCCACCAGAGGGAGGAGGGGCTTTGTGAAGTGAAACCCCAGTTTGAGTTTCCCTAACATTCTGCTTTAATGGTAGTGGGGAGTTTGGACATGAATATTCTTTCCATAGGTTTTTTTCCCCAGAAAGTCTAAAGGGGCAGACAGACAAGGAGTTCTCTAGGTTAGTTCCAAGTGGTACACTGAGTGCAATATCGGACTCTAAGGGATGAAGTCCTTATCCAAAGCTTCAGGTAGACCCAGTGCAGTGGTTCTCAACCTTCCTGATGCTGCGACCCTTTAGTACAGTTCCTCATGTGGTGGTGACCCCCAACCATAAAATTTTCATTGCTACTTCATAACTGTAATTTTGCTACTGTTATGAATCATAATGTAAATATCTGATAGGAAGGATGAATTTTCATTGCTACAAATGGAATATAATTAAGGCATAGTGATTCATCACAAACACAATATGTAATTCTATATTGTGAAATCTTTATTTCTAATGACAAATAATGAAATTTTGTCTTGAAGCATGGTGTAGCCTGGGTAACAGTCTTCATGCTGGGTACTCATATGTGGGCGGACGCGGCTGGAGACAGAGGAGCGATGTCTTGGCTCCTAAGACCATCAGAAATATGTTTTCTGGTGGTCTTCGGTGACCCCTGTGAAAGGGTCATTCAACCCCCAAAGGCATCATGACCCACAGTTTGAGAACCACTGCCCTAGAGGTTATCACCTACAGGTCTAAGCAAAGGGTTACTGTGATATTTTGATCCAGAAAGGCATTGGGGAGGGGTAAAGGAACTAAGCCTTATGGGATTCATTTTAAAACATTGTTCACCATGGTTTGTATCTCATTGTTCGTCACCTCACTGTTTGGGCAGGCCATTGTCCAAGGCAGGGGCATGGTTTCCAAAGGCCTCATGAATCTCTGAGAGCTGTTGAGGTAGAGTGTTTGGATTGATACCAAGTTATGGTTTCCGAAAACCTCACGTTGGTGTTTTCGCTGCTTCTTTGCATTCTGGTAGGTCAGATGCAGCATAGATTTTTGAGGCCTGCTTGTAGATTCATAGCTCTACCATGACAGGTACGGCACACTGAGCAGGTTAGTCAACTCTCTGGGCCTCAGTTTCATTGTCCTTAATAGAGGAGAGATAACCCTTCCTAAGCAGCCAAGGGTGGTCAGCAGTGTGGGTAACCCCCCCACCGTATACACACACTGCAGGGTACTGAGGGCAGTCCACCAGGCCTTTAGTATGCTGAACCACTTTTTGGTTTTCTGCTGTGCTATATAAAACTCACTCTTTTTAAATTATGGTAACACAATACATAACAAGACATTGGCTATTTCAACGCCTTTATAGGCATAATTTGTAACATTAATTGTGCCTATCATGCTATTCAACCATCACCCTGTCCATTTCCAAATGGTTTCATCATCACCCTTAACAGAAGCTCCATCACCCTCCACTGCCCCCGCCCCCGTCCCCGCCACACACAGTTCCTTTCTAGCCCTGATAACCACTAATACACTTTGACCTCTGTAGATTTGCTAATTCAGGACAAACTGACAGACCTGTGGTGGTTCATATAAATGGGATCATATAATATTTGTGATGAGCTTATTTTATTCAGCACGCTGTTTTCAAGATTCTTCCATCGTTGAAGCATATGTCAGGACTTCTCTCTCTGGCTGAATAGTAATCCATTCTGACCACATACCGCGGTTCGTGTAGCCTTCCATCTGTTGGTAGGCATTTGGGGGGTTCTCATCTTTTAGCGATTGTGTATGTACTCCATCGAAACGATGCACAAACTCCGTTTGAAGCACCCTTCTCAAGTCTTTTGGGCTTATACCTAGGAGTGGAATTGCTGGGTCATACGCTAATGCTCTTTAACTCTTTTTAGAATTAAGTATTTCATATGATGCTACTGAGGAAGAGTTTGAATGCCAGACACAGTGTCAGCAAGTGTGTCTGCTTCTTCGGTACCTGGAGGAGCTACCCCTCATTTTTGGTGGCCCCTGGACTGGTTGAAATTTTGCTTATAAATAAGCTCCCCGGTGTCAAGGGATCACAGCAGATGCTTGCTAAGGAGTCAATCTAGACTCGCCACTCTCCCTGTCTTTCCCTGTTACTTAAAGAAAGCACAGCTAACAACTTCTCCTGGTCCTTGCAGAGGCTCCCCAAACTCCAAATTGGTTGCCAGTGAGGCAATGCTGACTCACAGAAACCCCCTGTGTGTTTCTGAGACTGTGTGTTTCTACTGTTTATGAGAGTAGAAAGCCCAGTCTTTCTCCCACGGAGCTGCTGGTGGCTTCGAACTGCCAATCACTTGGATCACAGCCCAGTTTGTAACCGCTACACCACCAGGGCTCCTCGGGTTCTGAGGCTACAATGAAAATGCTAGAGGACAGTTTATCTTCCTATGAGAAAGTCTGAGATGAGTGGTTGTATAGTGTGACGCAGAGACGTTCGGAGTAGATGTGGGGGGCACTCTTGAGGCCCGTGGCTCTGGGGCGACTTAGTTATCTGACCTTGGGCAAGTCCATGAACAGGAGAGTGAAGGGTATGGGTGTGTATCCATGCATGCAGGTTTGCACATGTGTGTGTTTGTGTTGTATGTGAGAGAGAAAGAAGAAAATTTCTCTGTGCATCTTCTGAGCTTAGAATTCTCGTTCCCTTTGTCATATTAATATGCAGGCAGAACATTTCTTTTAAATTTACTCTTCTCTTATGGATGGTTTTAAACCCACCCCTTTGCTTTCTGCAGATAGTTTTTCCCAGCGGCAGAGTGAGAGACACTATTAGTGTTTGCCAGGGTCTTCTCACACTGACAAAAGAGTGAGTGCCCCGTGCTTATGAGCCTGGAGATACAAACACGGGCAGTATGAGGCAGCCAATAGTGTTTCTTTTGTAAAATTCTTTATTTAAGTTTCAGGGTTCAGGCTGCGGCCTTTATGTTGACATCCACCATACTTATTGCGGTCCAGTCGAATAGAACGCGTCGTGACCCTTTAGAGGGCTTCTCGGTGTTACAAATCTTCCTGGGAGCAGACAGACTCATCTTGCTCCCTCCAAGTAGCTGGTGAGCTTGAGCCTCCAGTGCTTACCTGATGGCACCACTAGGGCTCCTTTGCACCAAGACAGGAGTTTGCAGACCCTGGGGTCCTGATCTTCTTTCTCGCCCCTCACTCATCCTCATTTGCCCAGGACCTCTGCCTGCCAACTCCCAGGGCAACGGAGACAAGATACTTCTCCTGCTGGGAGGGGGTCCTGCATCCCACCAGCTTTCTTCCTCCTCCTACTCCTCTCCCTCCTCTTCCTCCTCCTCCTTCTCCTCCTCCTCCTGGCAAAGGTGGGAGGAGGAGACTGAAAGGAGAGCAGTGGGACTCGGCCCACTTGCAGCCCCTATGATGCTTGGCTGCAGCACTTAACTGTCTTGGGGGCCATTTCGTTTGCTCTGTTCTGCATGTTCCTTAAAGCAACAGTTGCTGTTTTGAGCAAGGAAGTGGGGTAGGCACGTATTATTGAAATTTCATTTTGGAGGGGAAGCATTTTTTCTTTACTTCTCCAAGTCATGGGGGGGAGGAAATACAGGAAAGGAGAGAGAGGAGGGGGAAATGGATCACAAATGCTTATTTCCTTGAAGTCGACAAAAACATTCAGCTAAGGATGTAAAAAGGCATCATGTGTTCCTTAAAAAGGAACAGAAAAGTTGTGCTGTGTAAACTGATGACACTTGACACAAGAGTCCAAGGCTAGAGCGGGGGTTTCCCTGGGGCACAGCTCTTGCTGGCACAGCGGATGAGGCGATCTGGGCTGAGCTGAAGCTTGTGCTCAGAAAGGAAATCGCCGAATCTTTCTAGCCAGTGAGATTTTTTAGTGAAATTAGACGAATTATATGGAATTTCCGTGAGTTGACAGGAATCATCAATCCCACAGGTATTTATTGAGCACCTACTTTGATTTCGATCAGAAAAAAAGCAGTGGGCCTCACTGCTTGAGTCCACTTGAGTCCAATCCTGTTTCCGCCCCTGAGGAAATCTCTGCTTATCCCTGGATGGTGGTGGCTGTTAGGTGCCCCTGAGTTGGATTCGACTCATTGCAACCTGATGGATAACAGAAAGAAAGACTGCCTGGTCCTGCGCTGTCCACGCAATTGTGTGATGTCTGAGCTCATTATAAGGGCGCTGTGAGTCAGCATGGACTCGGGGCCAGTGAGTTTGGGTTTGAGTTCATTGTTGTAGCCCCTGTGACAATCCCTCTTCATCAGGGCCTTCCTCTTTGTCTCCAAAGTACGTGAGCTGAAGTCTTGCTATATAAGCAGTTAATTTATGAACTGCTAACCCAAAGACTGGCAATGCAAATCTGCTCAAAGAGGAACTCCTTGGAAGAAAGGCCAGATGAAGTCCCGTTGGACATAGGGGCCAAAATGCCTGAGCAGGGAAAGGAGTAAGGAGGGAGGCGCTTGTGCAATTTTAGAAAAGAGTTTCATCAGTTCTATGCCTGAGTCCACGGTACCCAGGACCAACACAGGGAAATAGTATCTGGTAACCGGCCTCTAGCCTGCCAGGCTGGAACAGGAGCTGAAGTCAAGGCTGAAAATTTCTGGAGATGCCCGTTTGCAACAGCTCAGTGATTTCAGAAGTCCTATAACATGAAGATATGAGTTTTCCATGGTCAGATATCAATGGGCTTTACAATGGGTCTTATTTAGAATGTAGAAGCACTTAGTGGCTGCCTCATACTCAAGTGCTGGAAGGCCATGGAAAGGAAGAGTGATGGAGGATGGGTGTGGAGGGTGGTAGACAGATAGGAGTCTATTGCCAATGATTTTTGGGGACCTGGACTATACATGATGGTACTAGGAGCAAACTTGAGAGATGTAGTTTGTAGTCAGCATCTTCGTTTCGTTCCTATTTTCCCTCTCTCCCTTCACTCATTCATAAAATTTATTGATTTCTTAGGACGACGACTTGTCTTGTCAGTTTGTTGTACTGTGGTGGTCTGTGTGTTGTTGTGATGCTGGAAGCTATGTCACTGGTGTTTGGAATGTTAGCCGGGTCACCCAAAGTGAACAGGTTTCAATGGAGCTTCCAGACTAAGAACAGACTATAAAGAAAGAATCAACTGCCCACTTTGTCGAAATCAATAGCTGAAAATCTTATGGATAGTATCCAACTGTTGTCAGGTAGTGAAAAGCTTACTGAATAGAAGCAGAATATCGACAGGGATCGCACCAGAAGATGAGCCCCCAGGTCAGAAGACACTCAACATATGATTGAGTAAGAGCTACCTTCTCAAAGTAGAGTCTTAACTTTGATAGAGTGCAGCCTGTGAGAGGAAAGTCTTAAGACCCCATTTACTGCTGGGCCACAACTCAAGAAGAAACAGCTGCAAAAACCTGCTAATAATCAGAACTTGGAATGTATGCATACCTAGGAAATTTGGACGTTGTCGAAAATTAAATGAAACACCTAAAGATCCGTATCCTATGCTATAGTGAGCTGAAATGGACTGATATTGGGCACTTGGAATCAGAAACTGATTTGCTATGCTAAGAATGACACAATCAAAAGGGATGGCATTGCATTGATTGTCAAAAGGACATTCTGAGATCTATCTTGAAGTACAATGCTGTCTGTGATCAGATTATATCCATCTGCATTTTAAAAAATCATTTTATTGGGGGCTTATCCATCTGCATTTAAGGAAATTCAGTCAGTACAACCATGATTCAAAATTATGCACCAACTATTAAAGCGAGCGATGAAGAACTCGAAGAATTCTACTAATGTCTTCAGACTGAAACTGATGAATAAATCAAAATGAATGGATAATTCTTGGCAATCAATGCAAAAGTTGTAAATGAAGGAACAGTAATTGGAAAGTATTGTCTTGTTGATGGAAATTAAAGTGACAGAATTTTGCAGGGCCAACAATTTGTTCATCGCAAATGGTGAGTATAAACAGGGACTTCTTCAAGTGAAATACACAAAAATCAAACTGACTACATCTATGGAAAGAAACAATGGAAACGCTCAATATTAGCAGCTAAAGCCAGGCCAGGGGCTGACTACCAGTTGCTCAGGTTGAAGCTGAAGTCATGGGAGCAAAAATATGTCCTTTAGTATAGCCCATCTGAACTTTGAGAACATCTCAAGAAGAGAGTTGATGCACTGAACACAGAAGACCGGATGATGTGCTGTGGGAGGATGTAAAAAAATGTAATTCACGAAGAAAGCAAAAAGTTGTTAAAAAGGCAGGACGGGGGAAAATAAAAAGATCAAAGGGGATAGCAGAAACTTGTTCTGCTCTTGCCCTTAATTGTAACTAAGCACAGGGAAGCAATGATGAAGTCAACGGGCAGCTCAATAAGATGACATCACATATTATAATAAGATGTGCAAAGAACTACCGTCAGAAAACCAAAAAGCAAGGATATACTCAGCAGATCTTAAACTGAAAGAACTCAAAAATAAATTCAAGCTTTGAGTAGCAATATTGAAAGATTCTATGGACAAAATATTGAATGATGTAGGAAGCATCAAAGAATATAATAGTATACAGAATAACTGTAGCACAAAGAATGTCAACATTCCACCATTTCAGGAGGTAAGCAAGAACCAGCGATATTGAAGGAAAAAATGCATATGTACTGAAAGCATTAGCCAAAAACCAGGCTCCAGGAATTGATGGTATATCAATTGAAATGTTGCAACAAACTGATGATGGATGCACTGGTAGTATTTAGGAAATTTGGTAAGCCAGGAAATTTGGAAGACAGCTACTTGGCCAACTGATTGGAAGAGATCCATGTTCGAACCATTCCACAGAAAGATGACCCAACAGAATGCTTATATTACAGAAGGATATCATTGATATAACATGCAAATAAAATAAGATTATCAACAATGGTTGTAGCAGTACATTGACAGGGAAGTGTCAGCGGTTCAGGCTGGATTCAGAAGAGGACGTGGAACAGGGATATCATTACTGATGTTCGATGGATCTTGGCTAAAAGCAAAAATACCAGAGAGATGTTTTCTTGTGTTTTATTGACTATGCCAAGGCATTCAACTCTTGTGTGCAATAACAAACTTGAGAAGAATGGGAATTCCAGAACACTTGATTGTTCTCATGCAGAACATGTACATGGGCCAAGAGGCAGTTGTGTGGACAGAAGAGGGTAGCGCTGCATGGCTTAAAATCAGGGAAGGTGTGTGTCAGGGTTGTATCCTCTCATCGTTCTTATTCAGTCTGGATGCTGACCAAGTCATCAGAGAAATCGGATTATACGAAGAAGAATGTGGCATCTGGATGGGAGGAAGGCCAATTAACAATCTGAGCTATGCAGCTGACACAACCTTGCTTGTTGAAAGTGAGGAGGATTTGTTTGCTGATGAAGATCAAGAATTGTAGCCTTCTGTATGAATTATAGCTCAATGAAAAGAAGAGCCCAATCCTCACAACTGGGCTAAATAGGTAACATCATGATAAACAGAGAGAAGGTTGAAGTTGTCAAGGAGTTCATCTTGCTTGGGTCCACAATCAATGCTCATGAAAGCAGCAGTCAAGGGATCGAGCCATGCCTTGCACTGGGTATCTTTGCTGCGCAAGATCTCTTTAGAATATTGAAAAGTCAGGATGCTACTTTGCAAGATTAAGGTGCACCTGAGCCAATCCATGGTATTTCCAGTGGTCTCACGTGCAGGTGAAAGTTGGACACTGAATAAGGAAGAGTGCAGAGGAATTGCTGTGTGTGAATGATGGTGTTGCTGAAGAATATTAAGAGTGCCCTGGACTGCCAAAAGAACAAACAGTTCTATCGTCGAAGAAGTATGACCATAATGCTCCTTGAGACTAGTATGGCAAAACTTGCTCTCAGGTACTCCAGTATGTTCTCAGGAGAGACTAGTCCCTGGGAAAGGACATCCTGCAGGGTAAAGTAGAGTGGAACAGTCGTGATGACCGTGTATGTCTGGGCAGTGTTTCGCTGTGTTGTAACATAGGGTCGCTATGAGTTGGGACTGACATCATGGTGCCTAACAAACGACAGATGAGGAGGCCTGGTGGGATAGTGGGGTATGTGTTGGGCTGATAGCCTCCCTGATGCTTCTTGGGAGAAAGATGATGCTTTCTCCTCTGGTCCAGCGTTACAGCCTTGAAAATCCACAAGGGCAGTTCTACTCTGTCCTCTAGGGTCACTGTGAGTAGGATTCAGCTCTATGGCAGTATTTTAAGTATTATGACAGGTGTTCAGTGTATAAAGATTAATACTAGTCTCCTTTTCATCCAGTGCCACCTTTGAAAACCGGAGATCAGAATTTGGGAAATACTCAAACCATATCTTATCACCTTGGACTATTTTGGAGGAATTAGCTCAGTGCTATTGCATTACATATTTCCATGCAAGCATTGAGCCTCAAACGTGTTGTTTATTTTTCCTTTTTAGGTGTTGTATTGTTATTGCTGAGTTGTGATCACGTCCTTACATTTTTTTGTTGTGACTTTCCCCTGGAGGTCCTTATGGATGACAGGATTATAAAAGGCCCCAAGATGTCACTGAGCCACCGTCCCCGAAGTCCTAGGCCTCCAAACCCAAATGGGTTTCTCATCTGTGCTCTTTGATAAAGTAGCTTGGCAACAGATGTCTCTTGTGTCTGTAACTTATTACTAGCAATACATTGATGGAATGTTTTGAGAGACATATATTTTAAAAAATCAAATAAAAGCAGAGTATAGGTTTCTTATAAAAAAGCCAACCACAACCACTTGTCTTCTAATCAGAATGCTTTAGAGCTCCTGTGCTCACAAGCCATCAGTCAGAGTAGATCCAGAGGTACTTGGGGGAGTATTTCTTCTTCTCTGGAATTCAGATTCCTTTTTGATCTTGTGAACACCAGAGTGGTGGTACTTTCAGTCTGTCTCATCAAAGTGTTCTCATCAGCGCCTTAACAATGGCCTAGTGTGCTTTTCATTCAATTTGTAGGCAGGATTCTGGAATAGGTCCTGTGTTCAATGTTGAAGAATTGGAGACCAGTGTGATATAGCTTTTTTTCTCAAGGAGCCTGCAGTTTCCTGGAGGAGATGGGTGTGTATGTAGAAGAGTAACAGATGTTGGTAAAATGGAATATATGAATAAATATGGAAAATAAAGAGGAATGATGATCTGACTGCAGGAGAGGGACAAAAGGGAATTGATGTCTCCCAGGAAATGACTCAGTGAGCTATCTGTACCAAGAATGGTATGTTTCCCGTCAGGAGATGGGTTTTGTTGTGGTTGAACGTTGAAGAAGAAAGTTGCGATTTGGTCCTTTGGATGGAAAGCTGGTACATGCTGCCAGAACCTGCAGGTTCCCCGGAATCTAGATCGTAAGGGCTCTGATCTAGCCCATCCCACCTGTTCTCCAAATCTAAGACTTTCAGAATTGCAGGTATGAGGTTGGAGAGTTGTATCTCACCAATTATGGTCATTGGACACACACATATGTTGGCTCTAGGGGTGAGGTAAGGGGGGTCCGGTGCCAGGTGTGTGTTGGTAAGCCAGGGACTCCTCTCCACAAGCTGGAAGGCCCTAATAGTCATTTCCCCCAAGCTCCTCGACATCAGGGGTTTTCTCTGCGTACCCCACGCAAGTGAGGACGTGTGCTTAGAGTTTCAGCATGTATACTCACAGAAGCCTTTTCTTGAGCTTAGGAGTTACCATCGCAACAGAATGTTTCTTTGCAGGAAGCTCAGATCTCTGCAGCAGACATGTGGAAGTCTAATAGGCATGTGACAAGCACTCTTCCCTCTGTGGTTGTCCCCACCCACAGGACTTCCTCTTGTACATTTAGATGCCCGTTTGCTTTCCACCATTTCTCGTCATGGTCACCTCTACCTCCTTCATGTTAGGTTTGTGGGTATAAAAATATTTTTCATAATTGATTTAATTTTTATTGAGAATATACACCAAGTCAACAATCACTACTTCATAATTCAGGCATCATTAATTATAATCTTAGAGTTATGTAAACCATTCTCATCATCCTTTTCTGAGTTGTCTCTTCCCCATTACCCTTAATTCTCAGTTTCTTATCAAATCTTTCAAGTTACTGTTGTCAATTTGACCTTGTTTCAAAACAAAACAAAACAGAAAACAAGCTCAATGGCCCACTGCCATTGAGTTGATTCTGTTTCACAGTGACCCTGAATAGATAGGTCTTAAAAAAGAGTACAAGGCAGACATTCTTTACAAGTTGAACTGAACTATTGTGTTTTGTTTTTTTTTTACTTTTAAAAGCATTGCCATTACTAACACAAATGTGACCAAATAAGTCTTTCCAAGAATTGGTGAAGATAATCTAAATAACGTAATTGAGCATTTATTTAGGAAAGGAAATTCTAACTTTGTTTCTATTTTTTAAATATTTATTTGAAATTATTATTAGTTGGGAGTTAATACATACATATATCATTCCGTTAGTTCAGTAACATCAAGCAGTACTGTACAATTGCTACCACAGTTTCTTTTTCTTCCCAGATTCCTTGACATTGCCTCCCCCACCCCCCTTCTTCTATTTGCTGTCCCTGTAGATTCATTAATCTTGGGTTATTTGGTTTTAAGAAGACTCTAGGGGATATTTTTTGAAGGTTGAAGGTTTATTTCAGGAGTTCATCTACCCTCCATATATCTAGAAATGTGGAATTCCATGGGCTTTTGAAATTCTCTTTAGCATTTCCCCTTATTTGATCAGGATTCCTCTGTAGAATCTTTGATGAAAAGGGTCAGCGGTGGTAACTGGGCACAATGAACTTCTGATCTCCTGGCAAGGATGCAGTTGTTCATGGAGACCATTGGCTCCTCTTCTTGACTCTCTCTTTCCCTGTGTTGCTCCAGGAGAAGAGTCCAATTGTGCTTTGGAGGGGCTCTTACAAGCTGCCAGGACCCCAGGCACTAGGCAGTGAGCAGGAGGCTGAACACATTAGGCAAATTGACAACGAAGCCCTTGAAACCATGACCCTAAAGCTCCAAACCAAGGAACCAAATTCCAGGTGTTTGGTTGTAGGTAGGCAGCTCAGCAGCTTCCCTCGCCCTGTCTTTTGCCATTGTTGTAAATCTTAATCTATCACACTCCTGTTACCTGTTCAACTTTTTATAGTTGCACAACTTGTTGACGATAATTACCCTATTTGACTGTACAACCCTACTCTTAATCAATAAAAAATATTGATCACTTTGACTTGACTGAATCCCTGTACTCCATAAGTAATAAACTACCTCCTCTCCCATTCCCTTGCTGTTTCTTCTCCCTCACATCCCTGGTAAGTGCTAATGTTGGTCTCTGTACATTTGTCTGTTCCCGGTTTTTATATAGGTGATGTTTTATACACCATTGGACCTTTTGTGGTTACTGACTTTACTCAGCGTGTCTTCAAATTCCATCTCTAGGATAGCCTGATTTATTTCCCGTACAGTTTACATCCTATTCCATCGTCTGCACGAATCCGTTTGTTTATTCATCTTCTGTTGATGGGGATTGAGGTTGTCTTCCTGTTTGCGCTCTTGTGAACATGGGTGCTGCTGTGAACATGGGTGCTGCAGTGAACATGGGTGCTGCAGTGAGCATGGGTGCTGCAGAGCAGTCTCTGAGTTTCTGCTTTCACGTCTTCTGGGTACATAGTCAAGAGTGGGATTTCTATATAAAACTATCTCAAAAACTAAATACAGTTTTTCAGTTTTAGATTTTTGGAAGGACCACCCCTCTCTTCCAGGGGATGTACCCTTTTGGATTTCCACAACTGTTATTTATTTTCAAATATTAGCTATCTTAGTGGGAGTTAATTGATATGTCATTGTGGTTCTGATTTGCATATTTCTAATGGCTAATGGCCTTTGTGTCTTGGTGACTGTTTGAAGGTCTCCGCACTAGGTTTTTAATCTTGTAAAGCACTGACCCCAGAGGGGAGAACAGCATGCTGCCTGTGATTTGTGGGAGGAGAATGGCCTTTACTTGAGGAGGCCCAGCCCCCTGACCTGGGGGGGGGGGGACGAGGGGGAGAGGAGAGGAAGGGCTGATAAAAAGTAATGACCACAGAATTGATTCTGACTCATTGTCAACCTCCTGTGTGTCAGAATGGAACTGTGCTTGACAGGGCTTTCAGTGGCTGGTTTTTCTTCAGGTCTTTCTTCCACGGCATCTTGGTGGACTTGAACCTGCACGCCAGTCACCTCACCATTTTGCACCCCCAGGGACTCAGCTCTGGTCTGGAAGGCCCCTTGTGTCTCAGTGGCTTTGTGCTTTGCTTTTGAAATCCTCTCCTGGTCACTGACCTCCATCAGGGCTGGGCTTCTAGTTTTTCTTGGCGGCAGAGGCAATTTCTTGTTACTTTATTTCCTCTTTCCCTTCCACATAGAGTAATTGCTGGGTGGTGTAGGTTACAGGTAGATGTTGACCATTGCAGATGTAGGCTGATAGGACTGTATGATTTTGAAACTCTGATGCCCGAGGAGCCTGCAGGCTTGCGATTTTTGCCTCTGGTGGTTTGAAATCCTCCTGAAGCTGAACACAGAGGCCAATGGGTTGGCAGTTCCCGGACGCTGCAAACTAAGGTTCTGCGTCCCTAACTGCCCTGCCAGGCTTTCTCGCTCTGCACTTTTCCTGTGTTTGGCTAAGAAACATTTTTCCTCTTTCTCTGGGCTGAGGTCTGGGGAGGGGGAGGAGAAGGCTAATTCATGTCAGATGGGGGGAAGCTGCGCAGAGACCCTGCGCTCCCTTGCCTGGCTTTTGTTCCCAGCCTCAGACTTCTGCCAGGCAGGGGAGAAGTGGATGTAGCGCGCCAGGCTCTTGGCGCAAACCACGCTGCGACCTAAAGAGGCCTTTCAGGCCGCACTGAATCGAACTTTCTCTGGGAAGCCCCGACACGCAGAAGCAGAGTAGGGCATTTCCTTCACTCCGAACCTGGTTCCTGAAGGCTCTGCGCGCTCCCTGCAGCAGTGCTCGCTCCTGACCAAATCGGAGCCGGGAGCACTGGGTCGGGCGCGGCCGGCGGCCCGGCAGCCTCAGGGATGCTGCGGCTCTGCGCCCTGACCCGTGGGCCTCGGGCGTGCTCCCAGGAGCCCAGGCGGCAACTGTGGAGGTGCCAGGTGAGTGGCAGGCGGGCAGCGGGCTGGCCGGGTGTACTCTCGTGTCGGGGGCTGCGATGAAGAGCACGGTGCATGTGTGCAGACACATGTACACCGCGAGCGGTCGTATGTATGCGTGTGCGCCATGGGGAGAAGAAACGTTAGGGAGGTGCACGGATAGGAGAGCCCACAAAAGGTGTTAGGTACTATGGGCATGACTATTTCTCACCCAGTCGTGTCTTTTAAAAAGTGGTATGAAACTTTCCTTGGAAAGGCAATGAGAGAATGACCTTTTTTAAAAAAATCATTTTATCGGGGGCTCGTACAACTCTTATCACAATCCATCAATCCCTCTATCGTGTACTGGTTCGTGAAGGAAAAGGAACTTCACGTCAGCACTGATCTCCCTGAAAGGTTGTGTAGTGAGGTTTTAGTAGTGCCTTCAGGCCAGCTTGGATGCCCTTACATTCATCGGAATATCCTTCCCGGGGTTAAGATTGGTCCCAGAGGATGAGAAGAATTGCTCCAGGAATATTTTCTCTACGTTGAATCATCAAGTTGGCATTCATTTCAGTTTTGTTTTCTTCCATCAAATATTTTGAGACATTCTGAGGAGCTAGAAGCCATCAGAAGGTTAGCTTTCACATCTGACTCGAATCGAGTTACATTCCAATGTGCACTTTAACACATTGTGCTGCTGGCTAGGAAGGCTGTGCATGGAGGCCTCCCACCGGGGCTGTAGGCAGGAGGGTTCTAAGATGGACTGGGGGCTGTTTGGTTGTAAGTTGGCCCGGAGGCTGTTTCCCCGGCTGGTCTCAATTCTGCTGAGGTGAGAAGTTTTTGCAGCTACTTCATTTCAGGGCAAAGTTGTTTTGGGAAGGTAGCTTTGTTCGGTGTCCGCTTCCACAGAACGTTAACTGAAGATTTCCCAAGTACAATGTTTACCTGGATCGTCTTCCTGCAGATCGGGCTCCGCATTTCTTTGAAGGAGACTGTAGTTTGGCTGGTGCTGGTGTTGCCTGGAGCATTGTGTTTTAACGGATTTGCTGCTGCTACTGCATACAACTTGGTTCTGAAAACCTAGCTGCGGCCTGTGCAGTGTTGCATTTCTAGGGTGGTCCCTCGCGGAATTTCGCAGAGATGTTTCTTTCTGAAAAGATATCTCACCTCCAAGGACTGCATCCCCCTCAGGCAATCCTTGTGGAACCAGCAGTCTTGCTTGCTACCTTTCCAATGTTTTACTCCTAACAATTAAATGCAATTTAGATTCCTGAACTGAGCCTGCTAAAAGCTTCAGTATTGCTGCCACTGCCCACCCCCCACCCCCCCATGCGCTCCTTGGCCCTGCCTCTTTGGGTGAAATGAAAGCAGAATATAAGGTGAAAACAAAGGCCTTCTAATCCTGTCTGGTCTCCTTTCACAATAGCGATGCTATGTACAGATGAAGCACGAGCAGATGTTATTACACTACCTTCAGTGAAGTTCTCCGCGTGCCAGCGATCAGCATGGCTTAAGCTACAAACAGGGCCTCTGCTGTTTCCCTCGTTGCTTCTTCTAGCTGTGGACCAGTGGGCAAGGAAACTGTAGTAAAACAGTGTCCCTTTCTCCAGGACTGGGAAAAAAAAAAGGTATTTGTAAGGAATAAAAGGTTACAGTATCCCTGCTTGGCCCGAAATCTATTGCCGGTTCACTAGTTTAACAAATACTAATTGAGGGTCCGATGTCCACTGTCTGCTAGGCGCTGTGGAAGGACCTTGGCTATGAAGTGGGTAGAACCCATCGCCTGCCTTTAGGAAATCACACTGAGCCCTGAAGAGATAGGCATTTAAACAAATGACTGCACTTTGAGGAGGAAAAGAGGGTGCTGTCTGTGAGATTGGAATAAAGGGCCTTGCTTGTTAGAGACCTGAATACATTCTCCTGTCCTGAGAGTTGAGCCTCAGAGCCCTGGGGCACAGTGGTTTATGTATTGGGCTGCTAGCTTCCAGGTCTGTAGTTTGAAATCAAGAAAGGTGAGGCCTTGTGCTCCGTCAACATTTACAAAGGGGTTCAGGGTCTTCCTCTCTTCCATTGCCCCTCTGGGTCACCAAGCACGATGCTCTTTTTCAGAGATTAGTCCCTCTGGACAACATGTCCGAAGAATGTGAGAAAAAGTCTTACCATCCATGCTTCAAAAGAGCATTCTTGCCCAAAAGATTTGTGTCTCCTTTGTTTCATTAGCATATACATCAAGTAGCAGGGTGGCTGGGTTCTGGTATTTCTAGTCCTGGTTGTTGGAGGGAGTGCTATACTGCCTGCCACAGTGGCTGCATGTTGTACAGCCCCACCAGGAAGGGGTAAGGGTGCCAATATTGCTGCACCCTCTGTATCATTTATTATTATTTCTAACTTTTCTGTCAATGCCCCCGTGAGGTAGTAACATATTGTTTTGATTTGCATCTCTTGAATGGCTAGTGATTATGAACATTTCTTATGTTTGTTGGCTACCTGGATGCTTTCTGTTCATGTCCTCTGATCGTTTTCAAATTCGATT
>NW_022103904.1:18200962-18230574 GCF_000313985.2 Echinops telfairi
ATGTATGGATTGTTATATGAGCTGAAGGGCCCCCAATAAAATGATTTATTAAAAAGAAAAAGAAAAAAGAGATTAGTCTTTTGTCGAGTATATCATTGCCAAAATCCTCTCCCCAGTTGGTTGGTTCCCATTTTCACTCTTTTATTTTTAGGATATCTGAGTCATCTATTTTGTTTTCTGTTATGTGTATTTGATTATGTGTTCATGTCATGTGTTAGGGCCCTTCAGTTTGTCCTTATCTTTTCAATGATGATCCTTAGAGTTCTAGGTCTTTCATACATCTTGAGTTTGATTTTGTGTATAGAGTGAACTATGGGTCCTGTCTCATTCTTCTTCCAACAAAGCATCATTTGTTGGAAAGATGATCTCTTCTCCACCTGATGCTTTAAGCCCTTTGTCAAAAATCAGTTGTCTGTAGGTGCATGGATTCATTGCTGGGTCTGCTATTCTGTTCCATAGTTCTACGTATCTATTTTCCAACCTGTACCAAACTATTCTGATTAATGTGGCTTTGCGTACTAGGTTTTGAAGTCAGGAAGCGAGAGACCTCTTACTTTCTTCTTATTTAGTAATGCTTTGCTTATCTGAGGTCACTTTTCTTTCCATGTAAAGTAGTTTTCCCATTTCTTTAGAGACTGATGCTGAATCTGGATCAGAACTGAGTTATATTTACAGATTGCTTTGTGTAGTCTTGATATTTTCACAATGTCAAGCCTTCTTTTCGTGAACATGGAACATCTTTCCATTATGGAATATTTTTCCATTCGTGGAGGTCTCTCCTGGTTTTTTGTAGTAGTGCTTTGTATCTTTCTTTGTTCAAGTCTTTGGTTCCTCTGCCTAAGTTTATTCCCAGCTATTTTATCACTTGTGTGGCTGTTGTAAATTGTATTGTTGATTCTCCCCCCCTATTTTTTCATAATTATTTTATGCTCTAATATTTATTTTTTCGTTTCTTTTGAACCTGAGCGATTCATTTGTTGCTCTTATTCTAATTGTTGAAGATGTTGGGTTGGGGTGTTGATTCCGAGTCTTATTTTTTTGATGTGTATACTTATTGTTATAAATTACTCTCTGAGATTATTTTTGCCGTGCTCCACAGGTTTTGGTATGTTGCATTTTTGTTTTAGGAAGTTTTAAAATTTAATTTTTTATTTCTTCCATTAGCCAGTAATTGCTAAGCAGCGTATTGTCTAGTTATCTTGCATTTGATTTTTTCACCCTTTCTTTTCCCATTGTTGATTACTAATATTAGCATTGTGATCTGAGAAAATGCTTTCATTCGATGTTTTAAAATTTATTAAGGCTTGCTATACATGGTAATTTATGATCTCTTCTGGAGAATATTCCACATGCACTGGAAAACAATGCACATTTTGTTATTACAGTGTGTGTTCTGTATATGTCTAGGGGGTCATATTGTGTGATTTTATTGTTTAGGTCTTCTGTATCTTCCAGTTATTTTATCCTTCCTTGAGAATGGTGTATTGAAGTTTCCTATTATTATTCTAATATTATCAACTTTTCTCTTCAACTCTCAGAGTTTGATTAATGTATTTTAGGATCTTTCACTGGATATAGAGACGTTCATTATGATTACAACTTCTTGTTCAGTTGTCTTTTTCATCATTATGGAATGTTCTTCTTTGTCTCTCATGATGGATTTTGCCTTGAAGTCTATTTTACCAGAGATTAATATTGCTACTCCTGTTTTTAAAAATGTTTCTTTTAGCTCGATTTTTGTTTAATTATTTGGTATTAGTCTATTTTTGTCTGTGTATTTAAGATAAGTTTCTTGTAGGCTGCATATTGGTGCAGACTGTTTTCTTACCCATTTTGCTACACTCTGTCTCTTGTGGTGCATTTAATCCATTTATATTCAGTTTTGATTATTGATATATGTGAACTTTTCTTGTTATACAATTTAATGCTTTGTTAATGTCATAGAACTTTGTAATGTTCAAAATAAGAACTTGGAAGAACACAACATATATATAAATAAAACATGAGAGCTGTTTTCATTTCATCCAAAGGAAATCCCAGTGCACTAGTACTGTTTGAGCAATTTAATGCACATAGTTTAAGCAGATGAACCTCAGTAGCACACTGTGTTAGTCTTGGTTGTCTAGAGAAATAAAACCAATGACATGCATATAAGAGGGGGAACCCCCCCGCCCCCCCAAATGGAATAAAGCTTCACTAAGTGAAGTTCCATAGTACATATTTTTCCCATTAGGCAAGCATTGAGCAACCTGCTCTGAGTAGTGCACCCAGGGGCATTGCCTGGCACCCAGTGGTGTTGCCTGGGAAGGTTCTTTCTGGTCACAGTGGATTTTCCTTTGTAAAAGCAGTATTGCTCATCCTTATTTTTGTAATGGCCAATTTAAGAGAACAGCATGCGGCTGTGAAATTTTGTTTGCTGCTTGGTAAAAATGCCACAGAAACTGTTGTGATGTTGAATACAGCTTACAAAGACAGCACTATGGGAAAAATCAAGTGTACAAACGTTTTTCTGAATGATGAGGGCAATGAATGTACAAATGCGCTTTACACAATTGATGTATGTATGGATTGTGATAAGAGTTGTATGAGCCCCTAATAAAATGATTAGAAAAAAAAAAGGCGAAATGTTGATTGATGACAAACCTTGTTCTGGACATTGTCAACTTCCAGAATGGATGAAAATGTCAACAAAATTCATGAACTTCCGCTCAAAGAGCAATGACAGACCAATGAAGAGATGGGGAAGTTACCTTGGGGCTCAGTGAAAGATGCTATTGTCACTTCACCCCCAAAAAGCTCGTCAACTGAAATAAAAGATCAAGACGATGCTCATTTTTTTTCTTCTTATTTTTATGTGAGGGGGATAGTAGTTCATTTCACTAGGTCAGACTGTGAATCAAGCTTTCTATTTAGAGCAGTAGTTCTCAACCTTTCTAATGCTGCAACCCTTTAATTCAGTTCCTCGTGTTGTGGTGACCCCCAACTATAAAACTATTGTTGTTGCTACGTCCTAACTGTAATTTTGCTACTGTTATGAATCAGGTGGCCCCTGTAAAAGGGTCATTCTACTCCCAAAGGGGTCTCGCTCCACAGGTTGAGAACCGCTGTTCTTTGGGGATGTGCTTTCTAAAGGTGGGATGGACTTAATAGGACCACCGTACAACACGTGAAGGACATAAAAGGAGGCGGAATCCTGCCAGGTGTTCATTGATGCCCTCTGACGTGGCCTGAAAGGGTTGCAGTACCATTGGTTACAGGGCGGCAGCAGTTGCAATCTATCACTCAGCCCTACCTCCTGCAAAGTTCCAGCGAAGTCTCCATAGAGCTGCTGTGGCTGAAGCATTTGTGTGGCTAAAGGACAGCCCCCCCCCCCCAAACTCCCCTTTCTTCTTGCTTATGTGTGTGTATGTGTGTGCGCGTGTATCTGAGTTTCCTTCTTTCTTCCCTTCCGCTGGATTCTGGTTTAAAAATGTAGACACACGGGGATGAAACCATCCTTCACAAAAACCAACCTCAGGAGAGGGTCTTAAGGAAAAGTAGTGGCCAGTTCTGATTTTGAATTTTGCTGATTGTTTGAGTCCCCCCCATCCTCCCCACCATTCATTTGTTGTTTGGACAATTTACAAGCAGGGGAGGAAAGGACAACAGGGGGTTCAATCATTCCTACCTCCCCCCAATCCTCTCCATTACCATTTGCTCAGCAAGGAGAAGTTTCAAAAAATAACAAATGCAGTGTCTCAGAAACAACTCAACGTCCGCTCAGAGGAAGACGCAAGACAGAAGGATGCAAAGAAGTGAGCAATGCACACATCCAAGGGCACGCTTCTTCTTCTTTTCAATCATTTTACTGGGGCTCGTACAACTCTTATCACAATCCATAGGTAAATCCATTGTGCCAAGCACTTTTGTACATTTGTTGCCCTCATCATTCCAAAGGGCACTCTTAAGGAACAAAATGCATCATAACTCCTGGAAAAGGGATTCAAATGAATAATTATAGGTATTTTCAATTGGCAGAGAAAAAGATCACGAGAGCTATGGAAAGGAACAGAAAAAAAATATAGAAGAACTCAAGAAAACACTACAAAAGCAATCTGACAAAATAAATGCAAAAATAAGAAACTATATAAAACCTCAACTAGAAGTTCAGATTAATACGAATAGATTACTTCTATCTTAATTAAGGCTAAGATAGTAGAATTAAGCACTGAAAGAGCAAAGCAGTAGAATGGAAGCAATAGAAGATTTATTATTGAGTTATTATTGGCCCCTCTACAAGCACAAAAAAGAACAAATCAATCTGAGGAGAAGCTAAGAATTTTGTGGGACATGGTCACGAAGAATAACTAACAAGGGGGAAATCCACAAAGAAAATAGCATGAGAACTGCTGGAGAAATACTTCTCTAACACTTTTAAAAAGTGAGAAATTGATTATTCAAGAAACTGCAGAAAATCACAAGGAGTATTGAGTACAAGACAAATCATCATGTCACACCATAGTCAAACTTTCAATATCAAGACCAAAAAAAGAATCCTAAGAGTAGTTCAGGAAAAATGAAAAATTACCTATAAAGGAGAACCAATAAGAATAATTTGATTTTTTTTTAGCAGAAACCTCTTACAGGAGTACTCAAAGTAAAACAAACTTACAAGACTGAAATTAGGGAGTCTAAGATATCATCTCATAATAGAGACAATTATGAAGGAATAGATTAGATGCAAATTAATAAAGAAGTCAAGTAGGGTACAAGAGAGGCTAATCTTGGGAGGAAAATAATAGCAAACAAGGTAACCTCGAAGATTATGGGAAATTATAATAAAAGGGATAGGGGCATAAGAGCAAGGGCTGAATAACAATAAAATAACAACATAGGGAAAATGAGAAAATACACAAACAAAAGGATCCCAGCATAGAAAGTTTTAAAGAAAAAAGACATCAACACACACAGAGCAAACGGCAGCATTAAATTCATACATTTCACATGGAAGCCCGAGTCCGTTTGCGGGGTTCCCACGTGAATTACGCCCCCGTGAATCCCCTCTGACATGTGACCACTGACGCAAGAGAGACTGTATTGGAAAGTAGACTAATGCAGATGTTGTTAGGTTAACATTGAACATGGTATCATTTCTTCTTCTTGACCCATTCTAAATTTGTTCAACTTTTATATTTTCTATTATCTTTTCAACTGAGTTATCGAAGTTTAATTTGGTAATTCTTGGTTTTTCTTTTTGTTTTTGTATGATCGTATATGAAACTCAGGATAGGAAAATCCATAGACATTAACTGGGTTAATTCCTGGGGTTCATGGCAGTGAGGGGAGAGCTAAATGAGGAGCTAATAATGAGCATAAGGAAGGAAACATTCTAAATTAATTGCACAAGTTTTCAAACCTATGCTTAAACTACTGAACTTTATGTTATGTAAAGACTGTTAACCATGCTACTCCTTGCTCCAGACAAAATTTCACTTATTTGTAATTAGAAATAAATATTTCACAATATGTATTACATATTGTTTTTGTGAGAAATTACTATGCTTTAATTATGTTCAATTTTTAATATTTAAAATATTCTGCATATCAGATATTTTACATTATGATTCATAACAGTAGAAAAATTACAGATATGAAGTAGCAACGAAAATAGTTTTATGATTGGTGGTCACCACAACCTGAGGAACTGTGTGAGAGGGTCGCGGCATTGGGGAGATTGAAAACCGCTGGTCTGGATGGTCTAGCGGGTTTGTGACCAGGGAATTCACCTACATTCTCATAGTCAGCTGCTCCAGGCGCCGACCCTCACTGTGGAAGGTACCACCAGTGAGATAGTTTATTGTGCCAGCCTGGCTGATAAACACAAGTGGGATTAACTGAAGGGCGGAGAGATAAATGGCTCGGTGAGCCTCACCTTTCTTGTCTCTCACTCTTTGATCATCGGACCAGTGTGCGGCTGCCTTGCTTGTTCTGTGCCTCAATTTATAGGCTACACTACCTGTGGACTGTAAGTTGAGGTCCCTTTAAGACATCTTTGGAGCTGGGGACTGGCAGTTGGGACTGGTGGTTGGTTGACAGTTGGTGATCTGCCTTGTGGTTGGCTGCTGTGCTGAGATAGCCTACCTCCATCTATAAATAGAGGAAGATCTGGCAGATGACGAGACTTGAAGGACTGCTAGTCTCACACAACTCTCTCTCACGGGAGTGAGTTGCATTGAGCCATTTGTAGTGCTTTATAATTTAACTGTTACTTTCTTGTATTATATATTTATCTGTATATGATTTAACAGTTCATTTCTTGTTACATATCTCATTATCTTTATAAATAAATATATTTAATTATCAGCAATTTGGTTTTATCTCTCTAGAGAACCCTGTTTAACACAGCCAGGCTTCTGGTTGGTCCTTTGAAAGTTCACTGCTCCTCTTGATTTTTTTATGTGGGTTCTGTTTTGTTGGTATTCGGCTCACTTATTGTTCATGTCTCCGAGGTTCCAGTCAGGTTTTCCTCTGTACGTGTTTTCTCCGCATCTTCATTGAAGCGAGATTGTGCGGTGTGTCTCTCTATGGGGCCATTGGTACCAGGGTCTGGTTGGTCTTTCTGGATGTCAGGTGACCAAAGTAAGGGAGTTGACGTTTCCCTTTCTTCACTTTGAAGGAGCACAATTCCGGTACTCATATCAAGACTGCAGTTCTCAGTGCATTTTCCCTTACATGACAATATTGATGAGAACAACAAAAGCACATGAAGAGATGGATGACATGACAAGATTGCTGTTTGAGTGCTGAGAGACGAAATGATATTAAAAATTGAAGTGGTGAAAACAAAAATCTTGGAGGTGGGTGGGACTGGAAGTTGCCATAATAGAAAACTACAACTGACCAGCCTTGCCAAGAGTGGGATTAGCAGGGAACGTTGAGGAGTGGTCAGTGCACGCTTTCACTTTGGAATGACCTGTTAGATTCCAGTTCCAGTCTGTTGGCAGTGACTTGCTAGAATGGGTAGATAATTTGTTTATACCTGTGTTAGGCTGAGTAGCGCCGAGAAACAAACTCATAAACACACATATGAGTATAAGAGAGAGTTTTATGTAAAAGAGCAATTGAACATGGAGAAAACATCCCAACCCAGTCCAGTCCAAGCCCATAAGTCCAATATTAGCCCACGTGTCTGATACCAATCTATAAAGTCCTCTTCAGACTCACGAAACACATGAAGTGATGCCGAATGCAGGAGGATCACAGGCCAGTGGGTGGGAAGTGTTGGAGATCCAGTAGGCATCTCAGCCTATAGATAGTTACATGATGATCCATAACAGTAGCAAAATCACAGTTATGAAGTAACTGGCAGGGGTCTCCATGTGGCTTCTCCAGGTCCAGGATCTGGCTGCATCAGGGTAGGTCCATGTGGCTTCTTCAGGTCAGGGCACTAGTATAGTTCCACGTGTCTTGTCAGATGCAATGTCTCCCAGGGAGTGAGCAGAAAGAGAGGTGTCTCCCACCTCCAAAGAAGAAATACTGGATTTCCCAGAATTCTCAGGAGAAGGCCATGCCCACACAGCGGCCTCACTCGTTATATCTTGATTGATAGGCCAGACTCCACCCCTTCACTGACAAATTGACACCAGAGTATGAAACTACCACAATACCTAATGATAACAGATTTCAAAATACAAATGTAAGAAACTAAGAAAAACTGGATAAATGTATATATGAAGTAAAATATTTTATTACCCTATTTACAATAATTGATAGAAACAGTTATTAGACAATAAACATCGCTGTATAGATGATTTACATATTTTCAAACAATTTGGCCTAACTGACATTTATAGAAAAATTGGCTCCAAAAGTACAGAATGTACGTTCTTTTGACATGCACATAGCTTTGTTATCAAACTAACAAGTAGTTGTGTCATTTCCCCCAGGTCCTTGAAAACATTTTGTCCGGTCAGTTCACTCTTAGGAATGCAGTGGCAATTATTTTTCTAGTCATTTTTAAAGTCAGTTTTTGACTCCTGATGACCTTGTGTGTGTTAGAGCAGAACTGTGCTCCATAGGGTGTTTAATAATCAATTTTTTGGAAATAGATAGACTGGCCCTGCTTCTGAGGTGCTTCTGGATAGGCTCATGTGGCCAACCTTTCATTTAGGAGCCAAGCATATTTACCATTTGTAATCAACCCCCCCCCCCACACACACACACACAAAATTCCAACTAGCAGTAGTTTAGTGTTTATACCTACTACAGGATATTTCTAAATCTAAACAATGGTTGCAGAAACAATTTACCACAGAAATAAAAACATTGCCTGTCTGTAAGAGACCAATTCTTTATAGGCATAATATTTTTTCAACTACCTTATATACTAATATCACATCTGTGGTGAGTAATCGTTTCACTGAATCTATTATAGTTTAGTTAGTAACAGAATGCCCTGTCAAATATCAGCAAATAAGTCAGCCACAATGATGGGCATTTGGTTTCTAAAGCAATTTGAATTTCTATAAAATTATCAGATAATGCGGTGAGCCTTGATTACATAAATATGAATTTGGAAGATCTTTGGTTAATCTCTTCTTATTTCTCATACCTGTCATTGTATTAGTAGTACTACCACCTCAGAAGGTGTCTTAGATGCCTCAACTCAGACTGATTTGGTCAAAGGTGCAGATATTGATGATTCTGGGGCATCTTTGATGAAGGAAAAATCATCAGCTTCCTTTTAACTTAATTATTCTCCTTGCTTATCTTTTTGGGAAAAGGCTAAGCATTCTGGAAGTACATATGAATTGCTTTGTCATAGTAGTGGTTGGCTGTAAGCCTTATGTCTGGAAGCTTGTTGAATGCAGTGTCACATGAAGTGAGGCCCGTAAATGCTCCTCGCAAATTTGCAGAGGGGATTCGAGGTCCTGTGAGGATGAACTTCCATCAGGATTGTCGAAAGGGGAACGCCCAGCTGGGTGTTGAGGGTCTGCCTGGGGAATTTTACTGTCACCAAGATGATTTCTTGCTCCCTTTTTCCTTAGTCATGTTCCTATTTTAGCACTTTACAAACTTCCTTAGATTTATTATCACCTGATGTAACGATGAAAGAAAAAAAAGCAGACTATGAATTGAAAAGTTGATAACATTTTTCCTTTACTTTTTCAGCCTGGAGAGTTAACCACCAGTTCACACAATTTTAAGAACAAGGCCTTTAAGAAATCCAAAATCTGTGGAATTTGCAAACAAATTATTGACGATCAAGGTATCTCTTGCCAAGGTAAGTCTGTGTTTGTATTTATCTTGCTAAAACAAAGTAAAAGAAATCAAATCAAAGCAAGCGAGAAAGAATGCAAACAAAAAAGAAATGAAAACATTCTTTTGGGAGCTTACAAAAAATAAATTACGGAATTCCCCTCCTTAGCCTCTATTTGTGGTAGGAACCAACCTTATTTATACAAATACATGCTCTTGTGAAAAAATTTCCAGAAAGAACAAATCTACTTATAGGGTTTACTTTCTAAATCTTACTAAAGTTTACCAATGGCAATTTTATTTCATACTGAGACCAGGGTTGATTTTGATATGTCCCTTTCAATATATTGTTATGAAATTACTCCAATCACTAAACGTGTTAGGGTTTGATGTTTAAGTATCAGGTAATCGGTGGTGGGAACTTACTGCTAGTTTTGTGACTACATATTTACAAATTTGTACAATAGAGATGTGACGATTTCTTTTGCTTCCCTTGAGCCCCTGGAATCAGGGCTGGAGGAGAGGGGTATAGTGGGGTTACAGTCACAAAACGGGAGGCAGTTTCGGATGCTGTGGCCCTTGGCGAATGCTTGGTGTTGCTCTTTGGCATTCTATAATCTATGGGGCTTTTAATTTCCTCTCTGGAGAATTCCGAAGGTCTTGGTTCCTGGGCGTCTGTTGAGATGAGGCTGCCTCTTCCTCTCTGTAGCCTGCCTAGCGGATGGTCCTTGATGGCTGTTTTAAATGAACTCGGTTGTAAAAGGAAGATGTAGACTAGTTAAACTTTAGTGGGTATCGATAGCGTGGTCAGGACTTGGTAAGAGTCTCTTGGAATTCCTTTCATGTTAAAGGACCTGGGTCAGGGCAGGAAGGCATGTGCGCTGTTAATCTCTGAAGAGCTATTCCTAGGTGGGCAGGCTGAAGGAACCTGCCCTTTGTGGGAGCACTGCTTTATCACCTCTCTTTCTTCCTTTCTCTCACTCACTCTCTGTGGTTCCCACCCCGAGGCCTATTCTTGGCTTTGGAGTAATGGAGGAGAAGTCCACCATTCGACTTGCCTCCCCGATTCTGTTTCAGGGTGAGCTTCTCAGAATGTTTCCCTCCTTTTTGGCCCTGGACATGGTCTTCTTATGAGTGGGGCTTCTGAGCATCCCTGCACCCCATAAGAGTGAGGTTGGTCCTTTAGAGCTGAAGCGTCACTGGTGTGCGCACATATGAGGCAGAGATCGGCTCACCCCCTGATCAGAGTACTGAGTGATCTGTCTGAGGCTCCTCTCCACAGCACACCACCACCCACAAACTCACTCAGAGATGCGGAGGGGGGCCTGACAGGGTCCTACTTTCCTGTGGACACACAGAGCTCCCACACAGGACTTGGCTTTTCCTTGTGACCAGGCGGGGTGCTACTAGGAATCTTACAGAATCACAGTGCTGTGACAGAGCCTGGATTATGCATGCGCCTTTGGCCACCATAGTCCGGTGGGCTTGTTCAAGGTTTACGTACAGAGTTGTAGGCACGAGAGAACCACGGGGAGCATGCAGCTATTGAGGGCGTTTGCAGCTGAGCTGCCCTCATTCTAGCGGTGGTTCTCAACCTTCCTGATGCCGCCACCCTCTGTTACAGTTCCTAGGTTGTGGTCACCCCCAACCATAACATTATTTTCGTTGCTGCTACTTCATAACTATAATTTTGATACTGTTATGAATTGGGCGACCCTTGTGAAAGGGTCGTTTGACCCCCAAAGGGATCACGACCCACAGGTTGAGAACTGCTATTCTAGAGCTACAGGGAAGAGTCAGGAAATAAGTGTAAGTGGTGAACCTGGAGGGAGAACGCTAGGCTTGAATGGTGACCTGGGGCAATCACTCCAGGGCACTACACACCTCCTCCTTTCCGTGTGCCATCTCTGTTGGTATTCCCAAGGGCTGGGGCCGGCCAGCAGCCTGTGAGCTATTGAAATCATCGGAGCCAGCCTCCAAAGAAAGCACAGATCAGATTTAGGTGATAATCATTGATATGGAAAACCCTGTGAGCCTGGTACATTTCTGGGATGGTTTCCCTCAGTTCTTGCTTCGCAATGCAGCAGAAGCACTTCTGTAAATCCAGGTCCCTTTATGAGAGAAAGGGAAGTTTCGGATCTCTGCAGAGCATGGAAGGCCACACGGCGGGGCCTGTGGGAGATTTCACAACTGAAAATGGCCACTTCAAGGATCACGAAAAACTATGTGTAAAAGGGCCAGAAAGTGGAGTCCACAGAACCAAAAAAGGAAGGGAGAGAGAGAGAGAGAGAGAGAGAGAGAGAGAGAGAGCCCTGAGAAGGCGCTAGCAGGCGCACCACGCACAGGGAGAGATCCCACACTCAGACCTGCAGGTGAGCACCCAAAAGAGAGGGGCAGCCTGTCCTCTGTGCTAGTGATCCCCTCTATCCCCACAGGGGGGCCGGTGGGACAGGCGTGGTTGAGGGTATTGGCCCATCTTAGTCACTGAGTTCAGGTGCACCTGTGACGTGATGTTGCCAGTGCCCAGTGTATGTCCTGGTTAACCTTCACCTGTCCTCGGTGACCTTAGCCTGTGCTTGCCCAGCCCTGAATTTTCCCCAGAGATGTCTAATGTGTGCATGGACAGCTACTTTTTGTTTCACGTAAGCATTTGGTGGAGACAATCTCCTCTATTGCTACTCTTGCTACCTTTCGAGCCCACGTTTGGGTTGCATCCTGGCTTCACCCACTGGAGTTGTTGTGAATCATCTATGACCTTTCCATCCATTGCTTGTCAAGCCTGTGCTGTAAGCATGAGACAGGAGCTTCTGCTTGCACAGTTCTCTGAGGTCTCCAAAGGTTAAGTGTTAAGGGGGAATAGCCCCACCTCCCCCCAGAGGAAGGCACTACAAAGGCTAGCACTGAGGCTACCGCTTGGGGAGAGGCTGTGTCTGATCAGAGCATATGAGAGTAAACTAAGAGGGAAGGACAAAGAGAGCGTGGACTGCAGCCCCGAGGACGATATTCCTGCTCAGAGCAGCCAGTGCACAGAGAGGTCCATAGGGCCAACCCCGCCACGAGACACGACGTCCCTCACTGACCTATAGCACAGTGGGGGTCTGCACCACAGAGACAGTGTGGAATTATACCCTGTCTGACCCCACCACACCGGGGCAAAACACTAAGGGCATTCAGCAGAGTAGCAAGAGGAGCAAAGCAGTAAAGTCCCCGAGGAATACCAAAAATAGACTTTGGGACCAGGGCGTGGCACCCCATCCAACGCAACCAATCTAAAATCAATGGCAAGGAGGATGTAGAATGCTTGGTGGGACTTGATCAAATGCAGTGTAGTTGAGAGGAATTACTGAAAGCCGAATGAAGGTGGAACATGATGGTGGGACAAGAGGAAAGTAAAAGGAAATAGAGGAAAGAACTAGGAGGCAAAGGACATTTATAAAGTTCTAAATACAGGCATGCACATATGTAAATATATTTATATATAGTGATAGGGAAATAGATCTATGTACATATATTTATATGTTAAATATTAAGGTAGCAGATGGACAATGGGCCTTTACTCAAGGCATGAACATTTTGTTTTAATAACCCGGCATTCTGTGATGCTCACTTCCCTGACATGTTCACTGAAGACAAAATGGGTGCTTAAGCAAATGTGGCGAAGAAAACTGATGGTGCCCAGCTATCAAAAGATATAGTGTCTAGGGCCTTAAAGGCTTGAAGATAAACAAGGTGCTATCTAGCTTAGAGGCAACAAAACCCACATGGAAGAGGCACACCAGCCTGTGTGATCATGAGGTGTCCATGGGATCAGGTAGCAGGCATCAAAAACTCAGAACACAAAAATCATATCAATGTGAATGAGGGGGAGGGTGGAGTGGAGACCCAAAGCCCATATGTAGACAGTTGGACATCCCCTCACAGAAGGGTCACAAGGAAGAGACGAGCCAGTCAGGGTGCAGTATAGCACCAATGAAACATACAACTTGCCTCAACTTCTCTAATGTTTTCCCCCCACCCCACTATCATGACCCCAATTCTACCTTACAAATCTGATTAGACCAGAGCATGTACACTGGTACAGATAAGAACTCAGAACACAGGGAGTCCAGGACAGATAAAACCCCTCAGGACCAATAATGAGAGTAGTGATACTAGTAGGGTAAGGGGAAGGTCTGGGGGAAAAAGGGGAAACGATCATAATGATCTACATGTAACCCCTTCCCTGGGGGATGAACAACAAATACGTGGGTGAAGGGAGACAGCGGTTGATGTAAGACATGAAAAAAATAATAATTTATAAATTATCAAGGGTTCATGAGGGAGGGAGAATGGGGGAGGGAGGAAGTGAACTGATACCAAGGGATCAAGTAGAAAAAAATGTTTTGAAAATGCTGATGGTAACATATGTACAAATGTGCTTGACACTATGGATTGTAATAAGAGCTGTAAGAGCCCCCAGTACATGATTAAAAAAAAAAAGGAGCATTTTCTGTACTATGAGATCCATTGTCCTCCATCCAGGCCTGCTACAAATGCCTGGAGAAGCTTCCCTGTGTCTTGCCCTCCATGTATTAATAGGGACCCTAGAGCCTTTCTCTACTCCTCAAGAATACAATGGGAATTGCAGTTCGAGGAAGTCTATATTTTGAACCTCATGCCTTTGGTATTATCAGCTCGGTTGTATACCTATTTGTGGTTTCTCAAATGTGGAACTAAGGTAAATGAAAATATCATTAAATTAGGTGATATGTGGCTGGCATCCTTGAGAGCCATGGAGTTGGACCCAACTGGCTCTTTCCTAAGCCCTTCTCACACCCTGACGTTGGTGGACTCAGTAGGGGCTCCAACCTGCACTGCCTCAAAGGTGTGGTGCCTCTGTCGGTAGAGGGCTTGAAGGGAACAACAGCTCATGAAGCCTGATGCTGCCCTTACATTTCTTTGATGGAGGTGGCATGGTGTGCACACAGCAACCACAGAGCACACCGTGTGTGTGCTGTTCTCTTGGCTCATCACTCTGTGGGTTGGCGTTGGCAGCAGGTTCACCATCCAAGAGGTACACACAGCTGGTTCCTGTGCATGTTCTTGCTGGGAGCTCAGACAGACCTGGGCTGATGGTTAGTCTCTGACCCCACCCATTTGAGTGGCCAAATTGTTTATCCCTCTGAGTTGATAAATTAAGCCTGATAATTTCTATCCAGCAGATGAATAGGGGATTACATGAGACGAATAAATCTCTTAGCCAGCTTCCTGTACCTAGTTTTACTGTTGAAGTTAGAAGTCTTTTTTTAGAATATGTACAAATGAGTTGTTCTCGGTATTCCTGCTTGGTGGTCGTCATCTTTATTCTTGAATTAATTGTTATTCACATGAAGATCATCGTTGTAGACCTAAAGTAGAAGATATAGAGTGGTGATCCTCTAAATCAGCAGTTCTCAACCTGTGGGTCATGACCACTTTGGGGGTCAAACGACCCTTTCACAGGGGTCGTCCAATTCATAACAGTAGCAAAATTACAGTTATGAAGTAGGAACGAAAATAATGTTATGGTTGGGGGGGTCACCACAACATGAGGAATAGTATTAAAAGGTTGTGGCATTAGGAAGGTTGAGAACCACTGCTCTAAATAAAATGGTTTTATTCCCCAAGATTTGCTATTTGGACTTCAAGTGCACCATCTTATCTAATTTGAATATTTCTCTTTCTCTAATTGGTAGAAATGAGGTCTGCGTTCGAGCTGCCCCAAATATCCTTTTTCAGACCTCAGTAGTTCTGGTTTTAGCCACTCTGCAGGAGAATGATGCAGCTGTCTGCTCTCGCACAGATTCGCAGTCTCAGAAACCCATAGACGGTTGCTATGAGTTGGAATTGATTGATGGCAGTGGATTTTGTTCTGTTTTTTAAGGTTATTGTTGCTGTTGGGGGGGTGGGGAGTGTTGGGATATTTCCAGTTCTGTTTTTCCTACTAAAAATAATACTTATTAAAAAAACCAAACAAACCAGTAAATGAAAATGCTAGGTTCCTAGCACATAGCATTAAGCATGGCTGGCATATACTCAACAGCTGGAAGCCTGGGACCTCTTCCCCCAGAAGGATATTTAGAGTCTCCCGCCGCTTCCTGGTGTGTGTCAGAGCGCTCAGCCTGGGGCTCCTTTATATTTTCCTGGATCCTATATTTTCGGTTTCAAAAAGAGCTGTGTTTCGCAGCATTTTTTTAAGATGCAGAATGTGAAATATTATGGAGAACTAAAAGGTGCTTGTCCCCGGGGTGTGGGCATGTGGATAACTGTGTGTGCGTAGTTGCTTGTGGGTGGACACTTATCCATGGAGTGAGAGCCCCTTATGGGATCATCTCTCCACTCAGGGCACTTTGTACAGTTCGGCTGCTCAACACCCTACCTTATCTTATCTTGAGAGAGAGTGGGAAAGACAGAGAGAGAAAGAAATGTTTTCTTTTTGAAAGAGAAAAAAGGGAGTAGACAGTGGCTAAGATTTATCAGAATTTTATTATGCTTATCTTGCTATATATTGTCAAGTTGTTTTTAGAAAGAAACCAAGAGTGCTAACTTCAAGCAATGCTTTAAAAATTAGCATGCATCATGGGAATAATGAAAATGTGTCAAGACAGGGGGTTAGAAAATCAAAAAGGAAGAACATGTTAAGCGTATCTTAAACTGAAAGAATTCAAGAAAAAATTCAAGCCTTGAGTGGTAATATTACAAGATTCTATGGACAAAACATTGAATGATGCAGGAAGCATCAAAAGAAGATGGAAGGAATTCACAGAGCCGATGTAAAAAAGAACTAGTCAACACTCCACCATTTCAGGAGGTAGCATATGAGCAAGAACCAGTGGTGCTGAATACAGAAGTTCAAGCTGCACTGACAGCATTGGCCAAAAACAAGACTCTATGACTTGATGGAATACCAATTAAAATGCGTTCACAAGCTGATAAAGTACTGGAAGCACTTACTTGTTTATACCAGGACATTTTGAAGACAACTACTTGGCCAACTGACTAGAAGTGATCCATATTAGTACCTATTCCAAAGAAAGATGACCCAACAGAATGCTCAGATTATAGAACAGTATTATTGGTATCACATACAAATAAGTTTTTGCTGCAGTTCATGCAACAACAGTTGCAGCAGTGCATTGACAGAGAGCTACCAGAAGGCCCAGCTGGATTCATAAATGGAGGTGGAACAAGGGATATCATTGCTGATGTCAGATGGCTATTGGTTGAAAGCAGAAAACACAAGAAAGATGTTTACTTGAAGCAGTTGAAGCTGAAGATTGAGAATTGCAACCTTCAGTATGGCTTACAATTCTCACAACTGGACCAACAGGTAACCTCATGATAAATGAAGAAAAGGTTGATATTGTCAAGGATTTTGTCTTTCTTGGATCCACAGTCAACGCTCCTGGAAGCAATCGTCAAGAGATTAAAAGATGCATCGCACTGCTGTGGTATTTTCAGTTACGCCACATGCATGTGGAAGCTGTACATTGAAGACCGGAGAAGATTCAATGCATTTGAACTGTGATGCTGGAGAAGAATATTGAAACTACCATGGACTTTCGATCTGTTCTGAAAGCAGTCTGGTCAGAGTGCCCTAAGGGGCAGGATGGTGAGATCTTTGGACATGTTTTCAGGAGAGACCCATCTTTGGAGAAGGACATCATGTTTGGTAGAGTGGAGAGGTGAGGAAGGAGAGAGGAAGGCGCTCTAGGAGATGGATTGACTCTGGCAGCAACAATGGGCTCAAACATACAAACAATTGTGGGACGGCGGAGGACCTGACTATGTTTTGTTTGTTGTACACAGGCTGCTATGAGTCAAAATTGACTCAAAGGCACCTAAAAACAACATGGAAATTGTCAAGTTTACTCATAAGTAGAGAGCCCAATGCCACCGGGCCCATCATTTTGCATGAATGGGTGCCAGCATTTGGCCATCGTGTCTTTGTTAGAGTTTTAATTTGCTATAAAGAAGCGAGATCTTGGGTGTTTTCTCCCTTGGGTATAATTGAGGCCTCCCTTGGCCTGGAGACCCGGGTGTGTGGTGTTTGCTCAACAAGGACATGTGATGACTAAGTGCAGGCTGTAGTTTCGCAATGTAACAGTTGTGCTGTGTGTGGTGGGCACTCATCTTTTTTAAGGAACTGACTGTAGCACTTTTTTCTCCTCCCCGCCCCCCCTCCCCCAAAGACACCACATTCACTGCTGAAGAGTTCATTCTGATTCATCTCGATCCTAGAGAGAGGCTAGAACTGCCCCTGTAGGTTTCTGAGACTAACTCTTTTTTGAAAAAAAAAAAAAGTTTTATTGGCAAATCATTCACATATTATACAGTTTAATAGTTCAATCATATTAAGCATTGCATAGGCTTCATCACAATCCATTTCAGAACATTTCTTCTTTCTTGTTCTCATTATTAGCTCCCCATTTCCCCCCAACCTCTCCTGCAATACTCCCAAGAAACCCAGTTATTGTCTCTATAGATTAACCTATCTTGGATTTTTTTTTAAAGATCATTTTGTTGGGGCCTCTTACAGCTCTTATAACAATCCATACATCAGTTGTATCAAACATATTTGTACCTATGTTGCCATCATTGTTTTCTAAGCATTTACTTACTATTTGAACTCCTGGTATCAGCTCCTCTTTTTCCCTCCCTCTCTCTTACTCTTGGATTTCTTATAAAGAAAAAACACAAAAAAACCCCCAGGAAACCAAACCAAAAACTAACAAAGAAAAAAAAGTAAAACAGAGAAAAACATCAATCAAAAAGAAAGTAGCAAATATTAAAAAGTAGAACACATCTTAAAAAGATCAAAAGGAGAAACACATGATAAATTTAAAATTTTAACCTAACTCCATCTGCAATAATCTACTTTCCAGTGTACTATGCATGCTAGCAAGTTCTCACATCCCTGGTCGATTGATGCTCAATGCATGTGGTTACCCTGCAAATGGACCTTAGCTTCCACTGTCATCCACAGTGTTCTGCAAGCCAGATGTTCACAATTTAACCTCTGATCCGTTCTTTCCTTTGGATTTGGATTATATTGTTTATAATCCTTGAACCACACAGAGTGGTGTGATTCTTCCATCTGGACTTAATTGATACCTCACTTAGATGGCTGCTTGTTGGAAGACAAGCCTGTAAGACCCCAGACAGGTATTAGAACAAAAGTACAAAAACAGATGAAAGTAAAATAAAGCAAAATTCAAAGCGCCTTGTAGCTGGGGATCCCTGCTCTTTTGGTAATATCATTGTGTGTACATGTGGGCTGCCGGTAGGGGATGGGGGATGGGGAAGGGCACTGGAAATCAAAACAATAAAGCGGGAGCTTGGCGGGAAAGCTGAAAAGTGAAGTTTGGGTGTGCTGCTTCTACCTGTACCTAGCTACCCAGCCAATCTGCTCTTTACCACAGCCCCTAAGTGTCCGAGGTAGGAGGTTTGGCTTGCTGGGTTGACTCTGTTGGGGAGGTGTGGCGCTCAAGAAGAGGCGCGTTCAGCTGGTCAGTGGTAAAGAGGCTTTGCTACGATCCTAGTTTAAGAAACGTGCATTTCTTGCTGCAAAGAAGTGCAAGACATCTTTCCTAGAGGTGCAACCTATATGGAAGTTGCTGAGGAAATCGTCCCATCCTTGTTATCTGGTGGCCAACTCCCTAGTGGAACTTCCTGACACCATTATCATTTTGTAGTAGAGAGCCATATAAATCATCTCAATCGCCATACGGTTAATTGTATCTGTTGAGAGTATCATTAATTTAGTCAATGATGTAGAGTTTAACAGTAGGAACCCTGGGGTGTAGTGGTTGCCCATTAGGCTGTGATCCACATGATCAGCAGTTAGAGACCACCAGCAACCCTGAGGGTGAAAGACTGGGTTTTCTATTCCCATAAACAGTTAAGTGTTGGAAAGGCAGGTTGGGGGGGGGGGGTTGCCGTTAAGTCAATATGGACTCAATTGCAGCGAGCTTGGTTTTGGTTGGAGAGTTTAAAACGCTGTTGAGAAAAGGAAATTACATATGTGTAGGCTAGCTTTTCAGACCAGAAAACATGAATTATTCACTTGTACAGGTTGAAAGTTTAAGCAACTGAATACTGTTAACATGAGGGTTGGGTATGGAGCAAAACTTTAAACAACACGCATTCACATAGACAGTACCATGCCTGCCTCACTAACACATGAGATTTTACCTCTTTTTCTTAAACAGATCTTACCTCTTTATAGGAGTAGAAAGCCTTGCCTTTTTCCTTCAGAGCTCCTGGTGGTTTCAAACTGATGACCTTGTGGTTGGCTGTACAACACATAACCACTATGCCACAAGGGCTCTTTTTCACCCCAGGTTGAGAAAAATTCCATGTTAATCTCAGTAGGTTGGCCAGTGAAATTCACCCAACGTTGCCTCAGAAGATATGCTTGGTGGTCTCCCAAACTATGAGTCAGAGCTAACTCAAGGGCAGCTAACACCACCAACGACAGAACTCTTTGAATACATCTTTTTTTTTAAGGCAACCATTTATTAACATGACAGTAGATGATTTTCACTTCTCTTTTCATCATTAGCTTCGTCTTTCTTTTTCTCACTTCCCTCTTCCCTAGAGCCCATTTTCCCCAGGAGGAATGAATGCTCTTTGGTTCCCAGCAGTTGAGTCCTTGTGTATTGGGTCTCCACTCTGAGCCTCGAGCAGAGAGTCTGAGCGTAAGTGGAGGAGGGGTCAGAAGCACCTGCTCTTACTCTCTGGAAGGTTGTAGCCCCATGGCACGTTCGCTCCTCCATAGACCTGCTGATTTTGAGAGAACATTCGCTGGAAAGGAGACAAGAACAAGGTCTCCAGTTCTGGGTCATATTCTAGAAACTCGGACATTTAGCTTTTCTGTCAGTTTTCTCAAACCTCGAGTGGATCTCATGACATAAGCTTCATGGGAGACAATCAAGATCCATGAGCACGTAGTGGGTCAGCTCAGACGAGAAGGGGAAGGCTGGCTCGGAACAGTGTTGATCCTAGGAGAGCTTTCTGGACATTAGCAGCTCACTCATTGCTGGGACCAGTGCCTGTGTCTTAGCCTATTGACCCGAGCTCATTCACAAGGTGTTCCTTCAGTCCTTCCTTGTGTTGGGAGGCTGGTTGGTGTGTGCATCATCAGTGAGTTTTCTGGGTGTCTTGGCCTCCCTGGTGGGCCCATGCATATACATCCTCTGTACCTGACTGTGGTATCTGCTGGCTTTTCTCTGCCCACATTGCCTCATAAAGCAAGGCCCCCCTGCTCCAGGCACCCAGGCTGGTGGGCCCAGGGTGGACTGTCTCTACAGGATGTTGGCTGCTGGCCCATTCCTAGCAGCTGCATGGTAGGAGGTGTTAGTGGTAGCAGGTGTTTCCCCAGTGCCTTGGTTGCCTTCTTTCTGGGACGAGTTAGTGCCAGGAATGTTTTCTGAGGAATAATGCATGGGTCACAAGAAGAATGGCACCTGTCCTGTAGAGGAAAGAATGCGACCCACCAGGGGACCATACGCACATGGTGTCTGAGATGGGCTATCTAAGGCCAGAGGTGGCGTCAGGGCAGGAGAGGCAGCAGTTGGGCACTGCTATCCCGCTTTCTGGCAAGAAGGGAGCTGTGCCTCTTAGTCCCAGGAGGGTATTTTCATAGTGTTACATTAATCGGGTGGACATCCTGTTCTTGGACACCGGTAAGCTTCATCCAGATGGCAAATGTCTGGTTTTCTCATTGTGGTGTTTAAAATAGGCTACGAGAATTCAAAACAGTGTGTCATATTTAGGCATATAACTATACTAATTAGTACACCAACGTATTTTTAAGATAAAGTGTTTTATGCGTTGTCTTTTATACCTTATCTTTTTCCTCATCTCAAAAGTGATGTAAGTTGTTTTTATGTGAAATATTAGGGAGAAGTTCAATGATATCTGAGCCAGCCTGTCCATCCATCTACTTGAACACAGGAAGTGCTGACACACGGGCTGAACTGGGCTAAAAGTACCGAGGTCACTGTGTTGGGATGGCCAGGAAATTTCCTGGAGGAAATGAAGCAAGCCTGGCCCCTGGAAGTGTGTATGGAATGACGGCAGGAAGGGTTGGTGACAGGCTGTCTGAGCGAAAATGGAGTCTAACTGTGCCAGACTTTGGGGGAGAGTCACTCTGTATCTTGGGCAAAAGTGTGCTTGCAGGTCAGCATGCGTGATCAGCAGACTTGCTCTCAGCCCTCTGGTCAGATCTCATCCGGCTGCTCTCTCTCGTCTGGCTTGTTTGTTCCTTGCTTCTTCTGAGAGAGGCCTAAGGGGGTTCTCAGCGATCAAAGCTATCACAAAATGAGGCTGAACTGAATGTCATGGATCTGAGCTTTAATGGAGAGCAGCTGAAAGCACATATATGCAATCCATGCAGAGAAATTGGAAAATAACATTTGTAAGCAAAAGCAAAAGCAAAACAACACTTCCCAAGTGTTTGTCTTTTGCTGCTGATAATTTACCATGGATTGCAATCTCTTTTCTCCTTTGAAAACAAAGTTGAGGTGTAGGACTATTCAGATCACAAGTTTGTGGAGAGGGAGTGTGACCATTTTTGTTTGTTTCATGCCTTTGTATAATTGCTCATTTTATTGGGGGCACTTACAGATACTATAACAATCCATAAATCAATCACACCAAGCAAACTTGTACAGATGCTGCCATCATCATTTTTAAAACATTCTTTTCTACTTGAGCCCTTTGATATCAGTTCCTCCTTATTTCCTCCCTCCCCCAACCTATCACCCTTGTGAACCCTTAATCAATGATATATTATTATCATTTCATATCTTACACCAGCCAGTGTATCTCTTCACCCACAGTTCTGTTATTCATCCCCGTCGAGGGGGTTATGCATCCATCATTGCTAGCAGTCTCTCCCCCTGCCCCTCACCTCTATTCCCCAGCTCCCTTCCCGTACCCTTACGGGATTGTTACTCCCAGTATTGTTTCTGAGGGATTGATCTATTCTGGATTCCATGTGTCAAAAGCTCTTATCTGTACCTATGTACATATGCCAGTCCAGCAAGATTTGTGGGGATGAACTGGGGCCATGACAGTGGAGAGAGGAAGCATTAAACAACTAGAGGGATGTTGTGTGTTTCATTGGTGCTGTACTGCACCCTGGATAAGTCCTCCCTTCTGTGTGGCCCTTCTGTGAGGGAATGTCCAATTATCGACAGATGGCTTGGGTCTCCACTATGACCCCTCTCCTTATAATGATATGATTGTTTGTTTCTGATTTTCTGATACCTGATCCCATCGACATGTCACGATTACACAGGCTGGTGTGCTTTTTTCATGTGGGCTGTGGGCTTTGTTGCTTCCCTGCTAGATGCCTGCTTGTTAAAGTTTAAGCCTTTAAGACCCCAACGCTATATCTTTTGATTGCTGGGCCATCAGCTTTCTTCACCACATTTGCTTGTGTGCACCCATTTTGTCTTCAGCAATCATATCACGAAGGTATCACACAGTGTCACATTATTACAACAAAGTGTTCTTGTGTTGAGGGAAAACTTAAGTAGAGGTCCAAAATCCATCTGCTACCTTAGTGCTTTAGCATATAAAAATATATACATAGCCCAGTTCCCCTATATTTATATATTAATATATTTACGTATATGCATTTCTATATTTATACCTCTCTCTATAGCTTTCACTTCCTAGTTCTTTCCTCTATTTCCTTTATTTTCCTCCTGCCCCATGCTCTCAGTCATTTCTCTCAGCTACATTACAGTTGATCAAACACCACTAGAGACTCTGTAGCCTCCTTGCCATTGATTATCCGGACAGGCCACCCTTAAAGTCAGCAACAATATGCACCAGTTCACAGGCTCAAAAATCTTCATCTGGTCGGGCTCTGGTCAACTCAATGTGGGCGGCCTCACTCAGCCTCCACAAGGTGCCCATTGGTCACCTTGCCTTTAGACCACGGACTCTCACCAATACTCAAGAAGCCTAGCTCCCTCATACAAGGTCATGAACTTTAGACCAGTCAACCCGCTCTCGTCTTCTCCTTTTTCCCCTGTAAACCAAGTCCACAGGTGTCAGTGACCAAACTCAACCTGTCTCTTTATTGCTGCATTTCTCCCACTTCCACTCAACAAGTAGATCCAGGTGGTCACCCAGCAAGCATTTCAGCCTGCTCTCCGGCTCCCTTTAACATTCAGTCCCAGAGAGGAGTTTTCTTCATGGTTCCAGATTTTTTCCAGCTTCTGACAAAGATCATTGTTTCCTGAGTACTCCAAAGCACTGGGTGGGGTACATATTTTATCCAATTTATATACTGCCCACTTATAACAACCCAGTGCTCTGAGGAGACACTCATGCTTTTCCACATGAAGAATCTTCATTCCAATTGGAACCTTGTGAAATCCACATCCATAGGCAAAGTCAAATGCTCTAAGTTTTTCAAAGTAAATGCTTCGGGCCCTGCGGGACACTCAACTCGTAGATCCAGATGTCCCCTCCATCTCACAAAACACACACAATGATGCCGACTGCAGGAGGAAAGCCGAATCAGTGAGCGTGTAAGCATCTCAGCCGGCCTTGTGTGCGTGTGTGTTGGGGGTTGGGGGTGCTAGAATGGGAGAGGAGGAAGTGGGAGGAAGGGAGTGGTGAGACAACAAACTCAGGGATAGGGGATTATCAAGGGATCTAAACACCAACGGTCCTGTGGTTTTCTCCTTAGGGTTGTTTATCCTGCCTATCATATAGATAGACATATGATTTTTTTTTTAAAGAGAGAGAAAAGCCTATGCGTAGTTCCAGGTCTATCTGCTGACCTTTGGTGGATGTCTCCCAACCAGTGAGGGGACCTTTTTAATAAAGATTCTAATACTGTGCCTGCTAAGTGCTGTGCAGTCAGTTCTGACCCCTAGCCACACTACGTAAAACCAAACGAACACTGCCTGGTATTTGCGCCATCCTCACAATTACTCTGTTTGCGTCCATTTTTACATCCGCTGTGTCATGTCGTCTCATGGAGAGCCTTCCTCTCTTTCACCGACCCTCTGCCTTACTCAGCGTGATGTCCTTTCCCCGAGACTGCTTTCTCCTGACCAGAAGCATCTGAGTCCGGCTGTGCCCTCCGTGCTTTTGAGGCCATTCTGTCTGTACTTCCGAGGCAGCTTTGTCTGTTGTTCTGGCAGTCCACAGGACTTGCCATAGATTTGGCCAACATTGTAATTCAAAATCCAACTCTTCTGCAGTCTTCCTTGCTCACTGTCTAACTTTCACAGCACACGGGCTGCGTGAAAATGCCATGCTTGGGCCAGGGGCACTTTAGTCCTCAAAGTGACGCCTTTGCTTCTTCTTCTATTTTTTTCCCCATCGATTTATTTTTAATCGTTTTATTAGGGGCTCATACAACTCTTATCACAATCGCCTTTGCTTCTTAACATTGTAAAGATCTGTTGATCTTTGTAGCAGATTTGCCCAGGACAGTATCTTATTTGATTCCCACCCCCACACCCCTGCTGCTTCCGTGAGCGTTCATTGTGGATTCAAGTGAAATGAGACCCCGGAAACGTTCATCTTGCCTTGTCTCTTCGGACATCGTCTGTGGTCTAGTGGAGAGGATTTGGGTTTTCTTTACCCGGAATTCCTGTCCATACTGCTTTTCACCAGCCAGTGTTTCTCCTCCTCCTTCCTGGGAGCGAGCCCGGCTGTGTTATCTGCATATTGCAGATTGTTCATCAGGCTTTCCCCAATCCTGAGGCTGGGTTCTCCTTTCATAAGGTCCAGCTCTCAGGTTATTTGCTGAGCATGTCGGTTAAATAATATGGTGAAAGGAGACATTCCTGACACAACTCTCCTGATTTTAAACCCTCGGTCTGCCCGAGGAACGCTGGGGAAATGGAGTCTGGGTGGCGTAGTGGCTTTGAGACGGGGCCTGGTGCCATGGAGAAGCGTTGTGCTGGAGGTTATGAGCTGGGCTGCGACTGTGCTTTCTACTCCTGTCAGTCAGTTAGCCTCAGAAACCCCGAGGGGCAGTTTTATCCTGACCTCTAGGGTCACTATGAGTCAGCATGGACTCACAGGCAGTGATTGAGTTGTTCTAGAAAGACCCTCTCGTTTATGTATGAGATCGGTCTGCATACAATGATGTGCTCTGGAATTCCCATTCTTCTCAGTGTTGTCCAGTTTGTTGTGACTCATACAGTCAAGTGCATTTACAAAGTCAATGAAATACAAGTAAACACCTTTCTGGTATTCTCTGCTTTCAGCCGAGATCCACCTGACATTGGCAGTGATTTCCCGCCTGCCACATCCTTTTATGAATCTGACTTGAATTTATAGCAGCTCCATATTGCTGTAACGTTTTAAAAATTATCTTTAACAAAATTTTACTTACGTGTCATCAATGATATTGCTCAGTAATTTTGCCTTTATTTGTCACTTTTTTTTGCAGTGGACACAAATATGGATCTCATATTTGGTTGGCCAGGTAGCTGTTTCCCAAATTTTTGGCAATAGAGCATTTAGTGCTTTTTGTACTGTCTCAGCTTGTTGAAACACTTCAATTGGTATTCTGTCAATTCCTGTAGCCTTACTTTTTCTTATTTATTCAGCATAGCTTGCAACTCTATGTTCAATACCATTCGTTCTTGATCATTTGCTACCTATTCAAATAGTTGGATTTTAACCAAGTCTTTTTGATTCAGTGACTCTGTATTTCTTCCATCTTTTAAAAAATTTTCTTGGGTGGGGGGAGGGTGCTTCATGCATCATCCAGTATTTTGTTTATAGATTAATTCAATATTTCAGATCAAGACTTGAAGTTTTATTTTGGGTCTTTCACCTGCAGTATTTTCCATGTATTCTTTCTTTTTGGCAAAGCCCACTGATGACGTTGAGAACGTATTTGCAATGAAGAAACACTGTGCCCAATATGTAGATAAATCTCACCACAGCAGCTCTGTTACTGTTGAGTCAGTTCTCCCTCTTGTCTGCCCCGTGCATAAATAGAATAGAACAATGCTCTGTAGGGTTCTCTCTTGTTATCCGTATAGAAGCAAATCCCCAGGCCTTTCTTCTCTGCACTGCTCGGTGAGTTTGAAATGCCAACCTTTAGGCTAAATGGCACGTGCAAGCCATTTGTGATACCCAGGGATCAGCACGTAGAATGTGTACAGTAAAATTTAGCGATTACGCTTATCATTATTCTAAGAATGTCTCCTTGTGTTATAATGTCTTCGTTGTGGTTAAAATTTTAGAGCCTATATATAGCCATCAGCCACTTGTAGCAACTGAACATTTGACATGTGGCTGATTGAAATTGAGAAGTGTTGTAAGTGAAACAGTGGACTTTAGTATAATAAAAAGAATGTAACTACAGTGAACCCTCGTTTATCGTGGTTAATGAAATTCCGCGAAGTAGGATTCCTTATATCCAAAAGTTTTACCTTTTCCTGGATGGTGAGCATCTTCCTCTGGCGCTTATTTTTATTGTCAGAAGGCTCAGAAGAAGCAGCTCATTTAGGAGCCATCATAGGGCTTAGATAAAATATCATAAAAATCGCAAACAATTACAGTACACTGTACAAAAGCAAAAATGCATCTGATATGTAGCTCCGATACGTAGTGATGCAGACAGAAGCGTGTACAGTATGAGCCAATCAGTGGCAGTAATGACAGAGCATGCGCTGTTACGCAAAAACCGCGATAGAGTGAAGCCGCGGAAATCGAAGCGCGAAGTGGCGAGGGTTCACTGTATATCATTACTACTTTTACGATAATAGTCACATGTTGAAATGATAATAATTTAGATAATACCAAAACCAGGCCGACTATCATATTGAATCAATTTTGACTCATATTTCAGATATATGGGGTTAAGTGCAGTTGATCGTTAAACTTAGTATCGTCGCTTTTACTTTTTGAAAACATAGATACTAGAGAATTCAAAATACACTCAGGACTGGCATTATACTTTTACTTCGATTAGGCCGTCTAGAATCAGTTTGACCTAGGTTTAAATGCTGCTGAAGCAGACCTGAGCCTTGGGGACTCCAGGATATTCCCTGTGTAATGCAGCCTATACAATTCTGTCCAGGGCGAGTCCCAGGCCCTGGGAGAATCTCAGCATGACTGCTCTGTCTCACAAAGAGGCAGGCTGCTTAGTCAGTTTCCCAGTGAGTCGCTGGGAGCCCCTGTTCCCATTCCTCCCACGCAGGGTGAATGAGTGAGAGACTAGATCAGGGGTTCTCAACCTGTGGGTCGTGACCTCTTTGGGGGGTCGAATGACCCTTTCACAGGGGTCACCCGATTCACAGCAGTAGCAAAATTACAGTTATGAAGTAGCAACGAAAATCATTTTATGGTTGGTGGGGGGTCACCACACATGAGGAACTGTATGACAGGGTCGCCGCATTAGGCAGATTGAGAAAGACTTCTCTAGAGAAATTCATCGGCGCTTCAGTGGCAGACCTGCCTTCTGCTTCTGCAATAACTGCTGGAAGCTGGGGACCATCTGTCGGACTGTCCAGCACCTCTTCCTTTCTTTTCATGACTGCACGGCATGTCTATGATTCTCCCTTGTCACCATGGCTCGGGTGACGCTGTAATTACCCGGCAGGAGTGATCTGCGCCATGTGATTTCCCCGGTTCAGAGGCTTGGTTTCACTGATGGGGCTGCTGACTTCCTAAACCTTGGAGGGGCCTCACTCCAGAGCTCACACTGAACGTTTTATCTAGAACGTTTTCCCCGTGGCTGCCCGCCTGCACATCTTGGGGTACAGCCCTAGCATAAATTCTGCGAATTCGCCCTCCCTATGATTCCCTTTTGTTTGGATGCTCTTGTCCTCTGTGACAGTGCTGATTGTGAAGTGACTAGCGAGCTCTCCCTGTGCTTGTGGGCCAGCAGCGGCCTCTGCCATCAGAGTGGAAGCACATGAGTGTCGGGGGGTGGGGATGGGGGTGGAAGAGTTGGCCCCCAACCGATGTGCCTGTCCTGTGCTGACTGTGCCCTCACTAGTCTTCCAGCATGTCTTGCTCAGTCCTCGAAGAACCACCACAGCTCAGCTAGTATGGTTGCAGTGAGTAGGCCCCCCAAGAGTTCAAACTTTAGGGGCCAAGATACATTCACCTACAGAAACACTGTCAGTGTGATAAGTGCTTCTGTCCAGATGTGTACAAGGGGACAGCAGGAGGAGGTCCCGTTGTTAGAATAAGACTGAACTCATGCATTCCGTTTCTGCACTTACCGATCTGCTTCACTGGACTTTCCAAACAAGCTTAGATTTAAATAAGGCAAGTGACTGGGACACTTATTGAACTTGGTGCGCACTTCTTGACCAAGCACTCAGGGAAGGTGCAGTAAATGTAAATTGCCTGAAAACCTAAATGATTTTTCCTGTGCAGACAAATGTCTGGATCATGAATCTGTTCTTCTCTGGCAAATCCATGATAAAGAGTTTCAAATACGATTTCAACCGCTGTTTCTTAGTCTTTCAAGCACAAAGAAAGGCAAACACATAAACACTGGGTCTCGTCTAGAGCCGAACACAAAGTGAAGCTGGATTTTTGTGAATTGGAAAGTTATTGGGTTGCTCTTCTGCCTCTCTGTCCCCCTTTGGAGCTTCATCATCTGAGACCGCAGCTTTCTGAGTGTCTGCTCCATTCTCTTATCTTTTGTTTATTTAAAAAAATTGTAGCAAGCATATATGTAAAAAAACAACTGACCTGTAAACAATCTTTACATATATAATTCAATGACATTAATTACACTCATCGTGTTATTTAAACATCACCTTTATCTTTTCCCAAATGATATTGTCACCTGAAGGGGAAGCTCAGTGTCTCCTAATTTTGGGGTCCTTCTCTTTGTAGGTTCTTTGCTGAACAATTTGAGGTAATAAGTCTCCCAGCCCCAAGGCCAGCCCTCACCCCCAAGCTCAGCCAGTAATAATTTGCTCTGTTCTCCCAGAAAATGCTCCGCCTTGTCCACATTCCGGAGACACACGCGCTGATGTTGCTGCAGGGAATCATTCGTTTTCCAGAAGCCCAAGAGGGAGAGACAGACACATTCCCAGGGCCATATTTCTTCGGTCTTAGCCTGCAGATGGAAAGTAGTCTGCCATGAATGATGTACTGTTTCTTCTCCGTTAGTAGCAATGCTCTTTTCAGTTTTCCATGGGCTACACGTCTGTATACCTTCCTCTGCATAGGCCTCTCCTGATGTGCCTGCACACTGGCTTTCTCAGTCACTCTGCAGGAACGCTTTAATCTGCTGGTGTTTGGAATGAAATCCTTCCTATTCTCGGGTCTGTGGTTGGAAGAAAGGCCTGGCTGCGCATTTCCTGCACAGTCCCCCTGCCCCCTACCGCCCCCCC
>NW_022103904.1:18230957-18243673 GCF_000313985.2 Echinops telfairi
GAATATTTTTGAATATAAAGGAAACATTTTTGTGTAGCTTAATAAATCAACAGATACAACTTCTGCCATCTCTTTCTCCTTTGCCTCAACTTCTGTGTCGACATCCCTGAACCTCATGCTGAATTGAAAGACCGCTGCAGAGCACTTTCCTCTTTTTTTTTTTTTTTAACATTTTATTAGGGGCTCATACAACTGTTATCCCTATCCATACACACATCCATGAGACTGTAACTCCTGATAGGAGTAAAAAGCCACATGTTTAAGTACTCCTGTTCACTTGTTCTTGCATTTACCGTATTCTATGCAAATAGCATTCAGAATATATGTATATATATATATTTGCCAACTATGCAAAAAACTGTTATTTTCTTAGGCACAATATATGTTATGTCTGTGGGTGCATTATTTGGAAGAAACAAACAAAAAGACCCATGTGATTTTGAATTGTCTGAAGTACCACGAATAAATTCTGTGAGGAGCCTCAATTCCAGAGGGTAGACTTCAAGACCAGACCCTCCCAGAGGCTCAGGAGATGTCTGCTTGGCTTGTGTCGACAAATAGGTTCCTGAATACTTGCTTTGTCCCTGAGTAGCTCCTTGCATCCAGATCAACTCTCTCTGTGTGCAGGGCACAGACACAGCCCCAGTCCCCCTCCCTGCCCCCCCCGCCTCGCTCTGCTAGTCCTATAGGGAGATTGAGAGGCTGTAGACACTCCCAGCCATGAACACAAGGCCCCATTGGGTGCCCACAGATGCCATGCCCTTCTGATATTCATGTGGTGATCAGTGGTACCCACAGCCCATCAAAGTGGTACTCAAAGCCCAGCTCAGAGCCCCAGCGGGTCCTATTCTTGGGCAGGATGTGGTGTGGAACCTGCCCCCAGCCCTAGATGAACATCATGTGCTCATAGAGTTTCCCGAAGAAGACCTTGGACTCCTTCAGGAAAGGTACCTCCAACTTTCTTAATTTTCTACTTTTTTAATATTCCATAGCATATACCTGGATGTGTTCTAAGTAGATACATAAATCGTCTCCTTTAAATTCTTAACTTAGATGGGCAATCTTTGGACAGTGAACAGGCACATATAGGGATTGGTTCCAAGAAGGAGATTCCAGGTGGTGGCCCAGAATATCTTGGCATCCCTGGGATTTCCTTTTCAAATCTTCCGTTCATGCTGTTAAGCTGTGCAGTGTATCTAAACAGCCCCTGGAGCAGCCTGTGCTGGAGGAAGAGCCCGGCCAGGCTGGTGTAGATACAATGGGAATAGGCTGAAGTGGGCTCGGCAGGAAGCCAAGCCTCACTGCCTGCCTTACAGTATGAAAGGCGGATTTGCTGTCTTGACTCTCTATTTTGGACCGTATTTGTGGGGATTTTAACTTCCAAACAGGTTGCTCTATGAGGGGCCAGGTGAAGAGATGGTGCGAGAGGCACTTTATCCAGTCAGCAAGTCTTGGGCTTTCCCTAATCCAGAAGCGACCTTTGCCAAGGGTTCATAGAACGGTGACCTCATGGATGGACTGATGGCCGAGCGAGTGTGGTGAATTCCCCAATAGCTTATCCATCGCAGTTGCTGAAACTGACTGCCCTGACTTTCCACCCTCTCCTCACGCAGTACTTGCTACCCTTCTTGCCCCTTCAAGCCTTTCCTGACCCCACACAGAAAGTGTCGGCCAATTATCCTCCACCTTCCACTTTTCTTTTCCATCTACCTTGCTTCATTCTCTTTTTTTGCCACTCTCCAGTTCACTCTCCATCTGGCTACTTATTTTCTTTGTCTTTTGCACTGGAGCGTACAATTCATGAAGATGTTTCCATTGTTCCCAGCTGTTTCCCAGAGTCTAGCCCCCTGCCTCCTACAGCGGAGCTGGGCCGTACGTATTTATGCAGTTCAGGATGGTGTCCTTCATGAACACCTCTCCGATCAATGACTGAATCAAAGGGAAACAAATATGTAGAGCGCTTAAACTGTTGGTTAGCTTCCTCCACAAAATCTAATGGGTTCAAGATGAGTGAAATCCTCTCAGGTTTCTGAGTCACATGTTCTTTGCCCCAATGCAGAGTTATCTGAAAGAGAACATTCTAGTCAGTGGACAAGTTTTCCCTTAAGATTTGTAATTACATCTTACTTCTCAACTTTCTTTTATGGCTGGGGGATTGCAGTACATTTCTGGCCTGTGTCCCTTGAACGATGAGTATAGCGATTGAAAAGGGGGCTCACAGGCGATCGTAGAAGGGACTTGTGTTACATGACAAGGGCCTCTTGTCTTCAAGGAAGGAGTCCTGGGGACACAGCGATTGGTCTGCGTTCTGAGCCCACCAGCCGCCCTGCTGGAGAAAACACTCCCAATTCACTGCCACTGTCAAGTCAGACTCATAAGCAACCCTAGCTGGTAGAGCACAACGATCCCTGTGGGTTTCCCAGAATGCCACTCTACAGGAGTAGAAAACCTCAGATTTCTCACACGGAGTGGCCGGTGGTTTCAAACTGCTAACCAGCACATAACCACGATGCCACTGGGGCTCATCCGCCTCCTTAAAGAAACCCCGTGGAGCAGTTATCTGTCCTATAGGATCCCTGTGAGTTTAAATGAACCCGACCACCGTCTTTGGTTTAGTTTTTAAAAGACATTCATCAGCCTCTCTAACTGCGACTCTGTCATGGTTAAGGAAAGAAAGTTGTACGTAAGTTAATCAGTTTAAATTTGGATAAAAGCACTTTGAGCGAATTTTCTTTATAGGTGTATATGCGTATGTGCAAATAAAATTCCTTGGGTAGTTGTTTTTGTTAGCATTCTGGAAAGTGGGACTAGACCCTGGCTTGCCCCTCTTTATGTGGACACGGGTAGACGGAGTCGTGGTGGGAGGGGGAACAAGCAGACGGGAATGGAAGCAAGAAGCCTGGCAGGCTCGGCGATGGTTGGCTGCCACATACTGTGGCCCTGCCTGCGCTGCACTCCTTTTATGGTCCTCAGTCTTGTGGTCTTTAACCTCTAGGATACCCTCCCTTTCTTAATAAGTTACATTCGAACCCAAACCACATTGAACCAAATCAAACCCCCTAACCCGCCGCTATGGAGTCGGCGCTCCCTCATGACGACCACGTACACCAGGGCCCCACAGGGTTACAGTGACGGATGGTTTTCTCAGTCGATTGCCGAGCCTCTCTCCCAAGACGCCTCTCCATGGACTTGAATCTGTGAACTTTATCCCAACCTTGAGGAACTCCTAGTCTACAAGGGGACTCTATCCTTGGAGGCGCTCTGAGCTTGGGGGCTTGGTGGGGGCCCTGCCTTCCAGAAGTTTCCATTTGGGATGCGGTCCTGCTGTACGGAGCTCCTAGTCTGGAGGATTCTGCCATCCAAAACCTCCCAGTCTATGTGAAGCATCTTGCCTTTAGGGATGTCGCAGTCCCTGGGGGGTGGGTCCTGTCCATCAATGCTTCTAGATAGAGGCTTGAAGATAGCTGGGCACATTGGTTCATTGATTTGAGCTACTTAGTACTTGCTCTGTTAGAAACCGAGACCACGGTGATGGTTAAGACCAGGGGTCCTCAAACGTTTTAAACGGGGCCAGTTCACTGTCCCTCAGACCGCTGGAGGACCGGACTATAGTTTAAAAAAAAAAAAACTATGAACAAATCCCTATGCACACTGGACGAGTCGGCTGCTAAGCAGGACAGGCAGCGGCGACAAAAACACCTGCGGGCCGGATAAATGTCCTCGGCGTGGCCGCCGCCTGTGGCCTGCGGGCCGCAGTTTGAGGACCCCTGGTTAAGACAACAAAATATTGACAAGCAGCTTGGCAAAGCTGTGAACACGTGCGTTGGGAGACTTCACTGCTGTGGAAGTCCTGTCCACTTGGTTGCAGGAGGCCATTACTGAGCAATCACAGCGCCTTTGGAGAGGCTGATGAACTTGAAGATTGATCCTGGGAGGAGCAGCGGGTGACAACAAAAGATCATGTATGATATGGCACATACATAGCGTGTGTTTCATAAAACACTCTGACAATTCTGTATAGCAGTGGCGTGGTTCCCAAGGCCATTAGAGGCATTTTGAAGAATAGCACTTCCAGCACAATATACAAAAATGTAGAGTGTTTCAAAGTCAGAGAGCTCCTGACAGTTTTGGGGTGTTTTTTTTTTTTTGGAGTGGGAGGCAGAGTTCTTAAATTGGACTTTGGAAATCCCCATTTGAGAAGGGACCGGGTGAGTGGTTTGCAGACCCGCTGTTGAGACAAAGCATTTGGACTGACTGGAGCTGCATGTCATTGATTCCAGGAAAACGTCAGAAATGTACTGGCCACGGTCCCTCCTAAGACCTGGATATTTCAGCTGTGGGTGAAAGGAGAGCTGGGCTTTTAACAGGAAAATGCTTTCAGTTAAGAATGTTGAGAACTCTCACTTGATAATTCTCAACTTGTAATTTTTGCCAATTGATATATGAAAAGCTGTATTTCATTTTTATCAAACATTTTGTTTAGCAGATTGTTACTTATGTATGTGAACATTTAAAAGCTAGAGGATCGTTCTCTAATGATTCCATTTGTTATTTAGTAAGCTCATTGTTCAACAACTTTGCTCATTAAAAAAATAGGTTATTTTTCTTCTTGATTTGAAAGAACTCATTGTGTTATGAACATTAATCTTTTTATGAGTTAGATTAGGCCGAAACTCTGTCAATATGTTTTGGTGTTTGACATACAGAAACATGTGTTGTACCACCTAATACATATATACCACATACATGAGGAGGCTTAAAAAAGTTTGTGGAAAAACATGTTTTTTGTTTAACTTCATTAATATATGCAAGGGAACGTCAAGACATTTGTGGAATAACTCCATTATTTTTAAAAAGTAATTTTTAAGAACCGGGAACTAAATGTGGAGGGTTACGTTTGTGACCATCGGTTTTGTGTTGAACAGTTTAAGTTACTGTCAGCCCCTCAAAGGTAGCCATCTTCCCTCCTTTGATTTCTGTCTCTCCTTCATATGAATTATCAAACCCCTCACCCATGTTAATACCTGTCCATTCTCTAGTTGAATGCTTCATTTTCCTTCCCATAGCCTCTCTTCTTAGGGAACCTCCCAAGTCTGTGTCTTGTTTTTTGTTCAGAACAGTGGTCTCGTATAATATTTGCCCTTTGGTGGTTGACTAATTTCACTTACCCTAGTGACCTTCAGATCCATCCATGCCGTGAGGTCTCTGTGGTTTCTTCAGAGTATTTTAGCAATGTGCTGGACGATGGGGCATTATTGGCTGATGCTTTTATATGGTGTCAGGAAAGGCTTGAAGGGCAAGAAGGGTAGCAACTACCGGGAGGAGATGGCAGAAAGTTAGGGGAGTCAGCATCAGCAGCTACGACGGAGAAACTCTGTGGGATCCAGTAAGAGGGAAAAAGGCAAGGGAAGCAGAAAGGACAATAATTAAAAATGGGACTGGGGGTAGGTGATGAGAGTGGGAGGAACAATGAAGAAAGCAGAAAGTGGTTCATTCATTTGTAAAGCGATTGACTAATCTCTGGGTGGGCAGTGGGGCAAGCCCCTGCACTAGGAATGCCTTCCTGATAAGAGGGAAGTTGCACCTCACCGGTGGCCTTTCACTGATAGGCGTTTTGGTACAGTTCTAGGAAAGCAGAGCTAGTGGCTTGATTCCTGCTCCAATTGCAGTGCTTTTTGCAAGAATCCAAAATGGCCATGCTATGCCACTTGGCAGTTTGCCCTCCTTGTTCCCTCTGTTCATCCAGTTTCTTCCTCACATCTGTATTTGATCTACCTCTTCATCCTTTTCCTGTCGGCTCTGTATTCCACAGTTGTCATCCTCAGCCACTTGATTTAGTTTCTCCGGTCTTTCTGGTAGAGGATCTGGGTAATGTATCTACCTGCTTTATTTACCATTTTGGATCCTCTTCAACTTAATATGTTGCAAATGTTGTCTGTGGTCTTTTGATCTTAGAAATATTTCAAAGTTTGGTTCTACCTATTCATTTCTGTCACTTTCATTTATGATTTTGTTCCTACTTCTTTAATAATGGCTTTCCTACTCAACGTCACAAGCACACTACCTTATATTGTATCCCAATACTAATATGTACTTCTTTACTTTGATCCGGTTTGATGTTTGGTTCATTAGAGTGTATGTTATTTGGTTTCCTGCTGAGTGAACCAGTTTTCCTTTGCAGGATTGATCTTTTCCCCTTTGAGTTGTGATGACCCCTTTGAGTTGTGATGACCCCTTTGTCCTGTGCCAAGTTCTCATTTATAATGGTCCCACTGGGCAGTTTTATATTTTATGAACTATGTTTTATACTCTATGGAGCTTTAGAACTTTTAACTTTGCATATTATCATTTTAACATTAAAATTTTAGAAACCTTGATTTTTTGTAACTACCTTGTATTTAATTTTTTCGTGTGTATACATATACATACATCTACAATTATATATGTAATTTATCATTAGGTAACTTGGCCAGAGTTTATCTTTGATATTATGTTGTGTATACCAATGATAGATGGAGGGGTAAGTGCCAGAGGGGGAACATTACCAGTCTGGCACAGGAGACACTCTTGAGGAAATAAGGGCCTTCAATTCCCTGCTTTTTCTCTGTATGCATTTCTTCTATATCCTCTATATGTGGTAGAGGCTTACGTGGGCTTCATTATTGTATCATATTTGGAGGACTGGTATTACAACAAGAATAGTAAGCAGCTTTGCATCTTGTGTATCAACTCTCTTCCGATTGTGGTCATATGTATGTACCCAAATATTTGCCATATTAGCATTCTTCACATTAATTATGTTTATCGCATTGTTTTAACTACCGTCTTTATCCCCTATTTATCCTCTAATTCTTAAGGAAAGTTCAGTATCTCCCAAGCAAAGCACTGAGTCCCATGTTCCTGTTCCTCCTCACTCCTATCAAAAGCCAAGCTCACTGCCATTGGGTTGATAACAACCTTGTGTACAGCAGTGTAGAACAACTCCTGTGGGTTTTCGAGCCTATAACTGTTTGCGGGAGTAGAAAACCTCGTCTTTCTTTCACCTCGCTTCTAGTAACCAAGAATAAACTTTGATCTGTACATACTTCCCTGTTCTAGATCATTCATATAAGTAAGATCATACGGTGTTTGTCCTTGTGGGACTGACTGCTTTCCTTCAACATGATATTTTAAAGATTTGCCTGTGTTATAGCCATATCAGAACTTCGTTTCTCTTTACGCATGAATAATATTCTATTGTATGTGTATAACACATTTTATTCACCTATTAATCAGTTTTGACACTATCCATAGGCTTTCAGTGACTAATAGCTCTGAAGTCTATAGCCGACTCCTTCTCCCGCAGTCTGTTCTTTCTTTGGAAACTCTGCTGAAGCCTGTTTATTGTGAGTGACCCTCCTGATACTTGAAATGGCAGTGACATACTGACAGCATCGCAGCAACCCACAAGCCACCACAGGTCAGCCAACGTGATAGACACTGCACGGATGTTGAGGCTGCTGCCGCATCAGCTTTTGAAATCAAACCCGGGGGGTGTGCTCCCCTCTCCACTGAAAGCCAGGCAGTACTTGAAGCGAGCTCTGTCACCTGGGCAAATTACCTCCCCTCTGGACTTTGGTTTTCTATCTGTGAAATGGTAATTTTAAAATGTGGCTTTCTTCCTGACTCTATTGGGCACGTATAAAGCGGTTGGGACAGCATCAACTGCTCTGGGGCAGCTAGAGTGCCTTTGACTGCCTGTCATAGAGCCCTCGGGCTCAGGTGGGAGACTTCTGTCGTTGTGGATTGTGAGATGCCACTGAGTTGGTTCTGCCCCATAGTGAGCTTATGTTGAACAGAATGCAACACTGCCCAGTCTCTGGGCCATCCTCACAGTTGTTCCCATGCCTGAGCCCATTGTAGCAGCCACTGTGTTCATCTACTTCTTCCAGGGTCTTCCTCTCCTCTGCTGCCTCTCCAGTTTACCCAGCATGATGCTCTTCTCCAAGGACTGGTTCTCCGAACACCTTGTCAGATGTATGTAAGTCATAAGGTGACCAGATGTCCTGCTTTTGGCGGGACAGTCCCGATTTTTAACAATTTTTCCCGTGTCCCGCGGCGGTTTAAAAAAGTCCTGATTAAAAAAAATAAAAAATAAAAAAATAAAAAAGTCCTGATTTTTGGAAAGAATGAACGACAAGCTAGGGTATAATTTCGGCTGCCATGTGGCTATTTCACCGGGATATGAGTTTTATCAATGGTGTCCCGCTTTACCAATGTTAAAATCTGGTCACCTTAATAAGACAAAGTCAAGCCATCCTGCCTCTAGGAAGCACTCTGGCCGCACTTGTTCTGAGACAGATTTGTTTGTCCTGTTAACTGTGCTTCACCCCACAATTCAAAGGCACGGATTCTTCTTGGAGGTCTTCCTTATTCAGTGTCTAACTTCCGCATGCATACAAGGCGATGGCTTTGGTCGGTGCACCCAAGTCCTCAAAGTAACATCCTTGCTTTGCAGTACTCGACAGCAGATTTATCCAGTGCAATGCATCTTTTGACCTCTTGACCTCAGCTTCTATGACCTTTGATGGTGGATCCAAGCAAGACAAAATCCTTGACATCTTCAATGTTTTTCTGCCTTTATCATGGTGTCACCTGTTGGTTCAGTTGTGAGAATTTTAGTCTTCTTTATATTGAGTTGTTCCCCAGGCTGAAGGCTGCAATCATGATCCTCATCAGCAATTGCTTCAAGTTCTGTGCGCTTTCAGCAAGCAAAGCTGTGCCATCTGCATACTGGGGGCCGTTAACAAGCCCCCTCCAGTCCTGATGCCACTGTCTCCTTCTCATAACCCAGTTTCTCTGAGGATTCACTCTGCATAAACTTTCACATGAGCACAACGGAGTGTTGTGGATGAATGGAATTCACATAGCTAATTCTTCCTTTGTAAGAAATGTCCAGCTGGGTAGGCTTCTAAACTTGTCATATGATCCCGGCTCTCATCTCCAGTTCTTCCATTAGAATGGCAAATATTAAGGGCCAACAGTCTGTAATAGTATGTGAAAGGACTCTTAACAGACAACTTATAAATGGCCAATTAATTTAAGGACGAATTACGACCATTGTCTTCAGAACAGCAACCGGCAAGTATTTTATGTTTTTCAGTGGTGGCACTCAGGGCTAGGAAGTGCTCAGTGCAATGGCACTGTAATATATGGTTGGCAAGAGTGTTAATGGGTTTAATCTACCTTACCTATGATTTGGCAATAGATGTTGAGAAGCATAAAAATGATATCACTACTTGGCACAGGCATTCCTCACCTTCTCCTGATTCTTCAACAGATAGTATCTGCCTGCTCATTGATGTAGCCACAAAAGTATGGCCAGTGTGTCTTTCAGAGGCATGGACAGCAAGGCTTGTGCCATGTACTTTGGACATATTGTCAGCAGGGATCTATCCCTGGAGAAGGACATTGTGTTAGTCCAGGTAGACTAGAGAAACAAATTCATGGACACTCATATGTGTATTGGAAAGAGCTTTGCAAACAAGAGAAGTTGAATATTGAGAGAACATCCAGCCCAGTCCAGACTGTGAAGTCCTCTTCAGACTCAGGCAACACATGCAATGGCGCTTTGGTAGCCTCAGGACACGGTGTTGGCTTCTCTCAAAGTGACTGGTCCAAGAGAACCTGGCAGGGGTATTTGTATGAGGGCACTCACCATCCCTTCTCATATCCTGCACTGTCACTCAGACCAGCTCTGATTCCGTGTGGAAGAGACTTGCACAGGGATGACTGCCTGGAGGTGAGGCTCAGTGGAGGCCATTTTCAAGGCTGCTTACCACCTAGATCTAATGACCCAGCCTACCGTTGCTGGAGTTGTCGAGCTCCTAGGGTTCTGTGTGTGTGTGCAGAGAACACCCTGTTGTGCCAGGAGAAGGTTCCACTGGTTCACCTGCTGGTTATTTCTCAACTGTCTGTCTCTTCAGCTCACTTCTTTCTTCGGACCTCTGGACTCTGCCTGTTCTTCTGTCTGGGTTTGAAGCTCCTTCCACCAGTGTAAATATTCTCCTGATTTGAAAATCATTCTCGACCGTGGTGCAGTGTACTCAGGGGATGAGATAGGATAACTGTTCATCTTCACGAACGTCCTCAGTGCTTCAGAGACGTCAGAAGATGGTTTAAAAAATAGATCTTGCAAAGAAAATAATTCTCACATATCTTTAGGGAAGTTAAAAGAAAACACTGCTGGGCTCTCGCCAAGTTTCTGTGTATATTTCATCTTTATTTATTGTGTGTCTTTTATCCACATCCTTTTCTCCACAAACCCTTGAGATCTCAGGATCCCTGCCCATCCTTCACAGAAAGAAAAATCTAAGTATGTAGCAAGTGAGGGGTTTCTGAGGTTCAGGGAGCTTCAAAGAACGGAGCCAACATTTGAGGCGTGTGCGCTTGACCTGCAGAGCCTTGACCTGCACACCCTGAATGCACATTTACGTGTACTTGATAGTATCCTTGCAGTTTCTTGTATTGAGCTCACTGTGACCCTGTGAGAGGACACGGAATCAGCAAGGTTCCCCAGCCTTCCCCGGGGGCAAGAGCTAGAGCGCGGCAGAGCCCAGGCAGAACCAAATCATGGGTTCCCAAGGTCATGTCCTTTTTGCTGATCTCTCAGCTGCCTCCGTGGGTTAGAAGTTCAGCTGTTGGGAAATGAGGGAATTTCGAAACTCCCACTTGGAGCTTGCCCTCCAAGCGCAGCTCAAGGAGATCATGGTGGGATATGGTGTTGTCATTCCTCCTGTCTGTGTGTTTCTTAGCCCTGTGTCTCTGCCTGAACCTGCCAGGGCAGGGACAGGGCCTGCATGCCACACTGCCAGGACTGAGGGCAGGGACAGGGACTGAACGCTGTGTCACTGGAATTGGGGACAGGGACAGACAGGGTCTGTAACTCCCCCACAAAGCTGGAGATGGTGCAGGTCCTGTGAGCTGCTGCCAGGACTGGGGACAAGGCCTGAGCCTGTAACCCGTCACCAGGACTGGGGACATGGCTCAGGCCTGTGACCCATCACCAGGCCCGGGGGCGGGAGCCTTCTTGCCTTGGCACAGCTGCAGGCTGGGCTGGAAGAAGGCCTATGCAATCTCCATCCGTTCCAGCTCAAGGTCTGCATTGGGAACACATCCAGGCGGACCGACGATGTGATCGGGTCACACAGCCACCCTGTGCAGGTTCTCCCTGTGGGAGTTTAGGCATGGTTTTATTTTGACAGTCAGTTCCTAGGTTCTCCAGAAGCAGAAGGGGTACAGACATCACATGCATGATTTTCTCACGAACTTATAGGCTCCTGCCTCAATTCTTATGGGACATTTGCAAGTCTCTATCTTTTCTCAGGGATAAGCTATGCGTTCTGGGCGTTTGCAAATGTCTTTCACTGCCCAGATCTGCTGCCTGCTTTCTGTGGGATCACATTTGGTTGTGCACGCCCCTTCAGAAACGCCTCTGCTGTCAACCACCCTACCAACCCTAAATACACCCAGGCTCATCAAAACCCGCAAACCACTCTGTTTGTAACTTTGTTCTCAGGAAATGCCCACTGAAGCCTCCTGTGTGAGTGGTTTCTAGTAGAACAATTGTAAGTTGGTTCTTAGACATGATGCGTGCATCACACTTTGTTGAACTCTGGTTGACGCAATGGTTGTGTGCAGAGAGCCATAGGTAGGTTCTGCAAGAGGCCCTTCTCCAGGGGTGCGGGAGTCTGGAGATGTACTACGTATGGTGCCCGAACTGCTTAACACGCACATTCTTTCTCTCTCGTTTCCAGTCTGCAAGTATTCCTGCCACAGGAAATGTGAAGCCAAGGTAAGCATGGCCTCCCCTTTCCCACGGGGCTTTTTAAAGCCTAATTGGCCTTTGCAGAATGACATGTAGAAGGGGTCTGGCGCCTGTTTGGAACATGGCCACTGAAATGAAGCTCTGAAGGGGAAAAAAAAAAGGGCTAGCAGATAAATTGTGATGGGTTGTATACATTTTTGTCTCAAGTATGAACTGGGAGGCTGTGAAACCCATGCTTCCAACTATACAAAGTAATCCTCAGGAATTTGATTTCAGATAAGAGTGAAATAATTTTCTATTGGCCTCGTCACCAGGATATTCTCAGCGACCACATTATGCCTTTTCGTTTCTGTTTCACCAGTTTCCATTGGCCTGCTTTTTAGAGGCAGGAGGGAGGGTAGGAACAGAGGTCTAGGATGCCAGGCTGGTTATACGGATCTTTGTGAAAATGGCAGGGAGGCTACATCTGACCTCCTGTCCCTACTCAAGGGAGCAGGAGAATCCAACCACACATGCAAAGCAGAGGTCAGACCTGCCTCCACCCTCCAAATTTCTTTTACCCTATTTGATATCAACCACTCGTCCCATGGCAGTCTACTTTTCAGCCAGCCGTCTACCACTTAGATAATCACTGAAGTGGTCACACAGAACTCAGACACGGTTAAGGGGTTTGTAAAAGGAGGGGAAGGAGCCCTGTGGCATAGTGGCTTCTGCATTGGGCTGTGAACTGCAAGGCTAGCAGTTTGAAACCATCAGCTGCTCTGTGGGAGAAAGATGAGGCTTTGTAATCCCATGAAGAATTACAGTTTTGCAAATCTGAAGAGGTGGTTCTAAGCTGTCTTGTAGGGTTGATATGGGTCAGAAGTGAGTCAATGTCAGGTTTTTTGGGGGGTTTTGTGTGTGTGTGAGG
>NW_022103904.1:18244120-18245150 GCF_000313985.2 Echinops telfairi
AGCTGATGGTGTCCGGCTATCAAAAGATATGGGGTCTTAAAGACTTGAAGATAAACAAGCGGCCAACTAGCTCAGAAGAAACAAAGCCCACATGGGGGAAGCACACCAGCCTGTGTGACCATGAGCTGTCGAAGGGATCAGGTATGAAGCATCAAGGAACAAAAATCATGTCATTGTAAAGGTGGGTGAGTGCAGAGTAGAGACTCAAAGCCCATCGGTAGGCAACTGGACACCCCCTTGCTGAAGGGTTGTGGGGAGGATATGAACCAATCAGCGTAAAGGGCAGCAACTATGAAACATAGAACGTTCCTCTAGTTCTTAAATGCTCCCCCCCCCACACTTTCATGATCCCAATTCTACCTTACAAATCTGGCTAGACCAGAGGATGTACACTGGTACAGATAGCAACTGGAAACACAAGGAATCCAGGACAGATGACTCCTTCAGGACCAGTGGTGAAAGGGGCGAGGCCTGGAGGGTGAAGGGAATGTGGGGTAGAAAGGGGGAACCGATTACAAGAATCTAAGTATTGCCTCCTCCCTGGGGAGGGACAGCAGAGAAGAGGGCGGGGGAAGACGTCGGACAGTGTAACTTATGACAAAACTATAATAAGTTATGAATTATGAAGGGTTCATGAGGGAGGGGGGAGTGGGGAGTGAGGGGAAAATGAGCAACTGATATTAAGGGCTAAAGTGGAAGGCAAATGTTTTGAGAATGATGATGGCAACAAATGTACATACGTGCTTGACACAATGGATGGATGGGTGGATTGTGATAAGAATTGTACGAGCCCCCAATAAAATAATGTTTTAAAAAATTCAAAAACCATTAAGGATACAGTTATTAGTCCCCAGCAACACGTCTTCTCAGCCAGCAGCCAGATCGCGCTCTCGTCCTCAACCTCTTACCCTTGTGGTCCCTAGGATTCCGTCCCCATGGGCCAGGCAGCCCACTTGCTGCTCTGTCTCATGGGCTCAGAGTCTCAGCATGCTCCTCGGCTCTGTCTCACGGACTGGGCCTTCGCTCCTTT
>NW_022103904.1:18245923-18252257 GCF_000313985.2 Echinops telfairi
CACTCCCCCCATCATTCACTAGCCAACAATAATTTGATGAGAGACATGGATAGAGATTTCCTTCTACCACATTAACTTTCTCATGGAAGAAAGTTATTCTTAGAGAGTCTGGGATTTTTAATCTGTTACAGACTTCTAGCAATCCTGAGTGTAGGGATATTATCCCAAGTAGGAGTAGTCACTGACGGATTTGCTGTGCTTACTGGCCCTGCTTTTCCCTAGCACTCAGGACCTTGGTGTGCTAGCCTGCATTTAGGGCTTTTCTTAGCAGGCAAGTGAAAGGACAGAAAAACGCACCTAGAAAGGTACAGGCACCCCCATCTTTTTAGAACTAGATCATAGTGATTGCATCTCTTAGATTTCTAGATCTTGATGTTGGCAGTCAGTAGGACCCGAGTCTCTCAACCCAACCCCATTGTAGACTGATATCACATATCCCCTCACGGTTCCCCCAGTGGCTGTTATCCTATGGATAGAGGATTTTATAGACTTAATTGGAATCTTGTTGGGGTATGGACCCCACGGGTCAGTTGTTCTGAGACTTTTAAACTTGGTCTCAGATTCTGAGTAAAAGATCCTACTGGAAACCAATTTCACATTCAGGTGAATGAGTTTCCATACGAATGCCTGCCCCTCCCCTAGATATGTGTACCATTTGAAGAACCATAGGCATTGCAGAGATCGATGATTTTTCTTTTTTAACTTTTTATTTCTCAGCATTTTTCCCTAGGCAGATGTAGAGAGAATAGGTAGCCCATACCCAGTCCCCAAACCAGCACTCATTCACGCCTCTTCCAAACCCCTTCCATACCTCCTCTCTTTCGAGATGTCCCGGGAGATACATTCTGAATGGTTTTCAGACTGAGGGCCCTTCTGACGGGGCTTCACAGATGTGGCATTGTTTACTTTCAGTCTCTTTGGGGGGAAGGTTTCCCGTTTCTTGCTCAGACTCATGAGAGATTGCCAACTGTCATTTGTTTTGGGTCTCTTTTGCCCACGTTTCATAGCTAAATTGTATACTTTCAATATATGTACACACACACTACTGTGGGTTGAATATGGGACTTGTGAACATGAATATAAATACAAATTTGGGACTTTAGGTTCCTGTTCAACAATTTCTATACAATTTGTTCAGTGACATTGGTTACATTTTCTAGAATGTATGAACATTCTCATTTCATTTCTGGTTGTTCCGTTTCCTTAATCTAGTGTACCTTCCTCTGTACATTTTCATCTTTGCTTAAAAGTAACTGTTGGCCATTTAATCTCATATTTCCCCCCAAAATTACATTACTTCTGGTAATATTCATTGTTTCTGAGCTGATTTCTTATTTAGTTGCAAGGTTGCCTTAGAGGTTAGTTTTAATTCAAGGTTTGATGCAGGACTAAACCAGTACATTTGTGGACTCTTGCAAGTGCTTCTCCTGTAAATGAGCACCGTCCGGTTCCTAGTACTCTTTAGAATCAGAGAAAGTGGAGACCCCTCGTGTTCATACTACACGTTATGGATTTGATTGTATCCTCCCAAAGCAAGTATTATGAATCTTGACATTCATGTCTGTGGTTGTATTTCCACTTGTTTTTGTTATGTCAATGCGACAGGGTGACTGTAGGTTTTTAAAAAAAAATTATCGGCATATAATTCACAATTCAATAGTTCAATCAAGAAGAGCCATAAAATCATCACCAATCAATTTTCGAACATTTTTCTTCATTCTTGTACTCATCGTCATTAGATCCCCGTTTCCCCTTAACCTCCCCACCATATCCCCAAAGAACTATTAAAATAATCAGTGTCTCTATAGATTTACCTATCCTGGATGTCGTATGCAGAAAAACACTTAAAAAAACAGAACAAACACACAAACCCCAACCAACCCCCTAGACCTACTAACAATAACAATGTGAAACAGATAAAAGCCTCTATCAAAAAGAAAGCAGGAAATATTAAAAACTAGAGCAAATTTAAAATGGACCAAAAGGGGGATCAAATGGTAAGGAGTTAACTTTTAACCTAACTGCACCTGTAAAAATTCACTTTGCCAGTAAGGCTAGTCACAAACTTGGTTTATGGTCACAGAGGCTTAAGCTACGTGTATTTCCCTTTCACCTTTTTAAATTACTGAAACAACTTTCAAATGGGTCCGAAGGGAGACGAATGATAAGATGTTACATTTTGACTTAACTGCGTCTGCCATACTTGACTTTACAACGCTCTCTGTTTGATAAAAAGGCTATCACCGTCCCTGAACTATTATCCGAGGGGATTCTCAAGAGGCCCAATTTGCATATGGACTCTGCAAATGCCTCATGGATGTTCACTGTCAACCATAGGCTTCTGCAAACCAAATAATCATAGTGTAGGCTCTGATACCATTCCCTTCTTCACATTTGGGCTTTATTATTTACAATCCATGGAACACACATGCTGGTGCACTTCTTCCATGTGGACTAAGTGGACACCTCACTTATGTGGCTGCTTGTTTGAATACAAGGTTTTAAAATCCCAGACACTATTCTTTCTGATAGCTGGGCACCATCTAGTTTTTTCACCACACTTTGCTATAACACCCATATCTTTAGTGATCTCTTCATGAGAGCAAGCACCGAGCAGGACCATGTCATAGGAACTAATAGTTCTTAGACTGGGGCTAGAATTAAGTGCAAACCCCAAATCCATTCAGATGTCTGTGTCTCAGATTTACCTCAGAGACTTCTTTGTCATTTTATTTTAGAGAACATGATCAGTCATCTCCCTGTCACATAAGGTGATTCTATTGATAGTGTCATGAATTAGGCCAATGGTATAGACTTTAAAACACAGTTAAGTAAAGGATACTATACAAATATAGGCTGGCTGTGAACTGCAATCCATGAATTGTTGATCTGTAAGATTAAACTCTTAAGTGACTGGACAGTATTTATACAATAACAGGAGTTGGTGATAGTGTAAAACTTTCACACACACAATTTCAATAATATTTATTCACAGTGGCAAAGCCACACCAGCTGTAGGGTGTTTTAAGTTCATCTCTTTTGAGATATAAAGGAGATTAAACAAGAACACAAGCAAGCAGAGATGAGGAGAGACAACCGGCAAAGCACACGAAGAGCCTCCGGGATCTGAAGTTCACAAGGGACCAGGCCCTTCCTCAGAGCTCACAGAGAAAACCTTTCTGGGGGCAGTGCCCTGAATCTGGCCATCTAGCCTCCTGAACGCTGAGAAAATAGATGTCTGTTTGATAAAGACATCCACTTGGGATATTTCTGTTACAGCAGCGCTACCTAACTGAGACAGGTTCTCTGTGGCATTGGAGGAAGGCGGAGGTTGGGGTAACATTAGCTAATGCTGTCTGTGGATGTTTGGTTCCCCCTGAGCTCTCAGGCCATTGTAATGATCTGCCCAGGGAAGGGGCCACAGATCCAGCAGAGGCAAGAGAACTCCTTATCTTCAGTAATCTGTTGGCTGGAAACTCACCCTTCCAAGTATAAAGCCTGGCTTGTTCAACGCCTTCAGGACTGCTTCAAGTCCTATCCTGTGCCCACCCTCATTTTAAAAGCCTCTGGCACAATGCAGTATCTTAATACTCCTCTCTCCTGAGGGCGTTTTCTTTGTAATAAGAAGAGAATTGTTTCCAAAGACAGGGTAATCTTCGTTTCTAAAGCATTTAATTTAAAACGTTGGTTCTGTTCATGTTATTTTTCTTCACCCCGTCCCCTTGAGCATGGTTGTTGCTTGCAAGCCACAACCGCAACAACACACCGTGCCTCAGCTGCCATCAGTCCATTCTGACTCACAGTGCCCTTGGGGGCGGAGTAGAACTGCCTCTGCCTGTTTCCAACACCAAGTCTTCATGGAGGAGAAAGCCGTTTTCTCTGGCTGAGCAGCTGGTGCTTGTGAACTACTAACCTTGTGGTTGACAGTCCGTCATGTCATCCACTGTGCCACCCGAGTTGAAGCCGCCGACTTTGAACGTCTGAAGGAGCATATTCTTTGCCCTATCTTCTTGTCTGCGAACGTGTCCTCCCCAACACGCTCCCTCCTATAAAATATGTGTATTTGCTGGTCTGTGCTCTCGTGTGTACTTTAACATCGTTTGAAGAAATATACCTTTCTTAAGGACAATAAGAAAGACATTTTTACACAGTGTAGAAAGAGAACGAAAGATGTGTGGTGTGGGATGTGGAGAGGAGGGGCGGGCCTAGTGGATGAGAGAGAGCACATTGCATTTGTGAGTCTCATGATAAGGAATGTCTTCAAATATTGGTGTCAAGTGTGAATAACATCGTAACTGTGTTGTGTTGTCGAGTTAGCTGTTGTTAAGTTACAGTTCATGGTACAGTGACAAAACTATGGTTTGTGCCACCCCCAAGATAGGTTGTGGATAGGATCACTTTGATCTCTAAGGTTTTCACTGACTAATCTTTTGGATTCGTCTTGGTCCCTAGTCCTTCTAAATCTGAAAGCTCAATGAAACCTGGTCAGAGGTAACATGGAAGACTCCACTGATAGATGGTTGTGCATGAGGGTCACTGACTAGGGATTGAATGCAGTACTCCAGCATTTCTACCAATGGACCACCGTTGGTCCCCATTTAGGGATGGGAAAAATTGGCTTTCTAGGCAGTAGAAGTCATTTGAGCACAGATTCTCAGATGGAGAGATTGGGATTAGACCGGGTGAATGAGGTTGGCCAGCTTTGGAGAAGAAGAGACAGGAGAAGAATATCCAGTACTCCAACATTTCTACCAATGGACCACCGTTGGTCCCCATTTAGGGATGGGAAAAATTGGTTTTCTAGGCAGTCAAAGTCATTTGAGCACAGATTCTCAGATGGAGAGATTGGGATTAGACCGGGTGAATGAGGTTGGCCAGCTTTGGCTGGAGAAGAAGGGACAGGAGAAGAAGGAAGAGTCAGCCCCTGTAGTTGGGCTTTGAACCGACTGTGTAGTGTAATCAGGACCCTGTCTGCTCGGGTGCCTTCGCTGCCCTTCACAGAAGCCATAGCTGTCAGGGTGGATGGGGCCAAGGTCCAGCCTGTATGCCGCTGTGCACGAGAGTGCCTGGGCCCAGTGCTGCTGCTTCCCAGTAGGGACACCTTCTCCTCTTTGGTGATCATTCATTACCATTCTAAGGGGTTGTTGCACAGTCCCTCAGGGAACAATGGGGTAGGCAGATGTCGAGGAGCTGGTGCTTGGTCAAACACAGGCCGCCGGGCTGTAGGTGAGATATATTCTCTTCGGAATGCCTTTGGAGTATCATTGTGTCAGGGGGCACCCCTTCAGGGCTTCATCTGTTCCAGAGGCCATACTTGGGACTTCCTGGGCTCGTTTATACATCACTAGTACACAAAAGAGGCTTCAAAACACGACAAAGTATGATAACATGCTTCCATAAGTGACTATATAATGAACCCACTTGCTGGGTCTTCATGGTTCCCCTGATCATCTTCTGGCCGAAGATTCCGCCCAATTACCACCTGTCCATCATGAACCAGCCCATCACCTACGACTACATCGCAGCGAAGGGTGAAGCTGCTCGAGGAGAACTCTTTATTTTTCTGGTTCACAAGCAACCGTGTTCCAAGACTACAGCAGCTGCTGGTGAAGGGGGTGCCCGTGGGGGTGAGGGGTGCGGGGAGTGGGGCATGGGAGAGCCAGATGCCGCTACAGGGATTAAACCCATCTAAATTCTTTTCTCCTGCTGGCTTTTTACATTACAAGTCAAGAATTCTCTGAATGTGAACATTCTATCACTTTTCCCACAGGAGTGGCGGGGGAGTCTCTGAGAAGGATCTAGTTGTTCCATGGAGAATTACTTTGTTTTGGGTGAGGTTGCCTAGAACAACAACATAGCCAGCTCATTATTGGCTGCTGGCAACAAGATAAACGATTCTTGTACTTTGTTGGTGGAATTGAGGGGTTGCTTGGAGTTTGTTTAGGAAGTGGTTGGTTTTGTAAAAAAATTACTAAGGTTTTCATCTAGTAGTCCCCATTTCCACTGGGACTTCAATATTCTAGCTTTCATTTTAAACATGTATAAACGGAAGCAAACCATATTCCTTAACTTGCTTAAGACCACCCGTTTTAAATGTTAACTATGTCGAACCTGTCATGTAAACGTATCCTTTTCAGGAGCATATAGTATGAGACAGTTAGTTTAGTGTGCCAGCCTGGCTGATAAATGCAGGTGGGATTGACTGAGGGGCGGAGAGATGGATGGCTTGGTGAGCCTTCCCTTTCTTGTCTCTCGCTCTGTGATCATCGGACCAGTGTGCGCTGCCTTGCTTGTTCTGTGCCTCAATTTAAAGGCTACACTGCCTGTGGGACGC
>NW_022103904.1:18252538-18273017 GCF_000313985.2 Echinops telfairi
TATATTATCAGGAATTTGGTTTTATCTCTCTAGAGAACCCTGTCTAACACATAGTATTACTCCCAGGAAATGATGGTGACATGCAGCTCTCAACATAATCACAGGACAATTTTAGAATCTCAGTGAACACGCAGACTTTACTCATTCAGGTCTTTTTTCTCACCTTAGCTCCGACACCTACTGGACTCCCTCGGGAGTGGATGGGGACGAGACGAGGGAAATGTCTATGTAATTTCCCTGTCTATATATGAAGGGGTTTCAAAAAGTCCAGGGGAAAAGGAAATTATAAAAGATACTGGATTTTTTCCCAGTAACCTTTTGAAGCCTCTTATATTATTACAAAATCAATCCATTTACTAGAGTTGTATCATCAGAAATTTGTCTCCAGAGATAACAAAGACTGGAAAACCCTGTGGAACTTGAGGGTCAGGAAAGACAGGGGAAAAGTCCATTAAATTCTCATAGTCCATCAAGATTTTTCTTGAATTCTGCCACCTTAGGAAAGAGAAGAGGGGAGGAGCCCCATCTTCCTCCCCTCCACTCCAGTTCTAATAATGAATATTTTACAGACGTGCTTCGGGAAAAGCTTTTTATTATCACTGGTTCATAACAAGCCTATGAAGTATTATATGCCCCATTTCACATATGAAGATAATAAAGTTCCAAGATGAAAGTCTGTGCCCAGGGTGTTACAAACGGTGAATGTGCATGGCTACTACCCAGAGGTAACTCAGAAGAAGGGCCTAGACATCTCCTATTGAAGACCCCAGGGAGCCCGGTTCTATTCTAAAGGACACCCAGGAGCAGGGATGGACGTGATGCTATTTGATTAGCTGGAGAATGTCAAATCAAGCACTGAGATGTAAGTCTCTGGATGTAAAGCCTACAACAGTTCAGATTCAAATCTAGCTGACTTTATGGGGCTTTAGCTGGATGTGTGTGTTTTTCATTTAAGGAAGACTTTTATTATATGCCTTAAAAGAGACAAAGACGCAGATACATCATCCAGCTGAAGGAAGCAAAATGGCCTCCAAAGGTTTGTTTAGAAACAAAGTTTTAAAGGTAACAGCAGGGAGAATGGAAAAACAATTCACAGCTGAGAAAACACACAGTAAGGCTTAATAAGACTTAACACAGTTTATAGAAGCCCAGAAATACAGGTTCCTAATGCCGAGAGTGCTCACCTTTTAGGGAGTCTGAGGGTCCATGGTAAAGAACTTGCTTATTTGTTTATTTATTAGTTTTATTGGCATAGACTTCAAACATCATACAATTCAATAGTTCAAGCACATCTAGAAGAGTTGTACAATTATTGCCATAATCGGTTTTAGAACATTTTCTTTGTTCTTGTGCTCATCATTATTAGCTCCCTATTTCTCCCTAACCTCCCCTACTACATCCCAGTCCAGTTACTGTCTCTATAGATTTACCTGTCTTGGATTTCATACACAGAAAAACATTTAAAAAACAAACAAAAACTAATAAGAATAACAATTAAAACAGATAAAAATGATAAGGTGCTAAATTTTAACTTACCTGAATCTGCAACAATCCACTTTCCAATGAATTTTGTATGATAGCAAGGCTATTCACACCGCAGGTCCATGGTCAGAGGGGATTCACCAGAGGCTTAATCCCTGTGTAGTTCCCCTTAACCTTTAAAAACAAAACAAAACTGTAAGAGCTTTAAAATGGGTCAAAAGCGAGACTAAACGATAAGATACTACATTTTGACCGAAGTACGCCTACCATAATGGATATTGCAATCCTCTCTGTCAGACAACCTGGCTATTCATATCCCTCAGCCATGATCAGAGGGGAATTCACCAGAGATTTAATTCATGTGTGGACCCTGCCAACGGAATTTGGGCTTCCACTGTCACCCATAGCCTTCTGGAAACCAAGTTTTCCAATTTAAATTCAGATATTATTCCCTCATTTAGATTTCGCTTATTTATTTACAATCCTTGGATCACACTGGCTGGTGTACTTCTCTGTGGACCTAGTTGATCCCGCATTTAGATGGCTTGGTTGTTTAAAGACAAGCCTTTAAGACTCCAGATGCTATTCTTTCTGCTAGCTGGGCACCATCTAGTTTCTTCATCACATTCTTGTTGCATTCGTATCATTTAAAAAAACCATATTATTGGGGGCTCATACAACTCTAATCACAATCCATACATATATGAATTGTGTAAAGCACATCTGTACATTCCTTGCCTTCATCATTCTCAAAACATTTGCTCTCCACTTAAGCCCCCGGCATCAGCTCCTCATTTTTCTCCCTCCCACTCCCCACTCCCTACTGAACCCCTGATACTTTATAAATTATTATTATTTTGTCATATCTTATACTGTCTGACATATCTCTTCACCCACTTCTCTATTGTCCATCTCAAAGGGAGGTGGTCACATGCAGATCCTTGTAATTGGTTCCCCCTTTCCACCCCACCCTCCCACTGCCCTCCCAGTATCACCACTCTCAGCACTGGTCCTGAAGGGATCATCTGTCCTGGATTCCCTGTGTTTCCAGTTCCTATCTGTACCAGTGTACATCCTCTGGTCTAGTCAGATTTTTAAGGTAGAATTGGGATCATGATAGTGGCAGGGGAGGAAGCATTTAAGAACTAGAGGAAAGTTGTATGTTTCATCGTTGCTATACTGCACCCTGATTGGCTCTTCTCCCCAGGACCCTTCAGTAAGGGGATGTCCAGTTGCCTACAGATGGGCTTTGAGTCCCCACTCCGCACTCCCCCTCATTCACAATGATAGGATTTTTTGTTTTTGTTGCCTGATACCTGATCCCGTCGACACCTCGTGGTCACACAGACTGGTGTGCTTCTTCCATGATGGCTTTGTAGCTTCTGGGCTAGATAGTTGCTTGATTACCTTCAAGCCTTTAAGACCCCAGATGCTATATCTTTTGATAGCCAGGCACCATCATCTTTCTTTACCACATTTGCTTATGCACCCATTTGTCTTCAGCAATCGTATCAGGGAGGTGAGCACACAATGATATGATTTTTTGTTCTTTGATGCCTGATAACTGATCCCTTCGGCACCTTGTGATCATATCTTTAGTAATCTTTGCATGAAGCCAAGCATTAAGCAGGGCCATGTCATAAGAACTAATTGTTCTTAGATTGGGGCTAGAATTAAAGTGCATGTTCAAAATCCAGTCATGCATCTATTGCTTATATATGTCTCTGGTTCACCTAAAGAGGCATCATTTTCATTTTATGTTAAAGAACATTATCAGTCATCCCTGCTGGATCATTACCTTTGCTATCAAGTTAATGCTGGCTCATAGTAACCCGGTAGGGTAGAGCAGAACTGGCTCTGTGAGTCGCCAAACCTGCAAAACTTCAAAGGAATAGAAAGTCTCATCCTTCCCTTGTGGAGCTGGCTCGTGTGTTTGAACTGCTGACCTTGAGAATAGCAGCCTAATTTATGCACCTCTATGCATTTTTAGTTTAGCCAATGGTGTAGAACTTAAAATACTCTTGAGAAAAGGAAATTATATGAGTATAGACCGCTATGAACCACAATACATGAATTGTTGACTCGTACAGATTAAACCCATAAGTGACTGGGTACTATTTACACAAACAACGAGGTTTGGTGATAGAGGACAAATCTTGATTAATATTCATTCACAGCAGGAGAGCCATGCTTGCCAAATTAATGCATGTCATAATGAAGCAGGGAGAACATTAAAATCATAAGTATTTGGTAGTCTGGTCCACCACTCATTGGTCACCAAAGGAAGATCTGAACCAAAGTCCAAGACTACTATTTTCATGCCCTTGGCTGGAATTTCAGCCTTAAGTCCAATGGCTAGAAGAGAGGTAAAGCCCAGTTCACACAGTGGAGTTTCCAAAACGAGTTTTTCCTGAAAGTTGTTGTGCTCCTCCAAAGGACAGAATCCAAAGTTCCAGCATTCTATAGCAAACAAACTGTATCACCTACTACCATGCATAGTCTCCCCTTGGGTTCCACATCACTATTGTTAAGTGCTTTTGCCCAATGGGAGGTTCCTCCTTCTCGCTTTTCTACCAACAGAGATGTAATTGCAATCTCTGAGACATAGGAAGGGGTAACCCGCCCCCCCCTCCCCAAAGAAAAAAACAAACCAGAATCCCACACTGCTCCCTTCGCAAGCTATATATTTAATTTGTTTTACAAAACCACCTTGCCACCTTCAAAGTACTCTCCATCACACTTTATACATTTATCAAATCTGCAATTCCATTCTTTATTTTTATTTTGATTCCATTCTTGAAAACATCTTTCAAACTCATCCGTTTGGGTGGCTGACAGCACCTCCCTCCTTTTTTCTTCACCTCTTCTAAGTTATCAAATTGCTGTCTTTTAATGTTCCCCTGACTTCACAGAAACAAAAAGAAGTGACTTGGATTGAGGTCAGGTAAGGTGGGTGGGGCAAGAGAGGCATGCCGTTTTTTTGCCCCAAACTGGAGCACTGAGGTGACTGTGTGAGCAGTCTGTGTGTGCGTTGTTGTGGTGACAAACCCGTCCCCTGCCTGCCAGAAATCAAGCCTTTTTTTTGGTCATACAATGTTACGCACTCTTTTCAGAACCTCTAAATAGAGCACTTGATTAACAGTCTGACCTTGTGGGATCAACTCCAAATGCTATCCCTCTCACATCAAAAGACCAAGTGAGTATTGTCTTGATCTTTGATTTCACTGGATGAGATTTTGGGGACTAGGTGATGATGGCACCTTCCACTGGCTTGATTGAGGTTTAGTTTCAGGGTCCTAACAGTATAGCCCCGTGTCTAGTCACCAGTAATGACCTTGGGGGGACAAAAGCCTGGGTTGCTTTGGATCTGTTCTTTCATAGCACGGCATGTTTCTATTGGACGCTCTTTGTCCCGGTCAGTCTGAACCTGAGGCACAAGTTTCGCAATGACCCTTCTCACGGACTTTAATTTTCCGTACGGTTTCGTTTTCCCTCGGTGGGAATGTCTGTTGGGTGGGGGTTACCTTAGCCTGTTGTGTGTAATATTCTCCCTCTCCCCACATCTGGAGCAGTGGGTGCTATCTGAGGTGAATTCTCCTCTGCCAAAGAGGTTTCATTTTGTTTTTAATCATTTTCTTGGGGACTCAGACAATGCTTATCACAATCCATCTATCCATCTATTGTGTCAAGCACATTTGTACTTTTGCTGCCACCATCATTCTCAAAACATTTGCTTTCTACTTGAGCCCTTGGTATCAGCTCCTCATTTCCCCCCTCCCTCCCTGCTACTCCCTCCCTTATAAACCCTAGATAATTTATAAATTATTATTATTTTGTCATATCTTACACTGTCCGACGTCTCCCTTCACCCACTTTTCTGTTGTCCGTCCCCCAGGGAGGGGGTTATATGTACATCCTTGTAATCGGTTCCCCCTCCTCCCCCACCCTCCCGGTATCGCCACTCTCACCACTAGTCCCGAAGGGGTCATCCGCCCTGGATTCCCTGTTTCCAGTTCCTGTCTGTACCAGTGTACATCCTCTGGTCTAGCGGGATTTGTAAGGTAGAATTGGGATCATGATAGTGGGGGGTGAGGAAGCATTTAAGAACAAGAGGAAAGTTGTATGTTTCATTGTTGCTACACTGCACCCTGACTGGCTCAGCTCCTCCCTGGGATGAAGAGGTTTTTAATAGGTACATTTCAAGGATGCTAGGTAGGCCATCTCCTCCTTGCTTAGGGGACTGGATTAGAAGCACACCTGCCCTGGGAGCAGTGGCCTGCCTTTATCTTGGAGTTTCTCTTATAGAAGTGGATTCAGATAATATTTGTCCTTTTGTTTTTGACTACGCTCAGCATAATGCTATACATGCTTGATGGTGCTGTATATTGTTATTTCCATGTTTTTAAAAACGCATTCACGGTGTTTTCTGTACTGACAACCCCATCTTCTAACTCCCCCCATTGAGGCCCCCAAAAGGATGACATTCCAGTGCTCTGTAAACTCCTCTGGGTTTGACCAGGGTGGCAAGAGTCTCCTAGCATACTAGCTCTTTATTCTACTCTTCCCCATCTGCTTCAATTTTCTGGTGACTTAAAACTAGAGTGATTGTTTTGTGATTGATTCTTGGAGCTGACTGGGCAGTGCTTCCTATACATGATGTTGTCTGGGCACTGAGGTGGCCCAAGCACCCCAAATGTCCTCATTCTCTTTCTGATGGGCAGTGGTGGCTACTAATGAGCAGCTCAGCTGGGGCGCTCCTTGGTGTTCTTCGGCGTTGGGGTTTCCACATTGTCATGTAGGCTTTTCCGCATGGCTACTGGGTTCCCAAAGGAGGATGCCAGGTGGAAGCTGCAGCTCTTTTGCTCTTTCACCTTTTTCTTTTTTTTAAAGACAAGAAATTACTAAATCAATATACTTAAGAGCAAAAATAGAAAGCGGCCTTGGTTACCTTAAACTTCAACCCTTGCATTTAAACAGGCTTATGAAGATAAACTGAATTTTGTGATTCTTGCTCTTTCCATGAGGCGGTGAAGAGACTGCATAGTATTCAAATACTTTTCTATCATCAGTTATCTAAATTTAAGTATAAAATAAATCTGTAGGTTGTGAGATGGAATTCACCATTTTTGTGACAAATATAACATGACTAATAAAAGTTAATCTCAATCGCAAGCATGCTTTAGGGGAATGGCCATGATTACATTTACTGAACAAATATTTCTATCAAAAACTTAAAAGTTTGTTCAGTCATTTAACCATGGCCAATCTTTGACTTAATTTAGGACTGTCCGACTAAAATATTTTAAATTCATGATTCATGATTTGATTTTTGGTGTATGATACCGGTTGGAATATGGTATATGTAAAAGGACATTCCTATTTTATAGTAAATAAGGCATTGTCCAGTAGTAACTTTTGAGATAAGCTATAAAGCCCTTTCTCACTTTTTCTAAATGCCAACAAAGATCATCTTTGTTCCAGGGATGTATGTTTTGATATTCTCTAAATACTCCACCAGGGCGTCCTTTCCCCAGGGGACACCTTTGCTCTGATTGGCATCTGTGTAAGTGAATCCAGGGGCTTGGCTGGTCTTTTTCCCAAACTAAACCCTGCAGATTTGGACCGGTCTAGTTTTTGCGTCCTCTTCCCAGTGTGGGACTGGGCACACTTCTGAACAGAAGTGGCCTTCTCAACATGACCGCTCAGAACTCACTCTGGTTGCGCATCATTGGATAATTGAGAAGTAAGATGTCCCGCGCTCTAAATCCAAGGACACCCTCTCCCCTTCCCCCAAGCTCTCTAAAAGCCTAGCTTCAGAAGTTACACTATATTCTCTTTGGGTAGATCATAGGGCAAGCCCAAATTCAAGGGCAATATCATTGCAGAAGATACTGTGTGATACTGCTGTCTCTGAAACTACAGTGTAATAAAACTAAATATTGTGCAGGGGTGTTATTTCACTGGTCTGTTCAAGTATTTAAAATGTAAATTTTCACTGACTTTGGCCTTTTAACTATCATCAGTTACAAATCACTTATGGCAAGCAGATCATGACATAATGGGCAGACATGGCTCTGAAATTGAGAGCCATTTCTATTTCTGTTTCTTGTAGAAATAGATCCAAAAATTATACTGCTGCTGATATGTTGATTCCTTGACATTTTAAACTGAACGCTTTAAAGACTTGATCAATTAAATGTTAACTTTTATCTTTTTACGTTTAAGTTGGATACTTGAGTTTTTCTGCTAGTTCTATAACAAACCAGTAGCATTTTATCAATTATTTTGTGCAATCTTTTTTTTCTTTTTAAAAAGTTAAGTCTGGAGAATTTGATAGCTACTTGCCTAAGAGTTCTAACTTTGATTTTGGTTTTGCTCAGTTACCGGGGTAATCCTGGACATTGGATAGGTCATTTCAACCCTGTCGGCCTTAGCTTTCCCAACTGCTAAATGGGTATTTCCAATGATGCACACTTCCCTTCTCAGTCAGCTCTCAGCATATAGGACAGATTGAGTCTAAGGAATGTAGCATTATGGGTGAGTGATTCCCATGTATTTTATTGACAACACTTGGCCACTGTGAATGCTAGTGCCTCTGAAAAGTGAATTTTTCAACCATTTTGAGAATGACTAGTTACGGTTCCAAGCATAGACACCTTTGATTTCTGATCTGGAATAAAAATAAGTAATGCAGTAGACAGATACAGAGAAGGCGATGGTAGTTCAGTGATAGCTACTTTCCTTCTACGCAGGGATCCAGGTTCTATTCTGGTGAAAGTACCTCATGCCCAGTTACCACCCACACGTCAGTGGAGAATTGGTTTTAGGATGAAACAACAAGTTTCCGTGGAGCTTTCAGACTAACGTGGACTCGGAAGGAAGGCCTGGCAAACTATTTAGGAAAATAAGCCAGTGAAAACCTTTGAATCACAACAGTGCAATGTACAACCAGTCAGAGGACGGCATAGGACAGGGAAGCGTTTTGTCTCCTCGGGCATAGGTCTGCAAGAGACAGGGATCTGCTTGAAGGCAGCTGACACTAACAACAGTGGAGAGAACTACGTTTGATTGATTTAATTCCATCAAGCTCCCACCAGGGGGACTACTTGGTTGAAGCCATTGAGAACCCAGGCTTGGCCATATAGGCTATCTGGGTCACTGGACCTATATTGATTGTGGGGCATGGATGCCAGTTCTTAAATCTTTTGGTGATAATCGTGGTGATAATTGTGGTGATCAGCATGGCTAGTGGTCAAGTGAGAGCTCATGATGGGAGTATATCTGAGAAAAGGGCACAACTCTTTTTTTTTCTAAAAATGATTAAAAAGCAAAGAAATCCTTAGTGGCTCTTTGGTGATTTGTGCAGGGAACATCAAGCCATGAGAACGAAGGAGCACCTAGATTGAGAGTGAGGGTTGCCTGAACTCACTATTGTTTTAAACTAGATCACAAGCATAATCATCACTTGCCGTTTGCTAGCTTCAAAGAAAATATAATAAAATCATTCCAGTGATATTTCTTTGTTGTTTTACTACCCCTCTACGCTCACCCCCCTTCCATGTGTGGCATACAGGGTTGAGGCTTAATTACATTTATAGGGAGGCATGCTTTCTCATGGGGATCAGAGCAGCCTAAATTGGGCTTTACTGCTTAGCGGGATAACAGAATTTACTGAGAAATGTGAAGCTCATTAGGGATTCCAGGGTCACACCTGACAGAAGGGTACACAGAAGCGAAGTTTAGGTGGCACTCTTACGGGAAACAAAGTCAATAAAGTCTTGCATGTTGACGTCTTCAGCAGCTTCGGTGGCCACCATCAGTTTTGCGTCGAGTGTCTGCACTAGATCCTTTGTCTTTAATCACTGAAGCTTCGCCCCTATTGCGAGGAGCATTTTCTGATGGGCCTTGAATGAATAGCAGGGTTTCCTCCAACTGCAACCCTCACTGGGTCCCGCCCACGTTGGAACACACCTGTGCTACCTCAGTGCTGCCACCAGCCCTCTCCTGCCTTGCGTTGTTGGTGTGCATGCAAAGGAACATGCCTCTCATACCATCGGCACTGCAGAGATGGGCCTTTCCTCTCCTCCTAGCTCTACCCTCCCATCTTCAACTGTCAATAATTATGATCAAAAGGCATTCTAAAAGCACCTTATCTTTTCTCTGTCTCATTTCAAGCGTGAATACCAACAATGAAAGACAACTCTAAAATAATAAGCTTGCCCTTTCAAAACCTGCCTTCAGCCCTTTTCCCAACCAAACCACCCCTCTCTGTAGAGGAACAGGCAGGTGGCCCTGTCTTCCCTGTACACTGTAAGCTAGTGAACAGTCCACCTTTCACAAGCTGTCCTCAGGCTCTGCTCTAGAGCCCGAGGGAGAAAGAGCGAGGTGTCCTGGAGCTCTTTTTTGGGATTTGGAAAAGCAATGGCTGCAAACTTGTTTCCGTATCATGGCTTTTCTCCATACGAATCGATTATGTAAAGATAACCAAAAGTAAGCCCCTCCACATTTCGCCCAATTTATCTTGAAATTCAAATGATTATGATTAAAATAACTCTATTGAATGGCTAAACTTGTTCACAGAGGGATGATTCCATTTCCCCCCGGCTTCCCTATGCTGTATTGCTTCCTAATTCATCTGCAAGCTGGGGCCAGTTGATGCTAACTCTTCTCTACCTCTGACTCATATTTTTCTACATGATTGTGCAAACAATTAAGTGCTCAGCTACTAATCATAAGGTTGGAGTTTCAATCCACTTAGAGCCATGGTTCTCAACCTTCCTAATGCCGTGATCCTTTAATATAGTTCCTCATGTTGTGGTGATCCCCCCCAACCATAAAATTATTTTTGTTGCTACTTCATAACTGTCATTTTGCGACTGTTATGAATTGGGTGACCCCTGTGAAAGGGTCGTTCGACCCCCAAAGGGGTCAGGACCCACAGGTTGAGAACCACTGACTTAGAGGTACCTTGGCAGGAGCCCTGGTGGTGTAGTGGTTACACATTGGGCTTCGATTTGCAAGGTCAACAGCCCCAAACTAACAGAGGCTCCTCAGGAGAAAGATGGGCTTTCTACTCCTGGAGACATGGTAGTCCCAGAAACCCACGGGGTCGTTTCTCTCCTGCCCAGTAGGGTTGCTATGAGTCGGTATTGACTCAATGGCAATGAATTTCAATTTTGAATTTGAGAAGTAACTTGAAAAAATGGCTTACTGATTTACTTCCAAAACATCCGCCTATGGAAATCTGGGAGCGCCGTTCTACACATGGGGTCCCCAGGAGTCAGAATCAACTCAATGTCAAAAAAAAAAAAATCAACTCAATGTCAACTGGTTTGGAGGTTTACTTAATGCCCTTTAAGAGTTGTTGGTGGACATCCTTGAGTTAATGCACTCTTTCAAGATGTGCCCTGCCAGCGGAGCTCAAGGTGGCGAATAACCTGTGAGCAGAGTTATGTGGAGAACAGGTAGCACAGAGTGGCAAGACACCACCTTAATTACTGTAGTGCCCAGACAGGTGGGAACAGGCTGCAGAGGGGAATTTGTTCTTTCTCTCATGTGGGTTTCTGTGGTGTTCCTTGAAGCTCATTCATTTGACCTGATTAGAACATTGGATGATTCAGAAAAAGTTGAACTCCAATTTACCTTTGTGTCCACACTAATGAGCAGTGTATCAATGTCACTGGTGGAAATGTCACTGGTTATATGACTTTGCTCTAAGTCGTAGAAAATAAGCATAGTTTTATTGTATTAATAAAAAGATCTAAAGCACTTACAGAATCAAACTATACTCCCTCTATTTAAGCTCCAAGAAAGTAAGCAGACAGGAATGAATCGGTTATAAAAGCTTATATCACTCCTCAGTAAGAACACATTGGCCCTCAGCATCTAGGCTGCTGCCTCAGTTGGGGGACTGTGTGATGGTGTTGGCCTCCCTTCCGAGGTTCCCTGGGAATCTGAGGAGGCCTGTGTGAACAACCTTGTTGACCGAGACATTATCACTCAATTCAGGATAATGAAACAGATCAAGCTTTTGTTGCGAAGAAACACATAGGCAGTGACAAGTGTGCACAAACATGCTCCAAAATACTCATAGGCATAGACACTTGTACATACACAGAGAAATACATGTAGGTCCATACAATCACAGCCATCTGCACACACAGACACATGCACACAGGTATGGAGAAATAGGCACACAGCCAGATACAGACATGGAAATGCTGGACACATAGACAGACACAGGCACACAAGCACACACACTCTCACATACGCACAGGTCCATCCACAGGCCCACAAAGGCCTGGACACATACATACAACTACTTATGTGAGTACAGATATGCATATGTGCAGGAATAGAAACAGATGTACACACAAGCATGAAGAAATGGGGGTGGGGTGGGGAAGAGCGAGCCTGGAATCCTTATGACTGGGAGGAAGTCCTCCCACATCCTGCCTTGGCTCTGTGGATTTGTTGACTTGGAGATAAGGTTAACCGTACCAGCAAGCTCCAGGTGTAGGGATCAGAAATGACCTTGGTTGTTTGTGACTGCTCCTTGGTAACAGTAAATCAGGTGACTAAAATAGAGCCATGAGAAAGTCATAAAGGAGTTCTCTCGCCAGAGAGCTGCATCCGCCTCCCATAAGAGGACTATCGTGTGGACCCTGTCCATTTCATGGGTTTTAGGTGCCTCTGGTGGGGAGCCCAGCTCGGCTCTCCATTCTTGCCCTCGCTCTCTGGTTACCTCTTGCACTCCTCAACACCCGAGGCTGCCTTTTCTGGTGAGAAGAGAAGTCCCTTGGAGAAGAGGGTCACAGATGGCATCTACACGACAATCTTTCCTCTCTCGTGATCTGCACGTGGTGTTTGACCTCGCTGTATCTCAGTTTTCTCCGCCACAGAATGGGTGCTCACTAGCTGACTGGGTTCTTTGGATGTGCAATGGGAAGGACAGGCAAACATTGCTGGGTGTGTCGTACGTGTTTATGAATGGTATGAGTGTGCAGACTGGGGAGCGTGGGGGCACTGATGGAAGGAACTCAGCCTTGTGTCTAACTGTCGCTCAGTTCACTAGGTGCTACCAGAATCACTTCTTGGGCAGGAACATGGGGTCCTGGGGTCTTGCCCTCTTTTACTGGCCTGGTCTGAAGTGCAATTGAGTGGTTCATGGGAGAGATTCTTTGGAATGGTCTCAGGTCATTGAGCAGCATTGAGCTCTGTACCCAAACTGGAGTCCTAGAGGGTTAGCTCCATCGGAAATATGCCCCTGCAGGCCCTCCGGAATCCTGCGTCTGCAGTCTGCTGAGTTACTTGGGCTCACCAACACCAGGAGGGCGGACAGGGTCTGCCAGGTAGAGAGGAAGGACGGGGACAGTCAGTCTCTAGAATAGAGGCTATTGTAACTTGCCATCGAGTTGGTCCTGACTCATAGCGACCTTACGTGTACAACAGAACAAAACACTCCCTGGTGCTGCACCATTATTGTAGGCTGTTGCCCAGTTAACGCAAGCTCTTGGTGACCCAATGCACAACAGAATGAGTTGTTGCCTACTTCGGTGCCATCTCATCACCATTCATTCGTGTGTTTGAGTCCATTATTGTGGCCAGTCTATCTTTTGAGTGCCTTCCAACCTAGGGGGCTCATTTTACTGCACTCCATCAGACTACATTCGGATATGGTCTATAGGGTTTGAAAAAATAGAATTTTTATTTTATCTTATTTTTTGTTGTGTTTTAATGTGTTTGAAACTAGCTCACATGTCACAAAACCTCTTTTTATGACCACTCAGACAACAACGTGGGTCTCCCCCGTCCTGTGCTTGAGGCAGGTGTCTTTAGGGGCTTGGTTGTACTTCCTGCTTCTCTGTTCTACACCATTACTCTACATACTTGTAGTTCGACCAGTACCAAGATGTTCTGATTGCCATGGCTGTATAAGAGGTTTTAAAGTTGGAGAGGGAATGGCCTCCTACTTTGTTTTGTTGTTTAATAGTGCTTTATTTATCCTGGGAATCTTTCCTTTCCATACGAATTTGGTAATTAGTATTTCCATTTCTTTGAAGAGTTATGTCAAAACTTAGATCGGAATTGCACTAAATTTATAGAGTGCTTTCTGTAACAGAGAGTTGTAGTGGTATAGTGGTCACATGTTTGACTGCAATCCACAAGGTCAGCAGTTCTGAACCACCAGCTACTCCGTGGGAGAAAGACAGGGCTTTCTACTCCTATAAACAGTTACAGTCTTGGAAACGCAGGAACAGTTCTACTCTATTCTATAAGATCGCTATGAGTTGGCATAGACTTGATAAGCAGTGAATTCTGTAGTATTGACATTTTCACTATATTAAGCCTTATGCATGAGCATGGGATATTCTTACATTTATGTCTCTTTTGGGTTCTTGTACAAGTATTTTAAAGTTTTTGTATCTCTTTTTCCCCCCTTTAGTTAGATTTATTCCTAAGTATTTTATCTTGTAGGTAATTATTGTAAATGATACTGTTCTTTAAATTTCCTTCTCAGGGTCCTCTTCTCTAATACACAAGAATCAAATTGACTTTTGTATGTGACCTTGTAGCCTGCTACATTATCCAAATTTTCAGTTAATTCCAGCAATTTTTAAATTGATTCGTTGGGGTTTTCCGTATATAAGATTATGTGATTTGGAAATAAAGAGAGTTTTGTTTCATCTTTGCCAATTTGGAGACCTTTAATATTCCTCTGATGTCTTAAAGCTCTGGCTGAGACTTCCAGGCCTATGTTAAATAAGCGTGGTGGTAAAGGGCAACCCTCTCTGGCTCCCGTTTGGAAGGGAAGGTTGTAAATCTCTCTCCATTAACTGAGATGCTAGCCATTGATTTTTTGCTTATAGTTTTTGTTTTGTTGAGGCATTTTCCTCTTTACCTATTTTAATAAGTGCCATTAACAAGAATGTCTGGCAGGTTTTATCAATTACCCTTTTTGCTTAAATTAATAGAATCATATGGTTCTTTTCCTTTATTTTGTTATGTGATGGATTACGTTGATTGCTTTTCTAATATTGAACCACCCTTAAATACCTGATACCGAATCTCATTTGATCACGATGTATTGTTTGTTTGTTTGCTTTTGAGGTTATGTTGAATTCTGTTGACTAGGATTTTTTTGAACCTTATGATATTCATATGTTCCCTACATTCATCAGGGATATTAGTCTACAATGTTCAATTATGTCGTTGCCTGCCTTCGGCATCAGGGCGACACTTGCTTCATAAAGTGAGTTTGGTAGTAGACTGCCTTTTTCTGTATTCTGAAATAGTTCAGGATAGTTCACTAATAGGATTGGTGTTAACTCATCTCTAAGTGGTTGGTAGAATTCCCTGGTAAAATCACCTAGTCTTGGACTTCTTGCTGTTGGGAGAATTTTCATGATCAGAGCTATTTCTTCTTGTGTTATTTTTGTTGTTGAGACAATACGCAGGAGAATACACTCCAATCCAGCAGTTTTTACATGCACAATTCAATGACATTGGTTGTATTCATTGAGTTGTACAATCCTCTTCTTCATCTGAGTTGTTCCTCCCCCATTAATGTAAACTCACTATTCTCTTAAGTTGACTATCATAGTCTTACAAATTTGCAACTTATAGAAACCCCATAGGATAGCCTAGAACTGCCACTGTGGATTTATGAGACAGTAAATCTTTATGGGAACTGATAGCTTCATCTTTCTCCCCTAGAGCAACTGGTGGGGTTGAACTGCTGACCTTGTTTTCTGCAGCTCAACCCATAACCCACTGTGCCACCAGGTTCTCCTATAGGTATATCCTAGAAGATCACCGTGCTCAAGGCGGACATCCTTTGCAAGTTCATCTGAACTATTTTTTAGTTTTAGGAAGACTTCAAGGACTATATGTGGTTTAAGGTTTAAATGTTACCTTACCACAACAGTTTCATGAGTTTATATAGTCCACATGGCTCCAGAAATACTAGAGTTTATAAAAATTAAAACTTCATTCTACATATACACACCTTTGATCAGGATTCTTCTATAGAATTGTTGATCAGTAATGGTAGGTGGGCACCATCTAATTTTGGTCTCAAGTAAATGAGAACTTTATTCATGGTTGCAATTAGTCACTAATTAACATTTTATCAAATAAATAACCAAGCAGCGCAACCAAAGTAAAACCCACTGGCCTGGGGTTGATTTAGCCTCACCTCCCAAGGAGCAGGTGGCAGTTTCACACTGTTGACTTTTGTAGTTAGCCACCCAAATTGGAACCCACTATGCTACCAGACCTCCTCCTGATTCTTCTTCCTCTGTTGCTATAGGCAAATACAGTGAACCCTCGTTTATCGCGGTTAATCGGTTCTAGACCCTACCGTGATAAAGGAAATTCCGCGAAGTAGGGTTCCTTATTTGTAAATCAAATATTTTCGTAGTTAGAGCATAGAGGACATGAAAAAACACCCTTTAGTCACCATTACATTCGTATTACCCAATTTATTAAACGAAAAAGGGAAATTACAGTAAAACATTTTGGACGTTACAATGATCATTTATTATTTATTATATTATTTATGGCATCAAGCGTGTACAGTATGAGCCAATCAGTGGCAGTAATGACAGAGCATGCGCTGTTACACAAAAACCGTGATAGAGTGAAGCTGCGGAAGTCGAAGCGCGAAGTGGCGAGGGTTCACTGTAAACACTAACTGTTATGCCTTGATGACTTCTGGGAAGCTGGCATTATTTGAAGAACCAGAAGGTAGACAGAAACCCAGGCGCACTAGGAGGCCTCGTTTTGTTTCATGACACTTGCTGCAATCTCCTGAAGGGAGCAGCCCTCTTCCCCGTCTGCCCTGGGTTCGCTATCTACATTGATCTTTTTTCCCCCACTGCCCCTTCCTGTTTCTGTGCTTTGCTGTTGGGTAGGTTCTTAACTTTGTTCTTCTATGGTTGTTTGTTCAGGGGAGTATGTGCCTCACCACCAGTGTTAATCATTCACTTTATATGCCTGTCCATTGTTTGGCTGAAGGGTGATCCCTGAGGGTGGGTTCAAGTCCAGGTTTGAGGGATGTCTAAGAGCTGCTATCACACCAGTTAGTGTGGACTGTTGGATGATTTGGCGAGGGGTGGGGGGCAATGGAATACTTTGCATAGAGCTTCCCAGCACCTCAGCATGACAAGACAGATGGGGGTGGGTTACTGCACTAGGCAGGAAGAGCATCCTTTGATTTTTAACACGTCTCTTTTAAAAAATAGTCTCAGGAAACATAGATTAGTATTGAAGTGGGATATTCAGTCCGAGTGATTACACATTCGGCTGCAATCCAGCACATCGGCAGTTGGAAACTGAGCTCAGGCTTAAGACCAATCACGATATCAACCAGAGAGAGGGTTAACCACTTGGCTTGCCTCCACCCTCCAAAGATTTTGTTAACCCTGTATATTTCCAAAGTTGCTTGCTTGGTCATTGATCACTTTATCTGTTCATCACACTTTAGTGTATGTGTGTAGAGCTGAGAGCAAACAAATGAAGATGAATTAGTGCCTGTTTCCAGGAACTCTCCATGTAAGGGGCAACAGACCACCAACTAAGTGGCCCCTATAGTGTGTGAAGGCCACAAAATAGAGGAGGCAGTGGTGAGGACTCATGGACGGGGGTGGCATTCCATGAGCTAGGACTACGACCCGAGGTGAGAACATGATCAGTGTTCTGCTGTACTAATAATAATTCATAGAGAGATGAATGATTATATGCCATCTACTGTGTTAGGTAACCAAACGCATAAAGAGTTGTCATAACAAGAACAAAGGTCACCCTTTCTCCCCCTGGAAACCACATGGCAGATGCCGGATCCCTGGGGCTTTCCCTCCTTTTGTACTTTCCAGAAAACTACCTATGAATAGTGGCTGTATGGGCCCAAGCCAGGGGGAGAACCAGGAGAAAGCTATGGGGAGGAAGTAGCTCCATGGGAGCTGACGCCTGTTCCTTGAGAGCCCGCTCCTGGTGGGCTTTCCAGGGCCACACCGAGGACTCCCGGCTCCTTGCCCCAGACACATTTCAAGGAGGACTCTCCCGAAAGTAGTGAACTCACCCTGGGCCCCAGTGAGGAAGGTACCGCTATGAACTCAGTTTCTCACACAAGAAAACAGATGCCCAGGGAGATTAAAGCAGAGTTCCTACCTGTACAACCTGACACCGAAAACAACAACAACAACAACAAAAACAACAACAACAACCTGACTCCAAAGCTCATGTTTCCATCCCTTTTGACTCAGCTCTCTCGGTGTCGTTATCTCTGTTTGTCTCTCGTGACTAAGTGGAGGCGTTGGCTCTTCAGAATGGTTGCTTTATGCTCTGAGTTCTCCAGAAGAGGACAGGACAGTCAAAAGGAATGCCTTCCCCCTGTCTCATGCATAAAGGCGACCCAGTAGTGTGGTGGGTCATAGATCAGGCTGTTTACCTCGAGGTCAGCAGTTCAAACCCATTAGGCCGTCCTCAGGAGAATGTTGATGTGGCCTCTCTGCTCCTGGAAACCCAAAGGGGCGGTTCTATCCTTCCCTCTAAGGTCACTGTGAGTTGGAGTCAACTTGAAGGCAGTGAGGTTTTTGGTTCTTTCTGGTTTTTGTCTTCTAATCCTAGAGGAAAATGTTGCTGTTGAGTTGATCCCATCTCATGGGGACCCTCTGCATAGCAGATAGCCAGGCCTGCACCATCCCCATAATTTGTTATTGAATATGTAAGCCTTTCATTGGCTGCTCTTTGGAAGCACACCAGGTCTTTCTACCTAGTTCATCTTAGTAGGGAACTCCCCTGAAGCCTGTTTAACATTGTAGCAAAATGCAAGCCTTCCTGAGAGATGGCCTTTGGCAGTTGAAGAGGTTCATTGAGTGAAACCTGAATCTCAAAAAAAAAAACCAAACCAAAAACCTGAATCTCTTGTGTGGACAGCAAGGATTCTACAAGGATTCTACCACTTGGTCACTACTGCCCCCTCGACAGTCTTATAAACCCCAGGGCAAAATACCCACAACCGGTAGTATACCACACCATTTAGACTCTGTGTAGTTCCACGTGTGAGAGTAGTTTTAGAAAAGGTTATCTGTTTGAATGCCAAGCCTGGTTTGTGGGGATGGATTGCTGGCATCCTGGTGAGGAGCACCTGACAGTGTGAAGACCCCAGAGGACTTGCACCTCCCTTCTTTGGACCCTGTACCCATGTTAACCAGACAGGAAAGGAGGACTCCCGAAGATGTTCTTTCCAAAAGTTAAAACAAATTTGAGCTCCAAACTCCAGGTGTTGTCACGTTTGGAGTTCTAAAACGTTGTGACTGTGAACCTGGGTCAGGATGGTTTCAGTTTGGGGAATTTGGATTATTCCATTATTCTGCCAGATTTTCTCTTATACTCGTTTGACAACCACTGTACTTCTCTCCTTAAGGTGGTGGTCCCCTGCTGTGTTCCAGTCTCCTGTGAGCAGGTATGTCCTTTGCATTTTTTCAGTCTATTGCACCATCCTATAGGAGGAAATATCTGCCTTTACTCTCTACGCCCGTGGAAGAGTGTCCCTAACTTTGCTAATTCTGGGAAGTGCAAGATTCCCTCTGGGAGCTCTTTGTGTCCATTAGCCTTCACTCTTAGAGCATCCCACAGGGAGCTGAGACTGCCCTGTACTAGCCCCCGTGGGCTTTCCTCAAGAGGAGAGAATTCATATGAATGAGTAATGACTGACATAGGTTAATTTCCAAAATTGTGAAGGTAATTCATATCCCATCTTTCCCATTTGGTCCTATCTGACGCCGGTCACTGCTTTTGCGCGTTCCCTATCTGACCCTAATCACCCAGGATTAGAGAGGTGGACACACGGCCTTCAGAAGTGTATCAACACAGATGGAGGACGGGTCTTTTTATTTTTTATGTTTTCATAAAGGTATCTGTGATTTTATAGCAGTATTTTTTGACATACAACTTACAACATTAAACAGGACTGACAGTTCACATATATCTTTAACATAATAAATCTATTCTGGAAATGTTCCTTCCCTCCACATTTCTGTTACTCAGTCTCCATTAACATCAATATAAACCAAAAAACCAAGCTCACTGCCATAAGTCGATGTTGGCTCATAGCGACAGCCGCGCGCCCCCCCCCCCCCCCCCCCCCCCCCCCCCCCCCCCCCCCCCCCCCCCCCCCCGGGGGGGGCGTTTCTGACACTGTTAACTGTTTATAGGGGTTGAAAGCCCAGTCATTTTCCTGCAGAGCTGAGCTGCTGGTGGTTTCAAACTGCCAACGTTGTGGATCACAGCCCAACCTGAAACCACTACACCAATATGCAGCGTCTATATTTGCTGACTTTACTTTGTTTTTATTCCTACTTTTGCTGGTCTGATAGTTGTAAATTCCAAGAGATTCTGTTTGTTTAGGAATATCTTATTTTCCCTTTGTTTTTGTATGGAAAATTTACTAGATTAAGAATTCTTGGTTGGCAATTATTTTCGCTCAGCATTTTAGGCATGCCACTCTGATAGGTAGCGGTTCTGGGGAGAAATCTGCACTGATTCTTAGTAGAGACCCTTGGCGTGTTGTTTCTACTCTTGCTGATTTCAGGATTGTCTCTTTGTATTTTGTTTTCAAGAATCTCAGTAAGATGTGGTGGGAGGTTGACTGATTGTGTTTTTTTCTAATTGAGGATTGTATAGCTTCCTGTAGTTCCAGGTTTAGTTCTTTGTTGAGGATTGGAGGGACTTCATTTCCCAAATTGTTTATATGCATTTATTGTTAACACAGTTTTCTGGGTTTCCAATAATTATAATATTAGATTTCCTAATCAAACCCCATGTTTCTACTTTAGTTTGTTTTCTTTTTTGTTTTTCTCTTGTCTTTAAGATTTTAGTAAGTTCCATCATTTTGTCTTCTAGTTGCCCTCTTCTTTTTTTAAAAAATTATTTTATTGAGGGCTCGTACAATTCTTATCACAGTCCATACATACATCCATTGAGTCAAGCACCT
>NW_022103904.1:18273365-18278821 GCF_000313985.2 Echinops telfairi
TCCCCCAGGGAGGAGGCCACATGTGGACCTTGTCCTCTGCTCCCCTTGTCTTACTTCCAGTACTTCTTTTCTTTTCTTTTTTGATGTTTTCAGTTTCTTTGGTTTCTTCTAATTGTTACCCAAAGGGAGCTAGCTTGTTTTCTTTATGGTTTTTGCTTTTTTTAAACCTATTTAGCACCATAATCTGGACGTGATCATTTTTTTCATTAATCTGGCCTGTGTAGGTGATATTCCTTTTCTTCGTGTTTTACTTTGAAATGGTTCATCTTTTCCTGTGACTTTTGTGTGTTTTAAAAACATTTTTATTGTTGTTGTTGAACTTGGGACATCTGGTTATCCTTTAAGGCACCCCCGAAAATAAGACCTCCCTGAAAATAAGGCCCCCTGAAGCTACCGTAACTCGACTTTGGACTGTAGTGGTGGGCGCGGCCGCGCAGCTCACTATTGGCCGCAGCGCAGCCAGAGCAGACAGGAAGTAAGAGGTCTCTTTTAATAAAGCAATAAACAATAAATGTGTACTGTATTCTTCTTCATGCAAAAATAAGACATCTCCTGAAAATAAGACCTAGCGCATTTTGGGGAGCAAAAATTAATATAAGACACTGTCTTATTTTCGAGGAAACAGGGTAGATATCCCAGCAGCTAAATTCCTGAGGGCCAGCTCAGAGGCTGGGCTCACACCCTCCAGGCAGTTTGCGTGCGAAAGATGTGCCTCCCTCCACCTACCTTTGTGGAGACTCACAACCCTAGAAAGCCCACGGCAGTGCCCTCTGTCTCTCAGTCATGTGGCTCAGAATGAGCCCTGTAGTAACGGGCTTGGTTTTATCTCCTGAGCACGACTAGTGGGTACAGGTTATCCTTAGTTTTGTTGTTGTTGTTATTGGTGGTTTTTGTTTGTTTGTTTTGCCAGTGGAAACCAGTTTAATCTAAACCCACTCACTACAAGCCCTGAGGCAGGGTGGAGACCCTGGGCTGAACAGCCAGGAGCCCCTGACTGGCACTCACCATGGGGATGGGGGTGGGTTGGAGGTGTCCTTTGTTTTAGTTTTAGTTTTCACTACTAGAAATTCAGTGTGGTTTCCTGGGTGTGCAGTGGGTGAGCAGTGAGACCCCGCTTTCTAGTGGGGAAGGGGGTGGGCATCTCTTTCTCTGCGGATGTACCTACCTAAGCTCTCTCACCGCGGCCCTCTAGGCTCGGGGAACCAGCTGTGTTCCTCTGTGGTGACTATCCAAAAGATCACCCTCACCCCGGTGTCCGGTGTCCTTGTAGTACCTCCTGGTCCTTGGGGTTGCTCATCATGGGCCTCAGGGAGATTCCAGAACCCTCCTGCAGAGCCACAATCTCTGGCCATCGTCTAACTGTGCAGCCTGCAAACTCCGCGGCCTTTCAAAAATCTGGCTTCAGATTCCTCAGATGGATGCCTTTCCTTTGTCCTTGTTTGGAGCTTGGCCTTAAAATTGCTGTGACAAGTAAGTTCTCCAGTGTTAGTGGACAGTTTCTCCTAACTTAGGTGCTCCCCCTCCCCCTCCCTGCTTCTTGGTTCAATTTGGCTCTCAACCCCTCTCTGTCTGGGCAGGCTTTTAAGTGTTGTTCAGGGATTTGGTTGCCGGAGTTGGAAAGGGGGGTATCTACTCACTTCAGCCTGCTTTACTTCTTTCTCCCTAGGACCGTGGTTCTCTACCTTCCTAATGCTGCGACCCTTTCACACAGCCCCTCATGTGGTGGTGACCCCCCAACCCTAAAATTATTTTCGTTGCTACTTCATCACTGTCATTTTGATACGGTTATGAATCGGGCGACCCCTGTGAAAGGGTTGTTCGACCCCCAAAGGGGTTGTGACCCACAGGTTGAGGACCACTGCCCTAGGGCTTTCAGGATTTGGTATTTGGGGACCCAGATCCTTAGGACTCTCATTTGAGGCATCTCTTGGTGGTCTCAAATGTGCAACCATTCAGTTAGTGCCCTAGCACATTAGGGCCACAGCTCCTTCCCAACGCCATGCGGCTGTCAAGAGGCCATCAGAACGCCTGCTCCTGGCTTCCTCTGCCTGCCTTGTGGTGGCTACTTTTCCAGAATGATAGAGACCTGGTAAAATAATGAGTGCTGGCAGAAAGACAATGTTTTCAAAATGATGGCCACTATGTACAAATGTGTTTGATACAATTGATGTATGCATTGTTATAAGAGCCATCAGAGCCCCCAATAAAATGATTTATTGATTTAGAAAATCGAAAAAAAGGATTGGGGCTTTTCCCACTCCTGATGTGGCATGTGTTAGAACCAGGGCCGTGCAGGAAGCATGTCCTAGTAGTAGAGATGAGAAGGAAATGAGTGCTTCTCTAGAATCTGATCATTTCCCAGAATCCTACTTTGGTATCTGGGCCTCAGCACCTCATTACATTCTCAAAACATCTCTGTGAGGTGGACATTGTGGACAAGAGCAGTTGGGTCTCTTTCTCAAGGTTACCTGGCTCATAACGAAGAGATGGGTACATGGGAGTTCTCTTGAACACCTAGCCTTTTGGGGGTCATGCTGCACCAACTCCCAATTCAGCTCCTATCACCTTGATGCAAACAGGTTCTCCTTTGTTTATGTTCCCTCCTACTCTGTCCTCGCATGTTATTAGAGGTCAAGGTGAATCCGCCATCCTGCTCTGTAGTCAGTGATTTGCAGGATCTGTTAATGGTACAACCTAAACAGTGGCCTCATTGGTTTTATTAGTGTTCAAAGGCATAGTAGTTCCTTTCCTACAAGATCTGTTAAGCAGACTATTCCTCTTCAATCCATCCCAAATCTGTACCCTTTTCCCAGGTGTAGGCATTGCTTCCCTCAAGGGGTGTCACCGGGGAAGCCATTCCTGCTATCAGCCTGTGGGCAGCTCTGGGAAAGCCTTTTGGATGGGGAGGAGGCCATGGGTCTCTCAGCTGGCCACAGGCAACTTGCAGCCACGTGCTTGGGAAGTCGACCCCTTCAGAGGGATCTCTTTCATTGGAAGAGACTTACTTTCTGGGACCATGTGAGGAGAGCTGTAAGCTAGCAGGGAGGCAAGTGTGAGGGGCCGCTCTGCTGCCCCTGCTCCCAGACGGATTGGCTTTTGCTTGACCTTTGCGGCTCCTTGCGTTAGAAAAGAGGTTGTAGAATATGCTCGCTGAAATTGGAGCCAGCCGCTTGTTGCAGTCATGCCGGTTGTACTTCTTTGTGTTTGATTGACGGGAAGGAAAAGGGGAGGTGTCTGCGAAAGGTCAATCAGAAAACAGGCTCAATGGACTGAAGCTAGATTGACTGAGCCAGAAGCCTGGACCAATTTCTGTTAGCTGCAGCCTGTTGTCTGTGTGCGTACATGCGACTACACATGGGTGTTGGACTGCATGTGCTGGAACTTTATTCTATATGGCTTTCATACAGTCAAACAGAGGAGGTGGTCGTGAGCATTCAGATGAAAACAATGAGATGTCTGAATATTTAGAAAACCCGGCAGCAAATGCTAGTACTGCTGCCATCTCTCCTGTAGGATAAGGTGACCAGATGTCCCACTTTTGGTGGGACAGTCCTGATTTTTAACAATTTTTCCCGCGTCCTGCGGCATTTTAAAAAAATCCCGATTTTTGGAAGGAATGCACGACAAGCTAGGGTATACGGTTTTCGGCTGCCATGTGGCTATTTCGCCAGGATATGAGTTTTATCGATGGTGTCCCGCTTTACCAATATTAAAATCTGGTCACCTTACTCTAGGACTGAATGAGTGAGCCATTTAAAGGGTTTTTAATTATTTCAGAAAGAATGCATGTCAAAATACATGATTCTTTTGTCAAAATTAGATAGCAACAACAACACATTTTAAACAAAACATCAATGTTTACATGCACGACAATATTGGCTTGGGGCTTCTTGGAGAAGACACTGATGTCCAGGTACACAGCAGAGGGAGATACTGAGCCATCTCAAGCTTGATACTACACCAACCCCTCCTGAACAAGCCCAGTCCAGCTTCATTCCTTCTGGGGCAGGGTTTCTTGTCCTCACAGACTGAATATAGACCTTGGGCTGACTCGGTTTCCTGCCCAGAAATTAGTTTCCCCTCTGTAGTTAACCCCAGACACCGAGACACACGCGGACCACAGTGAACTCTTCCGTTGCCTGCTGGGCCCACAATTACATGCATACCTGAACCTACTGGTGCCCCCATCAAATTCTGTCTATCCCTTGTTGAAATGAAAGTGTATCAGGCCTACAGACTTACAACTATTTTTACTCCCAGATCTCTCTGGGTCAGAGGAAGAGAGTCAAAAATACCGTGGCTACAAGTTCAAGTATCCAATTTGGACAAGAGAACCAAGCTTAATAGCTATGGTTCTGGCAAGAGCCTGTTGAGACCCAGAAATTGAACCTAAGTTTTAAGAGGATGGAGATGTAGGAACAGAAGGTCATGATGCCTGAGGAGGAGCTTGGGTTGAATGGATCCTCCTTGCCCCAGCGGCATCTGAGGCAGCGGTGAGCCCCGTAGTCACCGCATAGGTGTGTGTGCTGTTGCTGACTGACTGACTCTTTGTCCCCTCAGCATATTGAAGACTCACAGGAAGTCCATCCAGAGTCCACTCTTTGGGGAAGTGACAGGGAGCTGATGATGAACTAGGGTTTAGACGGAGCCCCTGTCCCCAGGGGTGTCCTATCATGCTCCCTGAGCTGGGTTAGTTAGCAGTTATTATGATACTTCATCTGTCCATTAATTATTTAACACATTTTTTCTCAGTTCCCTTTATGAAGTGTAGGGAGCTGTTTGAATTTGGGAGCTGGTTGGTGAAATATTTGAAGCCGTATGCTGAACACGTCTCAGGTTTTCTTTTCTTTCTTTTTTTTTTTTAACTCTGTATAGTCACCTTTGGATGATGTCTTTCGTTTATTTTTCTACCTGCTTGAATTTCTCTTGAAGGAACAAACTAATTAAGGAGGAAGAAGAACAAAGCTTATGGGCAACTCTCACTGTTAAACTCGTGACTGGCTTTTCAGATAAGAAAATGAGATGTAGTGCAAAGTGAACTTTAGTCCGCATAGTTCCAGTGCCCATCTCGCTCTGGTTACAAGTCAGGTTAGAGCGGTTCTTGTTCGCTGGACCCATAGGTCCATCTCGCTCAACCACCAGACCCCTTGGCCTCCTGCCCCGATCAGACAAGTGTTACAAAGTTTCTTTAACACTGATAACTACTTAGAGGGTAGAAGAGTCTGCTAGCCAGACTCTTGCCCAAAGACACTCAGATTGATTCATTCCACTGGCCAGGAAGCCCAGTGATCTGTCTGGTGCTCCCTCTGTCATTGCCTCTATGGCTCCCTCTGCCACTGCCACTTCTCCACACTGGGATGGCAGTACCCGAAAGGATGCGCTCCCCTGCTGGCTCTTCTTTCTTGAGGGCTGAGAGAGTCCCTATTCTTGCTTCCGAGATGGCTCACTTCTTACCT
>NW_022103904.1:18282970-18287050 GCF_000313985.2 Echinops telfairi
ACTGTACAACTACTGAGTGTACAACTACTGACTGTACAACTACTGAGTGTACAACTACTGACCGTGCACAACTACTGACTGTACAACTACTGACCATGCACAACTACTGACTGTACAACTACTGACCGTGTACAACTACTGGCTGTATAACTACTGACCGTGTACAACTACTGATTGTACAACTTCTGACCGTGTACAACTACTGACTGTACAACTACTGACCATGTACAACTACTGACTGTACAACTACTGACTGTGCACAACTACTGACTGTATAACTACTGACCGTGTACAACTAGTGACTGTACAACTACTGACCGTGCACAACTACTGACTGTACAACTACTGAGTGTGCACAACTACTGACTGTATAACTACTGACCGTGTACAACTAGTGACTGTACAACTACTGACCGTGTACAACTAGTGACTGTACAACTACTGACTGTACAACTACTGACCGTGCACAACTACTGACTGTACAACTACTGAGTGTACAACTACTGGCTGTACAACTAACTACTGACCGTGTACAACTACTGGCTGTATAACTACTGACCGTGTACAACTACTGATTGTACAACTACTGACCATGCACAACTACTAATTGCACAACTACTGACTATGTTCGACTACTGACTGTGCACAACCACTGACTGTGTACGACTACTGACTGTGTACAACTACTAACTGTACAACAGAATGAAACACTGCCTGCCCTTGCACCGTGCTCATAAATGTTGTGATATTGGAGTCCACTGTAGCAGCCATGATGTCAGTGTAACTCATGAAAGGTCTTCCTCTTTGTCGGAACTGAGAGAAAGCACAGTCAGAAGGCAAAGGGAGAGGAAGCGGGGAGGGAAGACTCTTGATACTGATCAGAACCAAAACACCCAACTCACTGTTCGGGCATCGAGACTCAGGCTCCCTATAGGACAGATTAGAACTGGCCCTGTGGGTGTCTGAGGCTATACATCTTAATGGGAGCAGAAGGCCTCCTTTTTCTCCCTTGGAGCAGCTAGTGGGTTCTGTGAATGACAAGGTCATTGCTCACCAGGCCACCAGAGCTCCTAAGGGAATTACTAGTATCCTTAAAATGAGAAGAATCTTTGGACAAATAGGCATACAGGAGAAAAGTCTATGTGAAGACATAAGCAGAGAATGGATTAATCTCATCATTTGTTCTCAGACCTAAATCATGTAGCCCTTTAACAATTTCCAATGTTGGAGGTTCGAAATTACCTGAGTTTTGCGAAAGGCTGTGAACCTTTGAGGAGGCCTAGCTTTCCCACATGTTCATTTTCCAGACTGTGCACAGCCCACAAGGATTCATTATGCTTGAGTTCCCTGAGAAAGGAGGTAATCCTAAATAAATGTACAAAAACAGCAATGCTAAGTGCCACACACATAAAAGAAACCCTCTCCCTCTTCCTGGCAGCCAGTCTTTGCCAGCCAGTGCTCACTGCGGCTATTACCTACCTCCTTTGCTGGTGGAAGACATACTGTATATACTTGTTTATAAGCCGAGTTTGTCAGCACATTTTAAATGCAGTTTTGTGGTAAAATGAGGTGCCCCGGTTGATATTCAGTTCAACTTATACTCGAGTATATACGGTAGTGAAAAATTAACAACACAGAGCATGTTTGTTTTGGTGTTAGCTTGCAGCTATGCTGATTACTACAAAAGCTCTGGCTAATAATTAAAACCTTCACTGCTGCACGAGGTCTGCCTTTTGCTACAGGCCCATGTCACACCTGAAAGATGTGTCTCTGCCCTACTTTTGCTCTCCAAGAGGTGGGAGTGCAGGGGTGTCTTCTGATCGGCTGTGTAGTCCACAGGCTGCTACAAGTTCCTGACTTCCCTTGGACAACAGGCTCTCATCTATTAAACGGGAGAGTGGGGGCAGGTCCTGGGCTCACAGCCTTTGTCTCTTGGCTTATCCCATCTCCAGGCTGTGCTGGGGTGATGAGGTTAGCTCCCAAGGTGCCCCGCAGCTGAAACAATGAGTAGTCTCCCAGGTGTCAAGATAGGCAGCATCTCCTACGGCTGTCAGTTACTGAGTGAATGAATATCTACAGGATTTGCTGAGTGGAAGTCTGTTGTGGATGAACTAAATCTAGATGAATGCTGTATGTCCCCACAGAGTCTTTAATGGTGATCTTGTGGACATGTTGTTGTTAGGTACCGTCAGGTTGGTTCTAGCTCAGCGACCTAATGCACAACAAAACCCTGCTTAATCCTACGCCATCCTCACAATCATGCTTATATTTGAGCTACTGGCAGCCCTAGTGGGATAGTGGTTACATGCTGGGCTGAGACCCGAGTTTCAAAATCACACTGCTCCTTGGGAGAAAGGCAGTTTGCTGCAAGTCAGCGCCAGCTCACTGGCAGTGAGTTTGGGATGCAGCCGCTGGGTCAACCCTTCTCGTTGAGGGCTTTCCTCTTGTGTGCTGCTCTCCACGTAGGAAGCATGATGTCCTTCTTCAGGGACTGGTCACTTCGAACATGTCCAAAGCATGTGAGACCAAGTTCCTCCATCCTCGCTAGGGGGTTCTGGCTATCCTTCATGCAAGGCCGATTTGTTTGTTCTGTTAGCCATGGTACTTTCAGTAGTCCTCTCCTGCACCGTCATTCAACTCCACGGACGTTTCTTCAGTCTTCCTTATTTCTTGTCCCAACTTTCACAGGCGCCTGAGGCGTTTTCACACGCAAAGCCTGGCTTGGGTCCGACACACCTTAGTCCTGAAAGTAACCCTGGAAAGAGGACTTGTGAAGGGGATTTACCTAGTTCTATGTGTCATTTGATCTCTTAACTGCTGCTTCCATGAGCATTGATTATGGATCCAAGCACGACAAGATTCAAAACTTCCGTCTTTTCTCCGTACATCGTGATATTACCCACTGGTTCAGTTGTAGGACTTTTGTTTTCTTTACATTGAGCAGGAATCCTTACTGAAGACTGCAGTCCTTAATCTTCATCAGCAAGTCCTCCTCGCTTTCAGCCAGCATGGTTGTAACGTCTACCCATCGCAGGTCGTTTATAAGATTTCCTCCAGTCCTGCTGCTGTATTGTTCATAGAATCAGGTCTTCTGATTTGTTCAACATACAGGTTAAGTGAGGATGGTGACAGGATGCAATCCTGATGCACACTTTTCCTGGTTTTGAACCATGTTTTCTGTTTGGACAACTGCCTCTTGATCCGTGTACAGGCTCCATAGGAGCAGTGTAGTATTGGACATTCCCGTGCTTCTGAAGGTTATCCACACAGCGGAGTGCCTTAGCAGTGGCTCATCTTCCGGCACTCTCTCCCATGATGTGGTTCTTCTTCTTCATGAGGCTCGTTGGTATCTGACAATATTTCACTTCTGTCCATGAAGGTTTTTGGTGGCTAATTCTTCAGAAGTGAACAGCCTGCTGCTTTTTTGTAGGTCTGTTCTTCATCTGAAAGCTTTGCTGAAACCTGTTCACTTTGTATGACTGCTGGCATTTGAAATACTGGTGCCATCGCTTCCAGCATCACAGCCACACACAAGACAAGTGGCGCCTGGTAGGAATAGCCGCGGCTATTTCATCAGGGCCCCCGGCGGCAGGGTACAGAGCTATGAGACGGGCTGCATGCGAACTGCAAAGGGGGAGTTGGAGCCCACCAACTGCTACTTTGGTGGAAGACGGTGCCTTTCACGCCTGTAAAGACGCATAGCCTTGGGAACCACAGCGGCCATTCTAGGACTCAGAACTGACTCAGTGGCAGTGAGTTAGTGGTGAGATTATTTCAGTAATTCAGTAGGGAACAATACATGCTTATTTTCTGATTCCTCCAATCAGTGAAAAAAGTTGACGTGGAATAGTAATAGCATTATATATCCCAGACCAGCATAAGAGACTCTTGTGTTAGCAGAGCATTTAAATTATCTGAGTGCATTTTACATGCAAGACAGCTATTTCTTCTAACCCAGATACAGCTGTACCTCCTTCTAAAAACAAACAAATATGTATAAAATTATGTAACAGATTTGAGCTAAGGAAATATTTAATATTAGGGTATTATGATGGAAAAATTTTGATAAGATCCTACTAT
>NW_022103904.1:18287159-18290844 GCF_000313985.2 Echinops telfairi
AAGGGAAGGCGGGTTTATCGAAGTTGGGGCCTGAGTTGGCAGTTGCTAGCCAGATGGATGGATGGTAACTGTGAGCGCAGAACTCTGGTTTGTCTCTTTCATAGGTACAAGGTACAGTGTCCCGTAGAAAGCACAGAGCTCAGGGGTGGCCCGGAACCTTGCCCGGTGATCAGTAACTGTTTTCTGATTATGGCTTAAGTCAGACCCCCTAGTGTTTTCCATTCACACCTTGGTATCTTCTTGTGCCTCCACACTGGTGCCTGCTCAGTCTTTCATGTGGATTGTTCACATGGGGAAAAAATACTCTTAGATGCAGTGTTTAGCAGCAAGACTGCTGTACTCATCAACATATGATACAAGCATGGTTAAGAATGGAAACATTTATCAAAACCTTAAAAATTATTCAAAAGTGTTGTTTCAAACCAGCTACCTATGGTCTTGCCATTTTTTTCCCCTGGGAAAAATCATACCTGCCTTGGTTGGAAGAATGACTTTAGTATGGGTTGTTCATGGGAAAAAACAGGCCAAGGCAGATTTTGACTCAGTATAATGAGAACCGTGGGAAATCAAGACGGTAAACGTTGTGCTTGGACTGCCTTGTATTTGAACACAGGTTTGCTGGTTTCCTGCAGATGTCGTGCTTAAGCTAACTGGGAGATTGAGTGAACATGAAATCATGGGACGTTGTACTGAAGCTGCCGTGCTGTAGAGTGACAAGGTCGTCCGAACCAAGCATGCTCCATCAGTGCGGCTGTTGTAGGTCCGGGTGATCCTAGTTGTCCTGGACCAGCGCTATTTGCACTGATCTGGACATTTAGACATACAAGTGACTCATCCCCACCCCAGGTCTACTGAATCCGAACACCTGGGGTGCGTTCTCCCAAACTGCCATTTAACAAGCTTCCCAGGTGATTGTGATGCAAGCAAAAGTCTAGAAACTGATTCCAAAGGACATTGCCTTCCGGGGGGTGGGGTGAAGTTGGGGTGGGGCCGGCCCCGAACCCTTGGCTGCTATCCTGAGAGGTCTTGAGGCCCCAGTGTTCGGTGGTGTGTCTGTGGACGTCTTGCGTGGGCAGTCTTAGGACTCAGGCTGCTCTGGGTATGGAGTGCCTTTCCACTTGAGGACCGCTTGTTCTCCGACTCTTTTCTCTCCGTCCTGGGCAGAGAGTTCTCTATGCGCCTGCTCCAAACGCCCGCTTCTTCAGACTCTGCAGGGAAGGGCTTCCAGCCTCTTGGTGTAAGACAGTGGCGAGTTAGTAGAAATTGTCAGGTGGGAGATACCTAGAGGAGGACAGCCTTCTTCGGAAGATAGAGACTGAGGGAACCATATTTGCGAAAGAAATAAAATCAGTAACGAAGAACCTTCCGAAGCAGAAAGGATCAGGCCCAGATGCTTTCCCTGGTGAGATTTACCAAACATTTAGAGAACAATTAATTCCAATCCTTCTCAAATGTTCCCTTAATAGAAACAAACAAACAAACAAACAAAAAGAGATAGGAACAAAGGGCACATTTCCCACCTCATTCTATGCAGCTAGTATTAATCTAATACTCAAATTAGTCATAGGTATTATTAGAGAGGAAAACTAACCTGTCTCCTGAACTTAGATGTGAAATCGAGTTGTCACAATGTTCTCTGTTTTACTCCTGTGCTTAATCTCCCTGGGTTCTAATATCAATTGCGATGGCTACACAGAAACCCACTGAAAACATTCATGATTAGAGGCTTGTTAACAAGTTCTAATGCTCTTGAGCAATAATACATGCCACAACATTTCAGGTCTGTTAATAAATGCCCAGAGTGGCATACCACTCTGTTGTAAGCCTCAACCAGAGGCATTCGGCTCGAGCTCCGTGGGCCGGCAAGCCCACCTTCCTGAATTAAGTGCTCAGAGGCACCCCATGCTGCACATCAGTCAGCCTCCTGCACAAAAGCGCTCATCTTCAAACTGAACTTGCTCCAAGGGTTGGGACGGCCCTCGTTCTGTCCAGTGCTCTGTCTCCTGGTCCTGCTGCTGCTCTTCTGAGGGTACAGCTGTCATCTGGATCCAGGAGGCTCACCACGCAGGCCCAGGCATCTTGGGTCCAGAGGACACACCCCACTCCTGGCCATTGCTGGTAATGAGATCCCTCCTGCCGCCTCTCAGAGGGCTTATTTATACACAGGAGAATACATAGTACTTTAGGGAATCGTGTGTAATTACTCACTGGAGACTGAATCCTATCAGTGTTTCCTCCCCCCTTAACAGAACCATGCAGGGAAAGGTCATGTGGGCAGGGGTAGAAACTTTGGCCAGAGGAGCCACATTAAATAATTCACTGCCCCTGAAAAGAAACATTAGCTTCTAATGGAGCTGTGTGTAAAAGTAAAATAACATATGCAGAAGACATGTAAAATGCAATTTAAAAATGGACACCTGTAAGTCTGCCTCTCAGTTTAAGGGGTGTCATGAGCCATTTAGATAATGACATCTGTGTGGCTGTGGGCACGGGCGTGACTCTGAAGCTGGGGATTCTGATAGCCCTACCTCAGGACTGCCCCAGTGTGATTGCCGTCTGCCCCTCCCAGCTCTGCCTGTGACCTGCATGAGCTTAATCCACATGGCATGGGTTAAGAATGGGCTAAGTGACCTTTAGAGTTCCTGTTATCACTGGCATTTGTAGTGGATCCACCTCTTATTTTGACATCCAGGAAATGCAGAACTCAGTGAGCACGGGTGTTTGTGATTGCTTACTTATTCATTTTGAATTTCATTTGATTTTATTGAATTTATTTGATAATACCCAGTTCTTTTTAAAAGGAGGTGGAATCAAAATGAATCAAGGAAGGAAGGAAGTGGAGAGGGATAGAGAGGAAGGAGGGAAGAGCGGAAGGAGGGTGAATAAGGGAGGCATGGCGTGGCTTTGGGTGGGAACCTGGTTAGATTTTGACCCCTGCCCTCTCAGGAGCTCAAGGCTTTTTTTTTTTTTCCACTCCAGGAATCGCTCGAGGGGTGGAAACTCAGCCTTGACCGGCAGACAGGCAGGCTAAGACGTCATCTATTTCTGCCCCAGGGAGCTGGGGTGCCAGCTAGTTTTCCACCAGGATGCATGGTGGTTCAGCCCTGCTCTGTGGAAGCCGTGCCTGGTCAGATTGCTCTCCGCTTGCTGTAACCAGGGCCTTGGCAGAGAGACTGGCCCTCCTAGCCCTGGGCAAACATTGTCCTTGTGCAATCTGGATAAGCGGATAAGAGGACGTGTGTGTGCTCAGCTTTATCCTGGAGCCCTAAGGCCACGTCCAGCTCTTACTGCTGTTGCCCTTGAAACTCCTACTTTCCTGGTGCCTTTCCTCTGCCCTGCATTAGCAGATGGAGGAGGCACTTGCCCTGAGCTCACGGGAGGAGGAAGGCGGTAGAAGGAGCCGCGGCTGGCCAAGAGAAAAGCCCTTCTTCAAGTCTCCGGGCCAGGCTGCCTGAGTCTCACACCGTGAGTCTGGGGATGCATAGGTTTGGGCTGGTCCTCAGCAGGATTCAACCTGCCATGCACAGGGGCTGTGACACCTGATTTCTATTTCACTGTGTGGGAGGGAGCACTGTTAGTGCCATGATCAACCTAGTCCAAGCCCTGTCAAACTGGGCCCTGCTAGTCCCAACTTTGGATGCTGAGTTTGTGAGAAGAGGAGAGCGGGGCCTCACAGATGTCATCC
>NW_022103904.1:18290944-18301960 GCF_000313985.2 Echinops telfairi
CCCCCCCCCAAGCTAATGCCGGCCTGCCTTTTGGCTTGTATCTCTGCCTCCTCCTTGGGAGCTCAAACCTCACGGTTCCACATCATCTATCTCTTGGCCTGGGGTACAGGCTTCTTGGAGCATTTAGTTAAATACGATCTGAAATCAGAATGAAACATTTTTCTTAGAGATGAGCATAATTAGAAAACGACATGATTTCCGTTATTCCCCCACCCTGTATTTTATTGGGCTCGTCTCAGATGGTTGCTCGGGTTTAAAAGCATTCAGAAAAAACATCAGGCTGGGCTGTCCTGTTTGTTTTTTCTCTCGTATTCTCATTCTGGAAGGGATCAGCCCGACCCTGACCAACCCTGACTCCTGTCTTCCTCTGTACCATGGGTGCAATGATGCCTGGCTGTGGGGCCTTCTAAAATCCTGGGGTAGAAACGCCTTTTAGGGAGCTATAGATGCCAGGCACACAAATAAAATCATTGAATCAATAGCTAATATTTATTTAGCACCTCTTAAGTGCCAGATATTGTGCTCAGCTCCTTGCAAGTGTTTGCTTATTTCACCTTCCCAACAATGCTGCTATTGTCTCCACTTTCAGAGGAGGAAACTGAGTCATGGAGGTTGAGTAAAAATTCCTAAGGTCAGGCATATGGTAATATAATTGAGCCAGAATTCAAACCCAGGAATTGGGATCCTAAATCATGTGTGCTTAGCTTGGACACCCTGCGGCCTAGGAAATGAATGACTGACAAGCACACACCTTTAAATGTGTCCATTGAATGTGATTGGCGCCTTTCAAAAGGGAAGAAGAAGAAGGAAAAAGCTTGCATTGCTTTGCCTGAGGAAACAAAAACAAATACGCGGTGTGTTCTAACCGTCCTGTTTACGTGCTCTTTCTCTTCAAAGCCCAGCAATTGTGGCCTGTGAACTGCGTCACCAGACCAGGGCCAAGCCCGGCTTCCTTGTGTATCCGGCTCCACTTACACAACTCCAGTTTGGGGATGTATTTACAATGTGAATGTCAGGGTCCATCAGCCCCACTCAGAACAGGGCCCAGTCTGCAGCAACTCCCAAAAGAACACTGGCTTCCCATGGGTATGCCTTTGCCAACATTCTTAGGACGATGTCTACTAAATTTCTTTCTTTACTTTTCACCCAAACACCACAGGCAAAGATGCTTAATTTTGTCCTGATTCAAGAATCCTTGTGTTATTGCTCACCACTTCTCGGCAGCTCCAGGTGAGCTGGGCAATGCATAGGGCCAGTCACTTGTGGCTGTAGCCCGTGGGAGCTGGCATAGCGTGGAGTATCTGTGTCCTTTACTTCACTTACCTGGGTAAGTGATTGAGCTTCATTAGACTGAGGCCATGGCAATGAAATCTTGACTCCCGGTGTAGTTTTGGAGGTTATTCACTGAATTCAAGGACACTTGAGAGATTGTGGGTTTAACTCCCGACCGCCACAGCAAAGCAGACATTGTAATCAAGGAAGTCGTAAGACGTTTTCGGTTTTCCAGTGCATGTAAAAGTTGTGTTTACACGATACTGTATTCTGTTCAATGTTAAAGGGGAGTTTGAAAAGTTAGAAATATTGCGAGAATTGCCAAAATGTGACAAACACATAGTAAGCACGTGCTGGTGGAAAATGGTGCCGAGAAATTGATTTACTTGTTTTATGTAGTTGTCATAAATCTTCTATTTGTCTAAATTAAAACAACAACAACAATATTTTCAAAATGTAGTAAAGCACAATATAACAAGATAGATCCTTGGACCTGGTCAGGCACAGACTAGTAACTCCAATTCAGTAGGAGAAAAAACAAAAACACAAACCTATTTCCATAGCTTTGTGTAACTAAGCCATCTTATTAGGGTGTCCTGAGTTTTCTGAGGTTAAATATTAACCATATTGCTTTTTAATTGGCACCTTTTTCCTAACTAAATTTCCCAGGTCAATTCATTCCATATGTTATAACTTTGTTAAGGAATAGTTAGTACTTTTCATCTTAACCTCTCTTGAATTTTTCTTTTCCTTTTCAGTTTGGACTCTGTTAACTCTTTTTGGTAGCAGTCCCCTCTTTCCTATATAGTAAGAAGGAACTTTACAAAGTTTCTTGATTAAGGTAACCAAAGTCAAAGGCACTGCCATCAAGTCGATCCCAACTCTTAGCGACGTATGAGACAGGGTAGAGTGGCCTTAATCAGGAGAAAAGGCAAGGCCTCTTACTTCTGTCAAGAGTTCCAGTCTTAGAAACCTTGAGGGGCAGTTCTAGTCTGGGCTACAGGGTCATTACGATCAGCATCAACCCGATGGCAATGAGTTTGGCTTGGTTTTGGCTTTACTTAATCTTAAGGATCCATGGTGGTGCTGTGGAGTAAGCATCAGATTGCCAAGTGTGAGGTCAGTGGTTCAAATCCAGTAATCCCTTCTTTAGGAGAACAATGAGGTTTTGTGATCACAATGACCTATCTATAACCCCCTCCCAGGGGGATGGACAACAGACAAGGAGGTAAAGGGAGACATCAGACAGTGCAAGACATGGAATAACAATAATAATTTATAAATTATCAAGGGTTCATGTAGGAGGGTGGGGGTGGGAGGGAGAAAATGAGGAGCTGATACCAAGGGTTCAAGTAGAAAGAAAATGTTTTGAAAATGAAGGCAACAAATGTACAAATGTGCTTGACACAATGGATGGATTGTGATGAGTTGTATGAGGCCCCATAAAATGATTTTAAAAAATTCTCAAAAACAACAAAAAAAAGTTTCTTGGAAAATTCCATTCTCTATTAATTCTACTTTTTCCATAAACTTTTTGAAGACCTCTTATATAAATATCTTTTCTGTGAAATTAGCAAATCTGCATCACTTTTTACATTTTATGGTAAGTTCTTGTATGATATATCGATTATACTCTTCATTCAAAGAAAATTGAAACAAAATATCCAAATGAAAAAATTGCCATCCTGCTAAAGGAAGCATTGGCTAGGATCTGGATTAAATGCTGCTCAGTATTTTTGAAAGAACAAACGTCCCAGAGACAGCTTGGTTTGACTTAAACTTGGTGCTAGTCCATGCTGTGTGACTTGTGGAAAGTTACGCAACTGTCGCGCTGACCTGTGGAGAGCACACCCATTGCAGAACAGTGGGGGGGGAAGGGGTGACAGTGCCCTTGAAGTGGGACTGTGCGGGTAAGAAACCAGACATTGCTTAGCAACAGGTCTCTACCTGCCCTTATGCCAGCCAGGTTAATTTTAAGATCAATCATTTGTCACCACTGACAACTCTCTTGAGACGCAAACCGGAAATCTGAAACATGAGGGTATATTTCCGGGGTGTTGGGGGGGGAAAGACTTGGAGATATTTGATAGCTCTGAAAGCCCTTAGGGTGAGGTATTAGGTGTCTCATTGGAAGGTCAGTGGCTCAAAACCACTAGCCCTTCCATGGGAGAAAGGCTATGTGGTCCCACAGAGAGGACCTCAGAACCTTTGTGTTGGGTCTCTATGAGTTGGGATTGGGTTTGGCTTGTGTGATTTTATCAAATTTCTAAAAGGAAACCTTACCAAAAAACCTTACCAAAGGCTGGCTGTCTTGTGTTAACTCCTTCGACAGATCTAGGGTGCTGATTGGGAGGCTCAGGAGAGGTTCAGCCTAGAAGACACATTCTAAATATGGTGCGCACTGTCCCAATTTTTATAACTGGTGATGCAGTGACTCTGTCTGGTGTTTTGTGTGTCCCATGGGGGTTGAACCTGATGGCTATTCGTACTAGTGTTCTGTGCCCCCCTGCCCACCTTCCTCAGGATCTCAGACCTCTGGGGACCTTCCTTTGGTTTCACTACATGCTGAGCAGTGGATCCCCCTAGAAAAGGAGGAACCATTCAGTTTACCCTCCAGGCAGCAACACGAATGTGTTTTATAAAAACCAAGAACCAAAAACACGGGAGACAACTCATTGCCCTCCAGTCAATTCTGACTCATACCAACTTGACCCTTTGGTTTTCAAGGCCGAAAAGCTTTGTGGGTACAGAAAGTGCCCCATTTTTCTTCCATGGAGCAGCTGGTGAGTATGAACTTCTGGGCTTGCAGTTAGTAGCTCAACATGTAATCCACAATTCCACCAAGACTCTGCCACATGGGGAAAGCTAGCTGGAAATTTGTAATACATAGGAATAGCTACTCTTCCATAAATGCTGAGCAAGTGTGTTTGGTTTTGTCCTTTTCCCATGGAACAGCCTAGTGGGGAGGACATCATTAATCTCATCTGTAGAGGAGCTGACTGCAGCTAATGAACTCACTGGCTCTAGATTTTAGAGCTAGCAGATTCATAATGATACTCAGGTCTGCCTGAGTCTGTCACTCCCGCCCCATTTTAAAAATGCTTGATTTGTCCGAATAATCAGCTAACATGGACTTAGTTATAAAAATCCTACTAACCCTTTCCTTGCTTTTATGTCAGAACTCAACCAGACGCCAACCTGCAGAGGGTCTCATCCAGGAGCTGGGGTCCCCGCCACCCTGCATGCACTTTCCCTTTACCCCGCCACCTCGGGCCCCTCTCACATTTGAGAGTTATGATGAGTGTTAAAGGTCATCATCTGAAAAGAGCTCTCTGGCAGGCTTCCCTCTGGGGAATTTCCAGTGGCTTCTGGTTGAGTAATCCCTGACTTCTCCCTGGCCAGGACCCTGGTTTCTATCCTCTCACTCGCATGGATCAGTGTGCTTCGTATCCCAGGATCTGCTTTTCCCTAACGTCACCACTGCATCCGGGACTCCGTGACTACGCATCCACGCCATCTGTGTGCTTCCGAACAAGGCTGGAATGACAAAAGGCAGAAACACCAGATCCTCCAGCTGCTTTCTGGTCTCAGCAATCCCACTTGCAGGTCCAAACGCTGACCTTGTATATGACTGGATGGGATTGAGGTGACCTTGGTAGCAGCGGAGAGTGTTTGACCTTGTGGTGAGATGGGGGCTGTCAGCACCGGCATTGTTATCACTGGAAAGACAAAGGAAGATTTAGCTCTAAGTAGGATTGTGGACTTACCCCAAATCCATAGAGTTCAAAGTGGCAGAATTTGAATTTGAACCCAGAAGGTAAAGTTTCTTGATTAAACCAGACTAGTTTCTTGACTAAACAAGACTAGTTTCTCCCAAGAAGTCTCCCAACCGTCATGCCATACTGCCCCCGCATGGAGCGTGGTTCAGCACACTGGATCTAATGCCTGATAGATTGGGTTTTCCCTCATTGAGCCTGTGACCACGCAAATGGATAAGTACAAACTGGGTTATTGCCATATTTATTTGAAATAGTAAAAATAACCTCATTCATACAAAAATGCTTTTTTTAAATTTACAAAACTAGATTGAGCAAGAGAGGCCCGCTGAGTAGTCCATCCGCATTCTATTCTGATGGAGTGCTCTGAATGGATTTCTGATTCCAGACCGAGTAGACTTTAGAAGGAGGTTACTTGATCCGATGCCATCTTTTATCAGAGAAGAACCTGGTGGGTGGGAGGTTGGGGACTTAGCAACTCTGGAGGCCACAGAACCCTTTAGTCACACAGTGAGAGTTAGAACCAGACCCTGGCAGGAAAAGGGGGCTTTAAATAATAGTGCCAGAGTTTGAGACAGCTTGTCTCTCAGGTTCACTGACTCTTCTCCTACTCTGCAGGCTGACCTTTAGCCACAGATGCTTCTTGTCTCATGCCTTTTCCCCTTCTTTTCTCCCACCTGCCTTAGAAGGTGAAGGCAGAGGTAAGCCAGGACGTAGTGAAAGACCAGCCAAGAAGGACACACGTGAGCCAATGTGGGCTAGGCTGAGGCCAGGCGGGCAATTTCTGTTGGATCGCCTGGAAATCAAGCACCTCATAGGCACAGTTGATTGTTGCTGTGGACTTGATGACAGTTGGTGATGGGTCAGCCCCTGGGGTAGGGCACAGCAGAGTGGGTACAGGAGCAACTGGCTGAGAGATGAGGCCTGCAGACACTTTTCCTTTTGCAAAAGGAGGTGGAGTGGAACTTCTGACCAAGTGAATTGATTGAGAGTCCCTGAAAGGGGGTGCTGCCACAGGAGCTGGTACTGCCCCCTGAAAACCAGGGTCCTCCCTGCCTCCTGGGGAAGCCAGGCTTCGCCTCTAGGCCAGGCACCCTCCCTGAAGCTCTTGGAGAGTCTGCATTTCACTTTGCTACTAACAGCAAAGGCACTGACCTGAGGTTTCATTCTGCGGGAAATTAATCAGCAAAGCTAAAACGGTGCCTTGGGTGCCCAGACTTCTGGTACAGGTGGCACTCAGGTGTCATCTAAGCCAACTCCGAGCCGCCTGAGCAGCCCTTCAGAGTAAAATCCATTCCCTGGTGCCCTGCACCCCATTTTGTCGACAGGACATGAATGGTCTTTGATAAACCTGGCTTTACTTCTCTGTAATCTGAGTTGTCCACGGCCATCATTGACACAATGTTCTTGGAGGCAGGAAAAGGCTACCACACATAAGAAAGCTTTGCAGGTTACAAAGCCTTAGTACTGTGCATGAATGCGCGTGCACGTGCGTTACTCAATTTTCAGAAACTTTCTGTGGTGCAAGTTGCCAGAGCATATAATCAGTTTTGCATTCAATATTCATACACATTCTGCGTCATCTCATTCACTGACATCCCTCGATAGAACATCACCCACCCCACCTCCTCCCTGCGCTTCCCATCTCCGTCTGAACTTTGTTCTTGGGTCAGTGCAGTTCCCTTGACCCCATATGGTCAGTATTCTAAGGTGTGTGGTCCTCAATAGTATTAATCGTTCCCCTTTGGACCTCTCAATTGTTTGGAAGGAAACTGGGTGTCAGCTGTTGGTTCAGTTACAGGGCCAGATGTCACCAGGGGCTGTAGTATTATGAGTTCTACCAGTTCTGTGTGTGCAGCAAGCCTGGTCTCTCTCGTGATTTTGAGGTTTGTTCTACATGTTTCTCCTACTCTATCCAGGAACTTCTCATGGGACTGGGTTCAGAGTAGTTGGTGGTGGTAGCAGGGCACCGTTTAGTTCTTCTGGTCTTAAGGTCATGAAGACCAGTCAATGCTTGCGTGGTACATTGTCCATTGAACTGATTGTTTGCTTGTGTCTTTGATTTCCATCACTCTTCTTTTCTCTGTATGAGGGGAGACCAAGGGTTGTACCTTAGATGGCTTCTCAGGAGCTTTTCAGATGCCAGTTACTGAACACCAAAGCAGAATGAAGATGTTCTAGACTATATTATGCCAATTGACCTTGAGGTCCCCCAAGGTTATTGTCCTAAGCCACAAGGTCCAGTTACTCATTCCCTGAAGTTATGTGGCTGTATCTAAGAAGTCCCCATAAGTGTCGTACCCATATGCCATACTACATTCAAGGATAGATTTGCAGAAAAGTAAATACCCATGTATAAATGTGCTCTCTTAGACCCATGTGTATGTTTATGTATATGCGTCCACTATTTCTCCCACATCTCCTATATCTGCATGTATATCCATGCATCTACTTGTGTTATGTGGCTGTTAGGTGCCATCCAATTGGTGCCAAATCATAGTGACCTTATTTTATGTGTAACACTACAAAAGACTGCCAGTCCTGTGCCATCCTTACAGTTGCTTTTATGTTTGAGCCCATTGACGAAGCCGCTGTGTCTGTCCATCTTGCTGAAAGCTTTCTTTGTTTCCTGCTCCGTTATTTTACCAAGCATGTTGTCCTCCAGAGACTGGTCTTATATGAAAACATTTACAAAGTATGTAAGGTGAAATCTTGCCAAACTTGCCTTTAAGGAACTTTCTGGGTCTATTTCTTCTAAGATGCATTTGCTTGTTCTTTTGGCAACCCATTTTACTTTTGGTATTCTTCACCAGCACTATAATTCAAATGCATCTATCCTTCTTTGAACTTCCTTATTCAAGAACCAACTTTCACATGCATATGAGGCCACTGAAAATACTATGGTTTGGAGGGAAGCGTGGCGGGAGGAGGAAAAATGAGGAGCTGATGCCAGAGGCTTACGTGGAGAGCGAATGTTTTGAGAATGATGAGGGTAACGAATATACAAATATGCTTTATACAATTGATGTATGGATGGATTGTGATAAGAGAGATATGAGCCCCCAATAAAATGATTTAAACAACAACAACAACAACAAAATACTATGGTTTGGGTCAGGTGCACCTAACCTTCAAAGTGACATCCTTGCTTTTCAACACTTAAAAGAGGCCTGTGCAGCAGAGATACCCAAAGCAATACATCCTTCAACCTCTTGACTGCCACTTCCATTGTCGAGACAAGCTGACAGACCAGTGGTAGTCATCTACTTATCGAGCAATATCAGCAGCTAAGACCAGGCCAGGGGCGGACTATGGGACAGACAATCAATGGCTCATATGTAAGCTGAAGAAAATTACAACAAGTTCATGAGAGCCAAAATATGACCTGGAGTCTGTCTCACTTGAACTTAAAGAACATTTCAAGAACAGATTTACTGCCCTGAACACTAATGACAGAAGACCCGATAGCGATTGGCTGTGGGAGGACAAGAACCTCATTCACGAAGAAAGCAAAGAAAGTCATTAAAAAGATAAGAAAGAAGGAAAGATCAGCATGGATGTCAGAAAAGACAAACTTGCTCTTAATCATCGAATAGCTCATGCAAGTGGAAGAAAGGATTATGTCAAAGACCTGAATAGAAATTTGCCAGTGCTGCTTGAGAAGACAAATATTATAATGAAGCACTCTCAGCATATCTGAACCTGAAAGAACTCAAGAAAAAATTCAAGCCTCAAATTGCAATATTGAAAGATTCTATGGGCAAAATATTGAATAATTCAGGATGCATGAAAAGAAGATGGAAAGAAAACATAGTCAATGTGGCAAAAGAACTAATGGACATTCAACCATTTCAAGAGGTAGTCTGTGAGTAAGAAACAATGGTACTAAAGGAAGAAATCCAAGGTGCACTGAAAGTATTAGCCCAAAACAAGGCTTTAGGAATTGGTGGAATACCAATTGAAAGGTTTCAACAAGCTGATTAAGCACTGGAAGCACTCACTCATGTGTGCCAGGAAGTTTGGAAAGTAGTTGCTTGGCCAACTGCCTGGGAGAGATCCATATATATGCCCATTCCAAAGAAAGGTGACCCAACAGAGTTCTTAAACTAAAGGACAGTATCACTGATATCACATGCCACTAAGATTTTGCTGGAGATCTTCCAACAATGATTGCAGCAGTACCTTGACAGGAAGCTGCCAGAGGTTCAGGCTGGATTCACAAGAGGACATGCAGGAAGGGGAATATCATTGCTGATGTCAGATGGATCTTGATTGAAAGGAGAGAATACCAGAATGAGGTTTCCTTTGCTTATCTTGACTATGTCCAGGCATTGGGCTGTGTGGATCATAACAGACTATGGATAACCTTGAGAAGAATGGAAATTCCAGAACACTTTACTGTGTCCCCGTGGAACCTGCACATGGATCAAGAGGCAGTTGTGCAAACAGAACAAGGACATAATACATGATTCAAAATCAGGCAAGATGTGTCTCAGGATTCTGTCCTCTCACCAATATATTAGAGAAGCTGGATTATATGAAGAAGAATGTGGCATCAGGAGTGGAGGAAGCCTTATTAACAATCTTCAATAAGCAGATGATAGAACTTTGCTTGAGGAGGATTGAAGCACTTGCTAATGAAGGTCAAGGATTGCTGCCTTCAGTGTAGATTGCAGCTCAATGTGAAGAAGACCCAAATCCTCACAACTGGACCCGTGGGTAACACCATAATAAATGGAGAAGGGACTGAAGTTCTCAAGGATTTTATCTTACCTGGAATCTCAATCAAGCCCATGGAAGCAGCAGTCAAGAGATTAAAAGATGTGTTAGGTACTCGGTAAATCTGCTCCACAAGACCTCTGTAAAGTGTTGAAAAGCAAGGATGTTACTTTGAGGACTAAATTGCACCTGATCCAAGCCCTGGTAGTTTTATTCACCTCATATGCAGGTGAAAGTTGGACATTGAATAAGGAAGTCTGAAGAAAGATCGATGCATTTGAATTATGGTGCTGGTGAAGAATATTGAAAGTAACGTCGTCTTGCCAGAATGTTCTTTAAAGGCAAGTTTGGCAAGATTTCATTTCATGTACTTTGTACATGTTGTCAGGAGAGATCAGTCTCTGGAGAAGGACAACATGCTTGGTACAGTAACAGTGCAAGGAGCAAGAGGAAGACTTTTGACAGGGTGGATTGACACAGTGGCTTCATCGATGGAATCAAACATAAGAACAATTGTGAGGATGGCACAGAACCAGGCAGTGTTTTGTTCTGTTGTACACCAGGCTGCTCTGAGTTGTAAAATAATTGAGGACACCTAACCGCAACAATAACTACATATCTGGGTTGACTTTTGAGTGGCATTATATATCTTAATCTCAGTTTGTTGCCTGCCAATGTTGGTCCTCTGTGGGAAGAACTCCCTTTAGTACTTGTGGTAGTTACGTAATCTAGTGTCAACTTGAGACTATTAAGAATGAAGGGGTGGAGTTTAGCCTGTCAATCAGGTCTCAGTTTGTTGACCTCATTTGGAGGCCCTATGGAGATAAATAGCTCACTGGAGGCCAGACCCACGCTCTCTGCTTTGTCTTCCTGCTGACAAGACACATGGAGCTACACTGATGGAGCTAGAGCCCTGGAGCTGGTCATGCCACATGGTGACCCCTGCCAGTGCTGAGATGCGTCCACTGTCACTGGATCCACAAGACTTCCCACCCACTGCACTGTGATCTTCCTGCATTCAGTGTCATTGCATGTGTTGTGTGAGTCTGAAGAGTAATTTATAGACTGGTATCGGACATATGGGCTAATATCAGACTTCTGGACTTGATCTGAACAGGGCTGGGGTAATTTCTCAATATACAATTGCTCTTTTATATAAAGCTCTTTCTTATACACATATGGATTTGTTTCTCTAGTCAGTCCAGACTAACACTTTATTCCTTATAAGGTTCATCTGATTTTTGCCAGA
>NW_022103904.1:18305107-18306522 GCF_000313985.2 Echinops telfairi
AGTCAACACATGGCAGCAAGTCGGAGCCAATAGAATAGCGGTTCTCAGCCTGTGGGTCGCGACCCCTTTGGGGGGGTGTCGAATGACCCTTTCACAGGGGTCGACCGATTCATAACAGTAACAAAATGACAGTTATGGAGTAGCAACGAAAATGATTTTATGGTTGGGGGTCACCACAACAGGAGGAACTGTGAAAGGGTGGTGGCATCAGGAAGGTTGAGAACCGCTGCATTAGAGACTTGGTGCCAGGGCTTTTAGAAAACTAGGGACTTCAGTTTAGTGCCTCCTGGCAATCTTGGCAAGGGTTCCTCAAGCAGCAGGAATGAGGCTGGAGAGGGCCAGGAGGAGAGGATGAGATGAAGGGCGGATTCTTTCTCAGACTTACCCACTGGGGGAGGAGCTACAGGTCACGATTTCAGGTGATCTGTAAGAATAATCAGTTCATCAGTGGCCAATCCTCTTCCAAGCTCACCAACACATAGCTGTATAACTAAGCAAAGTATGCAGACTCATTGTTGCCCTGGTTTTTCTTTGGACTTTGGGACCGGTTTAGGCTTTGTTTGGTATGATTTAAGAGAGCCTGTCTTGTTTATAGCTCTGAAATTATCTTAGAATTTATTTTTATTTCCACTGTGGGAGTCAAGGTTAAGATACATGTTTTAAGACCTAGAAATAATTTATGGGTCAGATCCTATCTGAGGAGGGTTTTATGGGGCCAAGAGAGAGTGGGAGCAGAAGGCACTGTAAGGGGGCCATGGCTACTCCCAGGAAGGCTGGCTCTGGACATCGTTTGCCCTGTGTGCAGCACATAGTAGTGTCTTCCTCTGGGTTATGCTTGGGCTGCATAGGAAGCAGATCCAGGCTCTCTCTCATCTCTACCAGTGACCACATTGACAGACATATCCTCTATCTGAGCCTCCGTTTCCTCACTTCTGAAGTGGCAATATTAATTCTGCCTTACCAGGTTGCTGGGCACACCTCTGATAATACATACAGAGGAGGGTTGTACAAACTGTAAAGAAAATTGCAATGTGACAATTTTCTCCCTGTTATATAGACTTAAAAAGTAACCAAGTAATTGAGAATTTGCTGGAAACTCATTCGCTGCTTCTTTCAAGTAAATAACAACAATGATAGTAATTATGGCTGACATTTATTGAACACATACTGTGTTTGTGAGGAAAGCACTTTATATGTGTCGACTGATTACTCATCTCCTTGCCCTGACTGGAGGGGTATTCTCGCTGTGGTAACGGGGAGCTCCTTAAGCCCCCTCTGTTATCTGCTGATGGAATTGTTTCACTTGGGAACAGGAAGCTGTGAGGTAGAAATGTACTGACATGGTGGGGATCCTTGTGAGGTGATAAGTTGGGTCTGGATTTCAATGTTCGACTTGCCATTTATGACAAGCTGTC
>NW_022103904.1:18307724-18309418 GCF_000313985.2 Echinops telfairi
TTGGCCGGCTCCATTCATGAAAGAGAAAAATGTCTTTCCTATTAAATGAGCTGCAGCCTTTTGTCAAAGATCAAATGTGCACAAGTGGATGGATTTCCTTTTGGTTTTTCAATTACTTTCCATTGCTCTGTGTGCCTACCCTTGGAACAGTCATGGCCATGTTCACTGTATGACTGTGGAGTAGGCCCTGAGATCAGGAAGCATGAGGCTCCTTACTTCATTCTTATTCTTTAGTAGTACTTTGCTACTATTTTTGCATTTTTGAATCGAGTTTTTCCACCTCTTTAGAGAATATATTTTATCTCTAAATAATTTTGGGTAATAGTGATATTTTCAAATTGTTAAGCCATCCTATCCAAGAACCTGGTATGTGCTTCCATTTTTGTAGGTTTTCTTTAGTTTCTGCAGTCGTTTGGGGTTTTTTGTTGTTGTTGTTCATTTGTTTGTTTTGTAGTTTTTTGGTGTTTAAGCCTTTTATATACCTTATTCCTAGGCATTTCATAATTTTGGTGCCTATTGTAAATGGTATTTTTCCTGATATACTTTTCAGTGTTCTCTTTGATAGTGCAGAGCAACTGTAGGAACCCTGTTTTCTGCCGACGGTCATTTGAATATTTCTAACGTTATTTGAAGGCCATATTGGTCAAACATTTGATTAATTCACCCCTAATGTGATGTTGGCTGGTATCGATGATTCTATGGGTTTTATATGGGCTGTGGGCCAGACTTTCCCTACCTCTGGTGTGTAGGAATGATTGATTTTGAATGTTGAACTTGTACCTTGCCACTCTGCTGTATCTTTCCAATAGTTCGAGTAATTTTCTTGCTGAGTCTCTAATGTTTCCTGTGAGTAGGAATATATAATAGAGCGAGTTTGCTTCATTGCCAATTTGGATGGCATTAATATTTCTTTTTGCCTCATTGCTCTAAGACTTCAAATGTAGTATTTAACGGGAATGGGCATTTTTGTTTGATTATTGTTCTAAGGGGAAATTCTTTCAGTCTCTCTCTGTTGAGACTAATATTGGCTGTTGGTACACACACACAAAATATGTTGAGGAATTTCCCTTTTATTCCAATTTTGTTTAGTGTGTTTATCAGGAATGGTGTTGGATTTTTAAACATTCCCACCCACTCCTCCTTGGCACTGTTTGTTATGATCATGTTGTTCTTTTCCATTATCTTATTTATGTGGTAGATTATTGTTGATTGTTTTAATAAGACTGAACTGTTCTTTCATGCTTGGTATGAATCCCACTTAGTCATATGGTTTTTCTTTTTGTTTTATTTTTGGATATGTTGTTGGTCTCTAGGCTACAATTTTATTGAGAATTTTGCAGCTCTATTCACAAAGGATATTGGTATCTAATTTTCTTTTTTCAGTATGTCTGAAAAAAAACTTTGGTTTGGGTCATACTTGCTTCATAAAATGAATTCAGGTGTGCTTTTTTTTTTTTAATATTCTTGGACGGTTGAGTAGAATTAGTATCTTCTCTTCCCCGAATGTTTGTAGATTTCACCAGTGAAGCCATCCGGGCCAGCATTTTTTTGTTGTTGACATTTTTTCAAATGCCCTGCTTAGTTTCTACTTTTTAAAAAAAATCATTTTATTAGGGCCTCATACAACTCTTATCACAATCCATACATACATCAATTGTGTAAAGCACATTTGTACATTCATTGCCCTCATCATT
>NW_022103904.1:18310496-18311966 GCF_000313985.2 Echinops telfairi
TAGGTAGTCAATTTCTATAAATTTGTCCATTTCTTCTAGGTTTTAATATCCATTGGAGTTGTTATTCATGTTATTCTCTTACTATCCTCTTCAATTTTTTTTGGTTCTGTTATGGCATTGTTCATTTGTGTGTGTGCACATGTGTGTTATTTATATCTTCTCTTTATTTTATTTTGTCAAATTTACCCATAGGTTTTTATTTTTATTACTCCTTTCAAAGAACCAATGTCTGGTCTTGTTCATTCTATTGTGTTTCTATTTTAAGTTTCATATACTTCTGCTCCAAAACTTACAAATGCACCGTCTCTGAGTGCATTATAGGAGTATGTATATGTAGGTAATTATTATGGTTACATCTTTTTGTTGGATTAGCCCCTTAATTATTATTATAGTTACATATTTGGGGTGGGGGGGACAGCCCATTAGTTATTTTGCAATATTCTTCCTGATCTCTTTTACTAGTATTTGCCTTAAAGTCTATTTCATCAGAAATTAATATTGCTACTCATGATTTCTTTTCTATTTTTTATTGCTTGCATCCCATTCACCTTTGACATGTCCATGTGCTGGGCTTTCAGCAGAGTAGTTGCAGAGCTGTGCACAGTAGAGAGGCTCTTTGTGGCCTTTATCACCAGTTGTGCATTTGGCTAATGAGCTTTATAGATAAAAAGCTCATCCTTTCCTTGAGGGTCAAGTCCAGCATCCTTGGGGCCAGTGGTACCCTGTTCTGGCCCACTCTCTTCCTGCCCTAGAAGATTGCAGGCCTACACAAGGAACTTTTATATGCAAAAATGAGCTGATATGTACAAGACATCAAGCTCTCCCTTGTTTGCAGCCTTGGCTTCGGCTCACAGGATTGCCCTGCTGGCGCCCTTCCAACGGCCTTTGTATTCCACAAAGCCTTCCAAGCCTGGTTTGAAGCACCCTTACTGCAGGCGCAAGTGTCTAGTTCTCTCCAAACACTACACTTGTTATAACTAGAACCAAAAATTACTCCCCCAAAGTTGCCATGGAGTCGAACCCTAACTCATGGTGCCCCCCTGTGTGTCAGAGTAGAATTCTGCCCCGTAGGGTTTTCAGTGGCTGAGTGTTTGGAACTACGTTGCCTGGCACAGCTTCCAAAGCATCCCTGAGTGAACTTTTCAGTTAACAGCTGAGTGTGCTAGTTATTTGCACCACTTACACTGTGTTTACCCAGTGCACCTGTGTGCATTGCTGGTGCAGACAGCTTCTCTCCAACTATGACTTGTGTTGGTACAGAAATAATCCTTAAGGAAACCTTGTAGAGTACATCAGAGAGATCCTATAGGACAGAGTAAAACTGCCCAAGTGGGGTTCTGAGACTGTAACTCTTTTAAAAATAGTCTTATTGATATCTGTTTCACATATCATACAATTTAATAATTCAATCATATTAAGAAGACTTGAACAAATATCACCACAATCAATTTCAGAACATTTTCTTCTTGT
>NW_022103904.1:18313074-18316615 GCF_000313985.2 Echinops telfairi
AACTGGACCTTACCTACATCACAGAGCGCATCATTGCGGTCTCCTTCCCGGCCAGTAGTTCCGAGGATTCCTATCTCCACAACCTGCAGGAGGTTACACGCATGCTCAAGTCCAAGCATGGTGACAATTACCTGGTGAGTACAGGCACTTTTGACTTTGGGGCGCATGAGCTTGGCAGGCCAAGGGATGCTGGGAGAGTGCAGATGTTGTAGGTGGCACCGGCATGGGTAGATCTATCATGTACATGGTCCTTGCATGACGTTTATGTCCTCCCTTACTCTCAGTGGCATGCTACAAGAAGTAAGTACTTGCTTTACAGAGAAGGGGCATCAGTCTGTGTTGTTGCTACTGTCTGCCTCGCCACAGGGAGAAGTGGACAGGGTTCCAGGAGAGGTCTCCATCAAGGATGGCCATTGCCCCGCTCCTGTGCACATAGAGCTTCAACTAGCCAGCGCAGACAAAGTTTTCATTGCCTACAGAGTCTGTCAGCACATTGTTGCAAGTAGCTACTTTCAGTGGCTGGATACCTCATCCCTTGTATCTAAAGTGAACTCTGGCTCTTCTCCTGAAGACTAAAGAATGGGTGCTCAGGAAGCCAGGGGACTATCCAAAAGAAAAGTAATAAATAAGTTTCAAAATCCATGTGCAAAAGTAGATGAGAGCCCATATAGGACGAAAATAAGAGTGGCCTCTCCCCCATTCCTCTCTTTGTCTAATTAACCCTCTTTATTCTCTTTCTCTTTGCTGTTCTTTTTCAAGTCTACTACCTTGTCTCCTGCTCCTGTTAGGAGCATTGTTAACGTGCAGCAGCCACGGACTCTCTTTGCCTGTAAGGCCTCTTTACCTACATTGAAATCCATCTTCACCATCAGTGTGCAAAGATGTACTGCCAGCATTTTTGTGTATTCTTGAGGTGAATGAATTTGGGTTCTGTGAGCAGTAACCTGAGGACCTGTTGGGAAGGGTACCTAGTCTGACTTTAGCGTGCTCCCCATCCTATCTGTGCAGGCCTCCAGGACATCCTCCTTTGTCACAGGGATGCACTGGGTACTCTGTGTCTCTACTTCTGATGGCCTTACTGCCTTCAATGTCACATCCAGGCCCCTGTCTGATAGTCACATACCTCTGATAACTATCCTACCTTCTCTCTTAATCATTTCCTTTCATTGCAGGGTGATCTTCCTTGTCTAGACTCTTTCTTGAGCTCTGGTGGCATAGTGGTTACAGGTTGGGCTACTAACCGCAAGATGTGCCATTCAAAACCACCAGCTGCTCTATGGGGGAAGAGTGGGGGCTTTATATTCCTATAAAGTGTTATAGTCTTGGGAATTAACAGGGGAAGTTCTACCCTGTTCTGTAGGGTCACAAGTTGACTCATGAGGTCAGCTGAAATTGGAGCCAGCTTGGTGACAAATTGTTTTTTCCACTGGAGAACTATTTACACAGATAGACCTCTCCCACGCCCTGCGTGAACGGAGTATGGTCAAGGGACAAGGAAAGATTTTGGATTGCCATCTTTGTCCTGTGCCTATTGTTGTCTTATAATTCTCAAGATGTCAACGGGTTAAAAAAAATGCAATTGTTTTCTCTTTTGACTTCTGAGGATAGAGATTTGCTTAAAACCTTTCTCTCTTCCCTGTGTAGGTACTAAACCTTTCCGAAAAGAGATATGAACTTACAAAACTTAACCCAAAGGTATGAATTTTATTGCTTCATGTTCTGGATTTACAAAATGTACACAAATAATATGAAGAAGTCTTGTGTCACTTCACTCAGTTTCTCTTAGGGTCACATTTTATGTAAATAATAGTGCAAATCAAAATATTAGGAAATTGATATTGGCACAATCCTCAGGCCTCATTCACATTTTGGTAGTTTTGTGTCCCCTGATGAGAGTGTGTCTATGTGTGTGTGTTTCGGCGTGGGGTGGGGGGCATGGATAAAGGGGTTGGGAGAATTTCTCTGCCATTTCAGCACCTGCATAGATATGTGTAACCACAGTTAAGATATAGAAAGAGTCCACCACCATCAAGATCGCCCTGGGCCACTCATTTATAGTCACCACTGCTCCTTCTTCAAATTATTATTCGCAGTAGCAAATATTTGGGAATGCTTTTAAGAATTCAAATATATAGGTTAAGCATGCACTGGACTATTTTGATGTCATTTGAATAAAAAAAAAAACCCAACCGAACAAACCAGTGAATTGTGCCTTTACAAAACTATTAAAAGTAGAATGAATTAACAAAACAGAAATGAAGACTATAAGTCTAATATTATCTCACCTGTGTTAAATTCGCATAGACAAAAGTGATGAAAGCATTCTTCAGAAACATTATGGTTACTTCCAAATGGTGGAAGGAATATGTGAATTTTCCTTCTGGACAGATTTCTGAATTTAGGAATTGTTTTTAACATAATTTCTCTTGTTTTTCTAATCCAAGAAGACTGTCTCTCTTATCCCCTTTTTAAAAAAGCGGGGGAGCAAGAGAGAACATAAAAATCTTTGTTGGCCAAAGAAGATTTTAAAAATAGATAGATGTATTATGGTTGTTGAGAGTTGTTATCATTATTTCCTTTGTTGGTAGATCAAATTATAATTAAGATTTGAAAATGCTTCCTCTTCCTTGAGCTCAGTTCTCTCTTTTGAGGAATTTTGTTGGCTCCGAAGTCTGTGTGATAGTCCTTTGCCCTAAGATATTGTTTGTATGGAATGTGAGGGAATGGCAAATGACACTTTCCAAAACTCTGATTTTAGTTTGAATGGAGGAATGTTGGCAGCAGCTTGGGCCAAGAACTCCTAAATCAGGCTCTGCCAGATCTCAGCCATTGTCTTGCCCTTGCCCTTGCCTGCACCCCCACCCGCCACCACTACAGCCTCCGCTCCACCAACTTTATACCACTTAATGCTATGAAAAGGCCTATCTGGAATTATCATTCTAGCCGCACACACAGAGATAAGACCCTTAGAGAGATGTCTCATTTATTTCATACTTTCCTTTCTAGCGAAGAAGCCTGGTCATAATTGTCATTCGGTTTTAGAAAAGGAACATTCAACATCATTCTTGACTCACAAATGGAATGCATTGACATAAACAAAAATAAATATGAAATGGCTTTAGAACCTTACGCAAATCGAAGCTAAGGACACATTCTCTTGTTACAGACGATGGACGTGGGATGGCCGGACCTGCATGCCCCGCCTCTCGATAAGATGTGCACCATATGCAAAGCTCAGGAGTCGTGGCTCAACAGCGACCCCCAGCACGTGGTCGTCATCCACTGCCGGGTGAGCAGAGGGGGCCCCCGTGGATGTGAAGGTTATGGGTTGAAGGAGATGGAGATGTTCCAGCCACATGTTCACTGTCCTTTTTGATGCTGTGAATTGCTGTTTGCATTTGTGGTTAGCTTGCTTTTCATCCTTCAAACAGGACCTCACACCTCCTACAGTCTGATTATCGAGTTCCTCAATGGACATCTAATCAGGGTCGCTTCTGAGAGTGAATTTCTGTCTTTCCTTCCCAGTTCTTTCCATCCCTTC
>NW_022103904.1:18317790-18323132 GCF_000313985.2 Echinops telfairi
GCAGATTCAGGGATCCGACCATGCGCCTCCGAGATTCACATGGGCTCCAGTCCTTTGTTTTCTGAGAATTCCGTTATGCTCCAGAATTTAGGAAGCATTGCTCTGAAGTATTCATTCTGTTTTTCTTTTTCATTTCAATTTTATATGAGATAAATTTAAAGCAGAAAATCACAAGTGATGAAATTACCACACAGAGATATACAAAATTGCTTCTTATCCTATAGGAACGCTTGACTGGATAAATCTTGTTAATGGAATTAATTGGAGACTTGTTGAAACTGATTAAAAATAATTTGCCCATCACTTAACGCTATTCTGGTATCATGTAAACCATTTTTGAAACACTTAGATAGCATGCTTTGAAAGATAAGAACTTAAAAGTGACTGATGTCAACCTTAAGAGAAGTTTGTCATAAATCACAATGAGGGTGAAATTGCTGACATTGGCCAAAATCCATATGCTTTGCAGAATGTGCATTTCTTTTAACATTGTGCCAGAAATTGCTAGCAAAGTTGCACCTGCCATAGCTTGAATCATGTTGAGAAGCAAGTATAACAATGATTCCCCCATATTCACATTCACAATCAATTCACATTCATATTCTTCTCCCCCCTCATTATTATAGGAGACTGTCCGTATCAAATTATTTTAACCATCTATTTTAACAGTCTAGTAACCACTATATTCACCATGGTGTGTAACTATCACCACTCTCCCATTTTCCCATTCTCGTGTTTAATAAAAGGATACTATTTTTGTTTGTTTGCCCTCCTCTGTTCTACCATCCAACCTGGTTATTGATTCAGCAGCAATAGCCTTCAGTTCTTGGGACAGTTCATCCCAGTTACACTTTTGTGTTGAGTAGATGATGAAGAATACACACAGCAATGTTTGTGACTCAGCGATTCTGTGATTTTTGTTAAAAACAAGTGAAAATTGTTCAAGTCCAAAAGAATGCTGCTTGTGCGAACAAGGTTCATTTATATGGCTTTGTAGTTCGCTGACCCATTGTTACCCTCACACACAATGTTAAGGAACACTGCCCAAGCCTACTTATTCTCGTGACTGATGGCTGAGTTTGAGGTGCATTTGCTGCCAGTGAACTCAGGTCTCTAACATGAATAGTGGAAATTCTTTTTGTTGTTGTTAGTTTAAGGACTGTTTGTTGGCCTTTAGGAGTGTTTTCCAGTCTAGTCTGTTGGGGCACCAAGCCCTGGCCCCAAAGTCCACCTTCGGCATTCCCTGGGGACCTCACTGCTCCGATCCCTTGCTGTTCTGTTGCATCCCCTTAGTGTTTTGCCTCAGTGTGGCGGGATCAGATTGGGCACAATTCCCACACTGTGTCTCCAGTGTTGCCCCCTGTAGGGCTATGGGTCAGTGAGGGACATCATGTCTCATAGTGGGGCTGGCCATGTGGTCCTCTCTGGACTGGCTACTCTAATCAGGAACATCGTCCTCAAGGCCTGGTGGGCCAGGATGTGCTCCACTCTATCCTCCTCCTCCTTCATCTGCTCCTGTGTGCTCCAATCAGATATGTCCCTGTCCCGGAGCTGCAGATTCAATGCTGTCCTTTCAAATAAATCCTTCTGGGAGAAGGGGCAGGTGTCTACGCAGTAGTTGGAATTGGGGCCGGCCCCTCAGACCTCTCCACTGGCATGTTGCATTCACATCTTGGAGCACTGGGTTGAAGTCTGGTCCCTCTTTCCCTCAGCGGACTCATGTTGTACTTGTACTTGGCTTACTTTCCTTAGCGTGATTTCCTCCAGTTCTTCCCATGCAGCGATGTGCTTCATATGTTCATCACTGCATTTTAGCGATGCGTAGTACTCCACTGTATGTATGTACCACAGCTTTTTAATCCACTCGTCAGTTGATGGAAATTTGGGTTGTTTCCAACTCCTTGCAATTGTGAACTGTGCCGTGATGAACATTGGAGCCCAGATGTCTGGCCTTGGTTTGTTTCTTGCCTCTTCTGGGTATTTGCCCAGTAGGGGGATTGTGACTGGTGGAACTTCTATCACTGAATCACCACTTACCCTTTTTCATGTCTCACTCATTGCCATGGAGTTGATTCCTAAATGTAGCAACACTATAGGACAGGGCAGAACTGCCCCTGTGGGGTTCCCAAACTGTAACTCTTCAAGGGCGTAGAAATCCTCACCTTAGGGGAGTAGAAAGCCTCACCCTTTCCCTAGGAGCCGCTGGTGGTTTCAAACTGGTGGCTTTGTGGTTTACAGTCCAGCTCATAACCACTGTGCCACCTGCAACAATACCATCAAAACAGCAATAACTTGTCCTTATCATTTTATGAACGTGAGAACATAAAATTTGAACGGGGGGCAGTGGTGATTGGCCTGTTTTGCTTAACATAATGTCTTCTAGGTTTATCCATATGCCAAGCTATTTTGGGAAGTCACTTTTCTTTATTACTGGGAAAAGTTGTATGTATGTTCCACATTGAAAATTATGCATTCATTATCATCGATCTTGTTGTTGTGACTATTGCTAAGGTGAGCATAGGTATGCACAGGTCTACTTGTGCCATTTCTGTTAGATTCCCTGGTGTACATGCCCACGAGTGGCATTGCGGGCTTCAATAGAGTCTAACATAGCAACAACGGGGAGCACAGTGTTCTGGTCTATTGTACGTGGGACCTCCGTGAGTGGGAATTGACTGGAGGGGATCTAACAACAGCCCGGCAGCTCTGCTTCTGTGTTGTTTGAGGAACTGCCAGACTCTCTCCACGGCGACTGAACCATGTCGTCTTCCCACCTGAAATGAATGGGCATGCCGGTTTCTTTACCTCCCCTCCATGTGACTCTCCGTGCGGGTCTTGTGTGTGACCTTGGCCATCCTCTCACTGCTGTCGAGTCAGTGCTGACTCTTGTGGGTTCCTGAGACCGTCACTGGTTGTGGGGGTAGAAAGCCCAGTCTTTCTCCCGCAGAGCTGCCCAACTCTTAACCACGCCACCGCCATGACTCCTTTTGCCAGCCTAGTTAAAACTCCTTTGTGCTATTCATTTGCATTTGTCTAATCACTAATGACATTGAGCATCTTTTCATGAATCAGTTGACCATCTTTGGTCAAAATGCTTGTTCTTTGCCAAGATTTTGATTGGGTTATTTGTCTTGCTTTGCTATTGTTATAGAAGCTTTTAATATATTTTAATTTAATTTGTGTATTTAGACATTAGACCCTTTATCAGCTATATAATTCCAAAATACTTTTTTCCCAATTGTGTATGTTATCGCTTCTTTTGATATAGTCTTTTGAAAACTTTTTAGAGAGCCCCAGTTATCTGTTTTGTATTCTGCTGCATGTACATTCTTTGCTGTTTTTGGTAATCTATCACTGAAAAACATTAGGCCCCAAAGCATTGTTCCTATATTTTCTTCTAAGAACTTTATATTTTTAGCTTTTGCAGTAGGTTATTAATCCACTTTGAATTAGTTTTTTATATGGTCTGTGGTATGAATCTTGTTTCATTTCTCCGCGTGTGGAAATCTAGTTATACCAGCACTGTTTGTTGAAGACACTGTCTTTTCCACACGGAATGGATTTTGCACCCATGTTAAAAGCCGTTGATCATACAAAAGGTTTTTCTTAAACAGCTGATAGCCAATAGATCTGTTGGGGGAACATGGTTTCCTTCACACCTGCTCAGCCACAATACCACAAAAGCAGTCTTGGGCAATGTACATTATTAATGGGTATGCAGTTTGCCACACAAAAAGTTGAATTTCATATATTTATTACAAAGAATATATATATATTAACCATGAAGACAGATAAAAACAATTCTTAGCTCATAGGTGATAATTCGCCGCCCATAGTTTCAGGTCCTGGCAGTATGTTCTGGGTGAGGGTGCCTTGCCGTATGGTTACAGTGGTTCTGCGTGGCATTAGTCTGCAGTGGCAATGTTCCCCATGGTACTGGTGTCAGTGGCCTTATTTAGCCTGCAGAAGGTCTGTGGATGTACACTAATCCCCTCTCCATACCGTGCACCTGTGCAATGAACCTCATCCTACCGGTGAGCTGGTGCTGTTAGGGGCATCAACGGGTGCCAGTTGCTACTGGGCACCTTGAGCTGGTGTGCAGTCACCCCGCAGAGAGGGTATTCAGTTACGTGCCACCTGGCTGATTGTGATGCTGTTGTTGGGTGCCGTCGAGGCAATTTCGACTCACACGGCCCCATGCACAACAGAAGCAAACCCTACCTGGTCCTGGGCTGTCCTTACAGGAGCCCTTGCCGGAGCCCATTGTGGTAGATGCTGTGTCGGTCCATCCCCTCAAGGGCCTCCCCCTCTTTCACTGCCCCCCTCTTTTTTTTTTTTTAACCGAGCATGATGTCCTTCTCCCGGGACTGATCTCTCCTGACAGCATGTCCCAAGTGTGTGAGACCAACAAGGCATAGGCTATCTGCTTTTGAGGAATTGGCTACTGAAAACCAAGGGGTAACACGCGGGTAACATGGAAACCTGGCTAATTAAGACATGCTAATTGCTGCTGCCCCAGGGATCGTTTCTACTGCTCTAATTGGGGAATGGTGAAATTACTGTCTGCTGCTGTGCTGTGTCTCTCTGTCCTCTGGACTCTGCCCTTTGCCTGCTGTGAGCACATTCTCACTGCTGATTCTTGGCCCACAACAAACTCCTTATTGCCCCTTTCAGCACGTGAGCATTTTCCAGTACTGTTGACACTGTCGGACCCAGAAGCAACTCAGTTCTGTTTTGTCTCCTGCAGGGCGGGAAAGGACGCATAGGAGTGGTGATATCATCGTACATGCACTTCACCAATGTCTCGGCCAGGTAGGGTGAACATGCGTATGCTGCCCCTGGGTGTTGTGGCTCTCTACGACTAAGCATGACAAAGGCAGCACCCCATGAGCTGCCTAGGGCTGGAGGGGTCCCTGACTGGCTTCGCTGATGCATTGCTATTGATTTGAGCCTTGGAGTCCCAGCATAGGCTGTGCCATATAACATTAGGGATTTTACACTTGTGAGAAAAAGACTTTGTGGTTCAGAAATTATGGGTGAGTGATGTATAGGAGGACTAAAAATGACATTGAGCTCACTGCCATTCTCTATTGAACAGGTCATTATTATTTATGTATTTTAAATGGTAATATTGACAGCCACCATATTTGGGCATCCAACTGGGCCATGGGGAAGCATCTTACTGATATTCATTTCTCACTTAGCCCCTGTCATCAACTGTGAGGTAGTTGCCATTGTTCTTTATTTTACAGATGAGGAAACGGAGGCTCAGTGGGGTTGGCAGAGGGCTTTTGACCATCCAGGCTAGAGCTAGGTAACCCAGTTTGCCCCTCTTGAGGCAA
>NW_022103904.1:18324103-18330459 GCF_000313985.2 Echinops telfairi
TTAATGTCCTTCCTTGGCATTGTGATGACCCGCCAGGACTCCTTGCAGTGGATGCAGCACCGTGTGCTAATCAGTGTCCAGTTGTGCACATGCAGGTTGCTCCCCAGTGTCCTTTAGAACTTATATTACATCTGTTACTCTCTAACAAATCAGGCCACGATGAGCACGATCTTCTCCTTGCCTCTTTGCTCATTACTGTGTTCCTCTTCCTTGAGCAGCTCAGAGGGAGTGCACATTTTGAAAACCTTTATCACAAAGTGTGCTCCAAGACAAAAACCTAAGCTTGCAGTCATGAGGTAAGAATAACATTCTTGTACAAACATTGAAAAAAAAGTTTATAAAAAGAAAGTGAGTAATAATATCACTAATGACAACGACATTGTATTGGCTGAAATACTACATTATCAACATTTAATAGAGCAAGAGAATTCTAGAAAAGAGTGCTTAAAAGTGAATGGAAGGATATATAACTAAACTTGTTAATCTAAATTAAAAAAGGTCTGCACTCTCACTAAATGTTCTGAGTTTAATGGACACTTCAGTTTGGGACGGTCTCATCAATACTACTTATTTACATCGGTATACCAGTACGACTTGGGTTTTGTAGCATACTGTGGAAATCAAGTCATGCTACATTTAATCTCTTTGTATTGTCCTTCTGTCTCACTAGTCTTTTCTCCGGGTCTTGGTGATGTCCTCAGTCCTATAACTGTGTGTAAACTTAGTCTGGATGGGCACATACACCGATTTTTAATGGAAGGTCCACACTTACATCAGATTTTCAAGGCTTAGCTCAAATAGTCTTAGGATTTTGGATTGAGTGCACTGCTGGTCCACTATTGGTTTTGAAATCATTTCAGGAACACCTCAGGTCCAGTGTGGTTTTCTGAAAGGTTCATTGAGTACTATTCTAGGCATTAGACACTGGGAATTCAATGCCAAAGAAAACTATTTAGAAAAGCTTGACTTACATCGGAGGTACTAACTGAAGAGAGAATAATTGGGCTACTCCTAAGATGCTGCAATGCCATTGTGACGGCCTGCTCTGGGCCTGGTGCCCTCTGCCCTTGTCCAGTCTACTTGTAGAAGAGACCTAGACTCTTGGTTCCCAAATTTATTTGACCTACTGCACCCTTTTCAGAAAGAGAGAGAAAAAATGACTTAGTGTCCACTTGGCAATGAAAAACGTTTGAACGATCACCCATAACCCCCAGAATAAGTCACCCAGAATAAAGTGTAGGTATCAGCCTTTGTACATTGCTCTGCCCACCCCACCACCCCACACACTCCCACCCCCACCCCTACCCGATGAATCCAGCCCCTGCCAGGGGCAGTATCACCCTCTTTGGGAAACACTGAACTAGGCACTTTTCTGCCATCCTATACTTTTACCCACCTGGCTCCTGAAACTTGGTGGAATTCCCACCAACAGAGGTGTTCTGGGCCTCTGTTCCTTATGTCTGTACTTAGCTGGATTGCAAACGTTTCTTCATGTGGAACCCCATTTAAACTGGCCTCCTTTGTTTCGGAGATAGAGCGAAATCAAGCTGGTTTTGGATGCCAGTTCTGCTGCCAACCTCCTGAGAGCCCTCAGGCAAGTTATTATTTTAGCCATTCCTATGATACATTGAAGTATCAGACCCCAAGATCAGGTGATGGCGTTTCAGCTGATATTTCAGACCCCAGTGGTATGGCTTTCACTTTGAACAGGACATACCTCTGGGGACCTGCATTCTGAGACAAGATGGTTGAAGTGGGCCTACCCAAGTTGCAGCGAATGAATGGGCCTCCCTGTGGGAGCCATCACTCTGCGCAGCAGCGCACACGTTTGTCCCATTGCACCAGGCCCTTCGTGCGATTGCAGCTGAGTTCAGTGCTCTCCCTTGCTCTCTCCTTCCCCAGTGCTGACCAGGCCCTCGATCGATTTGCAATGAAGAAGTTTTATGACGATAAAGTTTCAGCTTTAATGCAGCCATCACAGAAACGGTATGTACCTACTCTGACCACTTACCCTGTGCCCACCTCCACAGCGAAGTGAAAGTTTACCTGGGATTTTATGTGTTTTCACAAAGCCAACGGACACTTTTCCGGAAGGAGGCAGAAGCGACACCTCCTCTATCACTCTTAGCTGGGTCCTACCTGCCCATCTGAGAGAGGCCATTTTCACAGTGACATGAGACATCAGTAGGGCTGGGAGTCGGCGTGGTGGTGGTGGAAGCCACCTATGTGGTTGGCTACTTTTTGAGAGAAAACTTGCTACGTCCTCCTCCATTTGATCAGCAGTTTTGGTCTTCCGCTCCTAGGGCCAGTTTCCCTTTCCATGATCATGGTAGAACTTGTTTCGATCCAGTGTCCGTAAACGACATAGCTAATGGCAGATATTTTAGACTCTGCAAACCATGTGGTCTCTGTCACAGTTGCTCAGCTCTGCCATTCTATCAAGAACGCAGCCACAGACAACACGTCAGTGAATGGTCACGGCGAGGTCCCAATAAATCTTTTCTACACAGATAGATGTGTTCAAGTGTGGCCCACATGCTAGACAGCCTGCTCCCTGAGGCCAGGGCAGTATTTTTTATTTTTGTTTTTTTCATTGGCGCATTTTCCCCTCTTCTACTGCTCATGGTACCTGTGGTCCACAGAAGACGTGCGGTCAGTGTTGGGCGTGGCCGTGGTGAAGCCGGCCTGTAGACTGCGGTGAAGTGGAAGAACTGGAAAGGCAGTGAAAGGCTGGGAGCCAACTTTCCTTCCAGACCCACTTCCTCTACAGATGATAACTTATTCAGCCAACGACAACGCTCCGTTCTGTTACCCTTTACGCCGAGTGACAGTTTGTGTGAGAATTGCCAAGACATTTGCCAAAGAGCTTCGACCATTCCCTCTCTTGAAGTCCGTGATGGCGTGTGCAGGCAGCTGCTGTGGGCAGACGCGAGGCCTGCGTCGGGGAGGCAGGCTCAGGGTGCCTGGTCGTAGGAGCGGAGTCTGATTGTTTCCTTTTGGGAGAGAGGTTTCCAGAATTACCGGTGCACCTTTGGTTTGGCTTGTCGGGCGTTGCAAATGGCACGGTCCATTTCTTTGCACCAGGTTGTGCTTCAAAATGTGGGATCCAGACGTGGACCTGCTCTCAGTCTTCTCTGAGCCAGAGACCCCACAGAGAATGAGAAACCCCCACAGTCTACCAGTGTTACTTTTCAAAGCTTGTTGTTCCCCCTTGACCCATCAGGTCTCATTCCTCCGTTGAGTCGTTTTCAAGGCTATTCAAAACACCTGGCACACACCTGGAAATTATAGTTGTTCTTATTGCCCCCTTATTAGCTACTGCTCTGTAAGATTTATAATATCAATAGAAAATTCTGGGGGGTGAGCAGGGAGAATCTTCTCACTTCGATATACCTAAAAATTTCATGTATAACGTGTTTATAATAGGTCACCAGGAGACAGTAAGAACTGGCTCATGGCAAGTAAAACCACCCCCAAAGTCTTCATGTGTCCTTCATGTCATTACATATGTCAAGGCCTAACAACTAGACTTCTGTAATGATGTATGAGTTGCGTTTTGCCTTCCAAGATTGTCAACAGTCTCCTTGTAGCCAGAGATCAAGGGAAAGGACCCTGCCTGCACTCAGAAGTTGCTAACCAAATTGTTACTGAGGCTTTGACTAACTGAATGAATGGATAAAATGAATCTAGAGGAATATTGCAACCCTAGGCCAAGCTTCTTGGCATTTCATATCACAAAATATAGCGAGGGCATTCTATTTATAGGTCTAGGCTCCTTAGTAAAAACCCCTGCCTGCTCCCAAACTCCCTGGGAGCTCTGTGGACTATTCTCAGACTGAGTTCAAGAAACCATTTCACAATCAGTCTCCTAATAAGGAAAGTAACTTACTTAGCTTGGTATTTACAGCCCCAAGAAGCTTACAGATTCAGCAGTGACTTCCCCAACAGTCATTAACAGAGAAATAACCCAGCTTCTCCGAAGGCCTTTTTTTCATAAACATTTGGCTTAGCCTCATTGTTATGCAGGCAGTCCATTAGTTAGGAAGTAAATCCTCTGTTGCTTTGCTTACTACAGGAGACAGCCATGCAGACCACAGGAGCCCACTCCCTAATAGCCCTGGCCTCTTTAGTTGTTTCTAGCACAAGAACTGTGGTCCTGGACAGTCTTCGCTTCATGCCTTTAACCTTCAGCAGAGGGTTGCCATTAGCAGTAGCTCGTCAGAGCCCTGGTATTGGTCTCTTGTCATTGGTGTTGGTCCCTGGGTCACGGCAACACTCTGCACAATAGGGTGGCATCGTGTGATCCATAGAATTTTCCTGGCTGGTTTTTGGAAGTCTGTCAGAAGCTGAGAGTCAGGCCATTCTCCTTTGACTTAGTCCGCAAGTTCCACTGAAACCTGTTCCACATCCCAAAAACAACACCCCCCCCTCGACTAGCAGAGGGGTGGTGGCTGAGCATGGGGTACACGAATCAGACCTGGGTCTCCTGTTTCAAAGGCAGCGTGCTGCTACTGAGCCACCAGTGCAGCCAGCCTGTCTCCCTGTGACCCAGTGATAATCACTGATGTTACGTCAAAGATCCCTGTGAACTGGGAGCCCCTTATATAGTCTGAGTTTATCATCTCTATAATTGAAGTGATTCATCAAATTACTACATTACTGACCCCAGTCCTTTTCTTGTTTTTCTTTTCCTGTTTCTCCCCCTTTTCCTGTTCTGTTCTTGAGATGGGGTTGAGAGAACAGTGCCATGCCTGGATTTCAACACTTTGTGTGTCATAGGGGAGAAAGGGTGGTGACCATTCATTCTTGGGACAGCAAATATCTGAGGGCAAGAAGCAAAATGATCCCTAAGAGGCGTCAGCCCCATGTCCTTTATGCATAGTCATGGGTGTCCCTTTGAGGTGCAAGAAAGACCGGAAGTCATGACACACAGAAATTAGGATTTCCTTAATTTTTACAGTAGCTAGAAATGACACTAACATTGTGGTATTATTTGATCATTAATATTTCTATGGTTTTTGACATGATTGCATGAAGGACTCAAAGAACACTTGGCTGTAAGACAAGGAAAGATGGCAGAGAGATGTCTGTCTAGGCTCTTTTCTTTTGGAGCAGACTTACAGCACGTGGTGGCAGGGAGACCCCACCTACCCAGCCCCACATGCAGAGGTCGAAAGGAGATCGGTCATCCCGCAGAGCCGAGCAGCTGTGACCCGGCCTAGCAGCCTCTCTGCACCACAAGCCCCAACTCATCCAGGTGCTGAGAGATGCTGTCACTGCCAGGAGAGAGTCTGGGACCTCGCTGCATAGTGCCCACCGTCTCTTCTGGCACCATCCTGGTACTGACAGCCATGCACCTCCCCTTAGAAGCCATCCTGCAGGATCGGTCGCATGACTCTACCTTTTCACAATGGGGGATGCTTGATTAATGTCGTCAGCTGCTCACTAGAGAGTTAGAGGTACCTTGACCGGAAGCCTGGTAGTGGACTTCTGAAACACCCGCCAGTGAGGAGCCTATGGAGAATAGGTCTACTCCCATATCAGTGCGTTCTCCTACGCGCCTCACGGAGAGCATCTCAACCAAAGGACCCTCCGTGTTTATCTGCAGGTGTAAGATGCAAGGTCAGTTTCCTTTAGAAGCCCAAGTCTGCGTGTACTTTGGGCCCAGAGGGAGGCAGAGGCCGGGTAGGGGTGGTGTGGTCACCTGTGTGTGAGTTGCCCTAAGCAACCAGGAAGTGCCACTGGAGTGAAACATGTGGCTATGACTGGAGCTCTCCAGGGCCAGAGGGAAAACTACTGCACAGAAACATGTGTGTCTAAGACTAAGGGGGAAAGCCAATGAGTCTTTTGCATTTGCTGAAAACCCGGGAAATCAAGAACCCATGACACCTGAAAAGGGTAAATTGTATTGTTGCATGCCATTTGGACAGCAGAAATGGGTTTCTGAGAATGTAATCTTTATTGGACTCGATCGCCAGGTCGTTTGGTGGATTCGACCCGCTAAGCTTTGCTAGTAGCTGAAGGCGTGTGCCACCAGGTATCCTGGGATAGCATTTAGGAGATTAAAACTAATCAGATGGCTCACCCATTTCTAAATGCCAAGTAGGCAAGGAGTGTGGCGCCCTCTAGTGGTAAGACCTGCGCTCAGCCCTGTCCCCTTGATGTTTAGGCTTGCCACTGTGAAGTGTCAGGCTGCTCTGAACCAAAAACAACGCAGTTTGCCACTGTGAAAATGCAAGTACTGAAATGCCTTGTTTACACACACACACACACACACACACACACACACACACACAGCGGCATAGCTTCATTTCTAAAATTCTTTTATGATACTAGAATATATCCTTTTTCTAATG
>NW_022103904.1:18330812-18331999 GCF_000313985.2 Echinops telfairi
GGGTGGTTGGTGGGGAGTTGTGATGGTCTGGTGCTGGAAATACAGGTAATTGTCTCCCGACAGCGCTCACCAATGATCTCCTGTCAGCCTGCTTCTGCTGCTGGCTTTAGAGAGATACATACAGATGATTCGACTGTAGGGGTTGTGTTTTTGCAGTACGTTGGCAAAGTAGGCATAGGAACAGGTAGATGAAGTTCAAGCTATTGAGTGCTAAGGTGGGGTGTGTGCATGACATAGGAGTGGGCTAGGGAGCCCCAGCGAGAGGAGCCCAGAGGGAAGGAGCTGACTCAGGGAAGGAGAATCACCTGGATGGGAAATGTAGGTGGAATGACAGGTGGAGGGATGGCAGGTGGAGGGACGGCAGGTGGAGGAATGGCAGGTGGAGGGACTGCAGGTGGAGGGCTTGGTCAAGTCTGAATCACGAAGGCTGCTTGCAGTCAGGATTGATGTACAGTGTGTCATCCATGCTCTTTCTCAGAGAAGAACCAGTGGGAAAGGAAGTCATGTCTCTGGGCATTAGCAGATGTCAACATCACGCATGTGGTGATGGATGTATAAGGAGAAACACCCAGGGAGAAGATCCAGGTAGAAGTACGTAGGATTTCAGAAGCCAGGGTTTGCAACATTTATTTTACGGACCTCTGACCAATCAGATGTTGAAGCCAGTTCAAACCCGAGGCAGGCTTCCTGTACATGGTGGGACTCTATTGGCCTTGAATGGACGCCTCCTTGTGGTGGGCATCCCAATGTGCCACCGAAGCACTGCTCTGTAAGGCTCTCAGTGGCTGCGTTTTCAGAAGTAGGTTGGCAAGGCCTTTCTGGATAGACTTGCACTGAACATCCAGCCTTTGGGTGAGAAGTAGCGTGCCCGAAATCTTTGCAGGGACTGCCTGGTGGGCATGAGGAGGATCCTGCGTGCGTGGAGAGCACAGGTGATGGAGATGGAGCACTTGAACTAGGTATGCTGCCTTTCGTGGGTAGCTTCAGGTGGAGGGAGCACCCCAGGTGGCAGGGTCCTTTGCCTCTCCTCCTTTGGACTTTGGCCGGATGGTAATGGCTACCCACCACACTGGGTGAATGGAGCGTGTGAGGCCTCTGCACACAGGACTACCCAGCCTCAGGATGACCTTGCTCACTGTGTGTGTGTGTGTGTGTGTGTGTGTGTGTGTGTGTAGGGGGCAGGGGGG
>NW_022103904.1:18332099-18340825 GCF_000313985.2 Echinops telfairi
GTGTGTGTGTGTGTGTGTGTGTGTGTAGGGGGCAGGGGGGAGGGGTCGAGGGTCTTGGCAGGAACAGCTCCTGGCAAGGAGGGAGCGCTTCATGGTTCTGGATGCCTGGTACCAGGCATACAGTATGTGCTCGGTAAAGATTTCTTCCATGTAGAATTACTTCAGATGGATTATCCAGAACCTATGGCTCTTTAGGAAATTCGTCCAAAGACTTTTCACCATCCTGTTAACCCTTAGGATGACGTCACAGCCCCGAACCCTAAGGGCAGAAGGCTATTGGTCTACATATCTTCATGGCCTCACCCCACGCCAAGTCCCTCCCACTTACACCTCTAGCAGGGGCAGCGGTAATCCTGGGAAGCTCTAAGTTTGCGATTATTTACAGATACGTGCAGTTCCTCAGTGGCCTTCTGTCTGGGTTGGTGAAAATGAACGCCTCCCCGCTGTTCCTGCATTCTGTCATCCTGCACGGGGTCCCCAACTTCGACACGGGTGGAGGTGAGTGACGGCAGGCAGCCGTGCTGTCCAGATTTGCCGAGGGATCGAAGCAGGTAGCGCTGCTTTTTTGAGGACCGGCATGATTAGGGACTGTACCATGGGCCGAGCGGTGTCTTAGTCTGATGAGGCTGGCATGCGCATCAGAGGACAGGTGGGCTGAGGGTCTTCCCTGTCCTGGGCTCTCTGTGGTGTCTTTCATTCTGGGCCAGCTTTGAATTCTGAGAGAGACCTGAAGCCATGCAGTCATCCCAATGGCTCGTCTCCTAGATCACATCAGAAACGCCATCTCTCCTGCTGTCCCATGTAAAGTGACCGGATGGGACAGCCCAGCGTGGCAGCCAGTGGTCAGGAAGCATTTCTCCTGTCCAGTCTCACCCGAGACTGTCACGTGCAGTGAGTTACTCCTGTCAGCTTCCCTGGCCATCCTCATTAGAGTGGTCTTGCTGAAGTGCTGATTGTGCTGCAGCCTGCCTTGACCCCCAGTGGTTCCCAGTCAAGGGATAAAGGTCAAGATCAGATTCAGCCTCTCCCAGGACTCTGTGAGTCCCTAACCCCTTATACCCTAACTCCTAGGGTAGCAACTCCAAGCTCCTCACCTAGTAGCACCTCTTCGCTCTGCTTCCCACATTCCTAAGTGCCGCCCCCTGTTGGACATTGCCCAGGCTGAAGGTGTCTGACAGCTGACCTGCCTCTCTTTCAGTGTGTCGCCCCTTCCTGAAGCTCTACCAGGCCATGCAGCCCATGTACACATCTGGGATCTAGTAAGTATGCTCTGATAACAGAGAGGAGGGTGCAGGGAGGGGAGTCATGCACTAGGCCTGAGCTGCTTTTCCTACAGCAAGAGAGTGGGAGTGAGATGGTGGCAGAGAGCAGAGAGGGGATACAGCGGGAACTGGGCTACCATTTCCTCCCTCATCACCTTGGCCTCCCTCTTGACCTCAAGTAGTGTCTTGTCCGGATACTCAGAGGTACATGGGTGCTGGCATTGAAGGGAAGAGAGGGCCATGTGCTCTTTGGGGGTGACCATACTGCGAAGAGTCCCAGAACAAGGACTGGTTGCATTTTCTTCCCTCCCCGCTAGATTTTAGACCATCGGTCCCCCCATATACTGATTATTCATAATGATTTCTTGGCTCTTTGTGTGTGTGTGTTTGTTTTTGAAAAAGCATTCTATGGGCATGTAAGGAGAGCTAAAAAAGGTAACACATGTTCTCACCGCAGTGGCACCACTTGCTTGCAGTGGTCCATCTTCATGTTCCCAGGTGCATTCTGCATTCGACGCACCTTGTGTGTGTCATCTGGGCTTCTGGCAGCATTGGAAGCAGGTTGCATGCTCCGCACCACAAGACTGTGCAGACCAGGTCCCCCTAGGTCACGACCCACCTGGGGAATCTGGTTCTGTCCTCCCTGACCTGGTCGTGTTTTGTCCCTTGTGTCACACATTTACAGAGACTAAACTCTTGGGTGTTGGATTATTAAGGGAAATGGGATACGTCATTCCACTGCTGCATTTTCGATCGCCACATTGTTACTCACAAACTATTTCCTTTCGATGACACTGTACTCTCACGCACTGATGCACCTTCTTCTCTACCCCAAAGCAACATCAGCCCGGAAAACCAGAGCAGGGTCTGCATCGCCATCGAACCCGCCCAGCTGCTCAAGGGGGATGTCATGGTGAGTGGCCCCAAATCTGCAGCCGTCCCGGCTGCCCGGGCACTGCCCTCCTGGACCAGGCCGAGGGGAAATGATGTCATAGGAATGATTTCGACTCCCACCCCCCCTCCCCCCAAACAACAACAGGAACACGGGGAGAATGCAAAGGAGTGTTTCACCTGAAGGCGTTTTTCAAAGTAGGTCTATTTTAATGAAAGAGACAGAATAAATCGTTGTCCTTGATTCGCTTTCATTATAGAGCAATTTATGTAAACTTGAAACAAAGTCCAGACTCAGCCACAGAACATCCGAGGACTCTTATTTCCTGACCGTAATTGCAGTCTTAACACGATAACAGGGCTTTCGGAGCAAAGGTATAGAAATAAACTATTTATTTGTTATTCATAGAAAAAGGATGAAATGCAACCAGGGTAGTTATAGCTATGGTTAATGCTCAAGGTAGTGATTTTTCCTGGTAGTTTTAATTCTTGGGTAATTTGGTTCTTAGATGAGATTAACTGCTAATGTATTACCTTTTATGTATTTTGAAAATACAGAAAATCATAAAGTGCTAGGACAGCCTTTTGTCTAAACTAATGAAAGTCTTTATGGTGTGTGTGTGTGTGTGTGTGTGTGTGTGTGTATTGCTTTCAACATATAGTATTTAAAGAATACTTTAAATAAAACCTTTACCTAACCTTTCTTTAAGGATCCTGCTTTAAAACGAAGGTTAAGATTGTTCACGAGATGCCTTCTAATTTTAACATCAAGGGTTCATTAATTTTTGAGGGTATTCATGAGTTTTCCCTAAACATTTTAGTTTTAAATCCCTTTGGTGACAGTTTGCTGAACTTCCTCCACCCTCTTTCTGCAATCTCACAAAAACTCAATCAGGGTCTTCAAAGCTTACAAGCTGCCATATAAGATATAACTCGGTGTCTCTCTGGGTGAAGAAGTCATAAAATCAGTGCCCCCCCCCCCCACACACACACCCAGCAGATAATTTCAATGTGCTTGGATCTACCATCCATGTTCAAAGGATGCACTGCATTGGGTCCATCTGCTGCCCAAGACAGCTTTAGAGTATTGAAAAGCAAGGATGTTTCTTTGAGGGCTAGTGTGTGCCAGCCTCAAGCCATGGGGTTTTCAATCGCCTCATAAATATGTTGAAGTTGGATATTGAGGGGGAAATAGAGGAGCTATAGTAAGGGCTCAAGTAGGAAGACACTGGTTTGAAAATGACAATGGCAACATATGTACACGTTTGCTTGATATAATTGATTTACGGATTGTTATAATATCTATATAAGCACACCCCCCCACTCCCCAAAAAACATTTAAATTAAAAATAAAATAAAGTTGGCTCTTGAATAAAGAAACCAAAGACAAGTCATTGTATTTGAAGTATGGTATTGGTGAAGACTATCGAAAGCATGGTGCACTGCCGGAAGAGCAAACAGATGTGTTTTAGAAGCAGCACAGCCAGAATGCTCCTTTCAGGCAAGGATGGCACGACTTCGTCTCTTGTACTTTGGACATGTGATCAGGAGAGATTGTTCCCTAGAGAAGATCATCGCGCTCGGTCAAGTGAAAAAGACAAAGGCCGTTGCGATCGATTGAAACAGTGGCTGCCCCAATGGGCTCAAATGGAACAACAAAGGTGCATTGTTGCAAAATCACAGAGACCATTATTAAACGAAAATAAGAAAATAGAGAAACAAACGAGAACATGAAGCTCTCGTTTGTTAATCCGTGCTTTGTTTGGAATGAGCTCGTGGAGCCCCTGTGGGGTAGTGGTAACACTCCAGGCAGTAATCTGTACGATCAGCAGTTTGAAATCACCAGCCACGTCTGAGAAAGACAGGACATTCTACTCCCATAAAGAGTTCCAGTTTCAGAAACACAGGGACAGCCCTGCGCTGTCCTGTGGGGCCGCTCTGAATCGGCATCGCCTCGACGCCTGGGAGTGAGTGACGTTATGCCCTGGCACCCTCACCGCAATGCTGACTTCCCCCTGTGTACTCAGCACTTTGTAGATGCAGTCATTTCTGGATAGACATTTTTGTATTGCTATCTTTTGACTACTGTGAAAAAGTGCCGCAAGGAACTGGTTTTGCATTCCTTGAAGGTTAGGGCAGCTCATTGGGAGCCACGAGACAAACTGACGTTAGAGTTAAACACACCCTAACTTCTAGCTTGCTCTATCATGTAAAGCGAACGTGAGGGCATTCATTCACTCTCTGAACTTCAGTCCTCCTTCTGTAAAGTGAAGATCATATACAGGGTCTTGGGAGGACTGGATGTGAATAAATCCTTTAAGACATAGCTTAAAGACCAAATGAATGGGACTTTGACTCATGTCATTGTCCTGGTTCACTAAAGCAGACTGTGACCTCCAGGCTGCCATCTGCCTCTGTGGCCCGGTGATGCTCTGAAAGACCCTCACACCCCCACACCCCCAACCAACATTCCTCTTCAAAGCCCCGTCACCCACTCCTCGGCCCCCGCCTTCACAGTCCTTGCCCAACCCTCGACTCCAATGGACTCTTGAGCCAGAAATAGCTCCGGGAGGGTAAACACGCCCCACGGCTGAGCTCCACCATGGCAACTGGAAGGTGGCCTGGCCAGGCAGGGGACGTCCTCTTTGGCGGGGACGTGGTGTGGTGGAGAAGCAGCTTGCCCTTTGCTTAGAGGAGCCCAGTGTAGGAATGAGGTGTGGCCTGTGGAGAGGAGGCATGAGTGGGTGAAGGCAGTGCCCATCACCAGGCATGTCTGGACTTGGCGGCGACATCTCCCGATGACTGTGTGCTGTTTCTGGGCGAAATGCCTCCCCAATAAGGCCGGGGGGATAGTTGTGGGCTGTGAAAGCATCAGAAAGCACTGTGCCAGGGAGGCTGAGGGCAGTGCTGCCCAAACTCTCTTTAGACAAAGGCGGGTATATTCTGGGCACTCGGAGGCCACAAGGAAGGTACCTTTGTTGGTGTGCCAGTTGGCCAGCTTATTTCCAAATGTCTTCCTGTCTGGCTGTGTTCCCCATTCCTGGCAGAGTCTGGATATTGTCTGGTGCCTCTTTGCTGCGCTCGTGAATCGTTCATTTCAATACAACAGGAACTCTGAAACAGTTATGATTGGGACCTTCTGAGAAATTTCCCATCAAACTCAAAATGATGAATCGATTCATGCTGACCGTGCTAAATGCAAGCTGCAGATCCAGGGCAGTCTCATCGCACTGTGATCTCACTTCTGCCTGACCGCAGTGGCCTTCACCTGGCCATGTCTGTCGCCCTCATTCTCTGCGGCTGATCATCTTCATTGCATTTGTCAGCTTCGCTCGTTGTCCAGTTCCCCTCAGCACGTCGCTTTTTCCTTGTCCAGCTACATAGGAAACTTTCGAGCCTATTTCTAGCTCCTGCCTAGGCTGGTGTCTTCTCGACTGCCATCCTCTAGTCTCCTGGGTTCACAGCACAAGCCCTCCTGCCCCTCTGACTACCCTCACGGTCTCTTGTCTTCCATGTGCCCTTACTCCCATTCAGGGCAGCCTCCTGGTTCAGCGCTTGATAACCACAAGCTGCTAGCATCTGCTCCATCCTGCCCTCGATGTAGAGTTGGTCTCACTGTTCTGTTCCTATGCCTGCTTGCTTCCTGGCTTCCCAGCCACGCCTTCCTCAGACTGGGCTCCTGATTCCATCTTTGACATTGCCTTGCCCTCTGCATCTAATCAGCTTTGGACTTTATGTGAAGGTTTTGATTCTTTCTCCTTGAAGTACCATTTGAAGTCCAGTCTGGCCACAGCATCACTCCGCTTCTATGATAAGAAGCCCCCAAACTTCTTTCCAAGACCACAAATCCCCCCTCCTCCCACCTTTCTAGTCATTCAGCTCTGAGATCACTGCGTCATTTGTCATGGTTTGCATGCCCCACCTGTCCCGGTCCTCTCTGCCTTGTTAATGCATGCCTGGCATCCATCTTCTGTGTGCCCATAGTCCCCTCACTTGGCTCATGTACAGGTGATCCGTACCCCAGTGGGTGATGCGCAGTGTGACGGCAGGATGATTTCTTACAGACCTCAGATTCCTCAGAGCCATCAGCATGCTGGTCAGAGAGGAGACAGACATGCGGCAAATGTCTGAGAGGTGAGAGGGAGGCAGAATGGGCCACGCTAAGTGTCCTGATCATGTGTGGGGCACTGTGCTAAGTCCTTTGTTATTGTCCTAAGCCTCCAGTTGAGGAGCTAGAGACTAGAGCTGAGGAATGGCTACCTGACTGGCTGGTTGGCTGACCCCGACACTGCTCTAAACCTGCTCCCCAGAACTATGATGCTTGTAAGCATCGCGTCTTAGGAACCAGGCTGTCTCATTCTGTGCATGGTGATGGGCAGCTTAATGATCCATGAGTGTATGATTCCAGGTGCCTTCACACTGCAGCACAACTTGATAGTAGGTGAAGAATTTAGGGAATAGAAGACGTATTCTGATATTCAGTATTCTGAGTCTAACAGTGAAATCTCTCAGAGTGAACATTTCATGCTTGGAGTTATTTGTGCCCTCTGAAATAGTGACAAGTTTAATACCCCTATCTTTTCACAAGAGACACTTAATCTGGTAAAATAATTTTCTTCCGGTAGCTTTATTCACTCTTAACATGGAGTATCTTAGATTTGTTTTATTATTTGCCTTATACTTCCTGTGTTTATGGTTCATTTTTGTGCACTCTGTACTTCTTTTCTGAAACATTAGTAGGTAGGAGGAGGAGGATGTGGGCTACAAGTGGACAGTGGTATTTTTCCATCACCCAGGATAATGTTTCCTTTCACGCTTCATAGAAGTGAATAGCAAAGGGGTTTTATTTAGTTATCTATCTTTAAGAAAACTTAAAATGCTTTTAATCTGAGTCCCTTAAATAAAATCAGACCAGAATGTTTGGGAAAGATTCAGAGTGAAACTAGTGTTGTTCATCCTTGGACCCCTTTGGCAATACCTTGTTCCCAGCATTCACCCACATCAGATAATCACATTACTGTTCTGAGCTACCTGACCTTGTAACTGGGAGAGCATCCTGGGGGGTAAGAGGGAGCCATCTTTCTTCCTGCTATTAAATTGCCCCTAGGTTTCTTGAGGCTCTGCTGTAAACCAGAAAACGTGCTGGCTCGTGCTGGCACCACATGGGTCTCCGTAGAACCGTGCTCCTTGAGGTTCTCAGTGCTGTGAACTTCCTTTTTTTTGGTGGGGGGAGGGGAGCTGTGCACTTTCTGAAGGAGACCACCAGGCCCTTCTTCCGAGGCACCTGTGGGTAGACTTAAAACTTTTCAGCTAGCAGCCAAATGTGTTCACTGTTTTCCACCACCAGAAACCTCTCCTCTTCAGCACCTCCCCAATCACCAAATGGACCAACACTGCCCCCAGAAACATACAGAACACACACTGCTTTCAGTTCGGTACCAGCCACCATATTTATGTTTTGACGTGTTATTATTCCTTGATACACACCTGTATTCAGGGAGTATGCTCTAAGTCGATAAACTGCAGATAGGGAGAATAACAACTGAAAGGGCATCTTCTGTGTGACGGTTCAAATATGCAGGCAGCTTCATTCCTCTGCAAGCATTTGGCAGCATATGAATGAGATCCAAAGTGTAACATTTGTCCAGAGACAGCACTCACCAGGCAGGAATGGATAGGAAATAAGGACCCATGGAAATAGTAAACACAGGAAAGATGAAGATCAAAATGGGTATGGATTATTTAATGGAAAACCAATTTACTTTATAAACTTTCTCATGTTGAAATGAAAAAAAAGAAAGAAAAGAATTTGGCAGCAATCATAAACTAGAAAACATCTTAAGCAGCAGAAAATCCTTTCATAGATACACCACTTGCACGCCTTCAACCACTTTCTCCATCCCAGTGTTTTCTTGAGCTGCCATGGCGCTCCATGAATTGGAGAGTAGCTTCTAAAGGATGATTGGTATCAGTCATCCTCCTCCTTGGATCTGATCTGTATCTTTCCCTCCTTGATTTTGGTACATGGTTGCCTAATTGGTAGGCACGTCTGGCTCACTTGCCTCCGGAAGGATCCTGCATTGCGAAGGTTAGCCGGATTGTTGCTGCTTGTCTGCAAGTCATCTCCAAGTCATGGCGGCCCCACACACAACATCGGAGAACACTGCCCTACCCAACACTGTCTCACAATAACTGATACGTTCCAAAATGGCCATCATTCTGACCACCATTGAATATTTGGGTATCTTTCAACTTAAAGGGCCCATCCAGCACTAGCAGGCTGTTGGGATCATTAGGGGTGTATTGATTGATTTTTTAGCAACAGATCACCGGGCCATTTTTCCTAGTCTGGAAGCGCTGCTGAAACATGTCCATCATGTGTGCTCCTACTGGTATTTGAAATACCTGAGGCGTACTTTCCAGCATCACGGTAATGCCCAAGCCACTAAAGCAGGGCACACTAACACAGGGGGAACCAAGGTGATGCTTGTTTTCTTTCCTGTCAAGTTGATTTCATAAACGAGGGTGTACTCCCCCCAAAACGGAATTACACTTGGAGGTGCAGAACTTTTT
>NW_022103904.1:18341625-18352263 GCF_000313985.2 Echinops telfairi
CCTTCAAGCCTTTAAGACCCCAGATGCTATATCTTTTGATAGCCGGGCACCATCAGCTTTCTTCACCACGTTTGCTTATGCAGGAGGTGCAGAACTTTTATAGTACCCATTTTTTCCTGTTAGGCAAGAAGTAAGTCACTTTTTCTGAGTTAGTGCACCCTGTGACATCGCCTGGGAAAGTCTCTCTAGTCACCGTGAATTTTTTCATAAAAGCAGTTTTGTTTGAACCCCATTTTTTATGATGACTGATTTAAGAGAACAGCGTGTAGCTGTGAAATTTTGTTTCCTGCTCGGGGAAAATGCCGGAGAAACTGTTATGATGTTGAACACAAATGACAAGGACAGCACTATGGGCAAAATTCAAGTGTACAAGTGGTTTTCTCATTTCCACAAAGGTGACATGTTGATTGATAACAAACCTCGCTCTGGACATCCGAATGGTCCAAAATGTCGATCGTGTGTTTGGAGTCTGTTCCTCCAGGTCAGACAGCTAGCTTCAATTTAGAGGTTACGAAAAGCTAGTGTTAACAGTGTGTGACAAAAAAGGCCTGATTTGTGGCAGATGGGCAACTGGCTTGCCACCACGAGAATGCACCTGCTCATGCAGTCATCTCCGTGTACCAGTTTTTGGTTAAAAACAGCATGCCTCTCTTTCCCTATGCACTTTCCTCACTTGACCTCACTCTGGGCAACTTCTTTTTGTTTCTGCGAATGAAGAGGGACACGAAAGGACAGCAATTTGACAACAGAAGAGGTTGAATCAATGAGGGACGTGCTGTCTGTCAGCCATCCAAACAGATGAGTTTGAAAAATGTTTCCAAGAATGGAATAGAAGATTTGACAAATGTATTAAGTGTAATGTAGAGTACTTTGAAGGTGATAAGTTTGTTTTCAAAAAAACAAAATTTTTTTTTGGTTAAAAAAAAAATTAGATACCTTTGAAAAAAATTCTGATTTATTTTTGGAGGGTACCCCCTTGTATGTAAAGGACCACCATCACCTCCCATCACCAGCTCAGGAAATGACGTGCGAAAGCAGAGCTTCCTTTGTTTTTCTTTCACCTCTGCTGTTTGTGCTGCCCTGGACTTGCTCTCTCTGCAACACAGCCCACCCCACACCCCTTCCCAGGGCAGAGCTCACCCTTCCTCTTTTGCAATGCACTTGTCTCTAAAATCAGACTGTATGCCCACCCTTTCCAAAAGGTCAGGTCCTGACAGCATTCAGTAAACACATTGTTGTCAAGTAAGGGGCAGTGACTCCTTGAGCAATGCAGAAGACAACTCCAGCCTCTCTGTAGTTATGTAACCTCTCTCAGGAATGCCTATGGGTCTGGGCCAAGGGAGGTCTGGCTGGAAGCCATCGACCTGATCCTGCTTGCCTCCCTCCCACTCCCCACCCCCCAATCTCTGGTCCAGGACTGGTAAATAGGTCTCTGACATGTTTTATCTTGTTGCCTCTTCTTAGGCAAACCCATTGGCCACTTACATTTTGTCTTCACAGTTGCTGGGTTCTGCAGCTTAAATCCAATGACCTGAATGCTAAGTCAAGAAAGTGCCTCCTTAAGAAGTAATCTCAAGCAAATAACTCCATATGTGCTGTGTGTTTCTTGGGCTCTTACATAAGATCCAGGAGAGTGGAAGTGTTGTTTGTTCCTTCCTTGGATTTTCTCTCTGGGGCAGGTGTACAGTACAGTCTTCTGTTGTGCCCTTCATGACACTGTTTGTGGTTTTATGTGCTGCTTTCTCCCTTCATTGACTTGGAACATTTTGACCTGGGCAAATCTTAAATCGCTCTATGGTTACAGTGCAGTGGACTGGGCTGTGTTTTCATTCACAGTCCATACCCACTAGCCTTTTGTTAATTTTGTTTTATTGAGATTTTTTCCCTTTAAAATTCATTTATTTTTGTTATACTTGAGAATATCCACAGCAAACGAACCATCATTTTCTCCATGGACAATTTAGTGACTTTGAGTATGTTCTTTGAGCTGCATAACTATTCCCACCTTTCTTTTCCGAGTTGTTCTACTCCTTTTAACACAAACTCACTGCCCCCCAAGTTCCTGGTCTAATATTTCAAGTTGCTATTGTCAATTTTATATCAATTAGATAGTTCTTCAAAGAGCACAGGTCTCACAGCAGACTTTTTTTGGTTAACTTATTTAGCTATATTATTTTTGGTTTTAAGACAATGTATGGGGATATTTTTTGTTTAAGGTTTAAAGATTATATCAGGGCAATAGAATCAGAGGTGGATTTTCCTTCTATGGCTCCATAAAATCTACAGTCCAAGAGAATTTGAAAATTTGCTCTGCATTGTCCCTCATCCCCACCCCTTTGATCAGGACTCTTCAATGGACTCCTTGATCAAAGTGTTCATTAATGCTAGCTGGATATCAACTAGCTGTACTGGTCTCATGGCAAAGGAAGCAGTTGTTCATGGAGGCAATTAGCCACCCATTCCATCTCCTCCTCTCGATCCTGGGACTCCTTTCTCTGTTGTTCCAGGTAAATAGAAACCAATGATGTCTTGGATGACTGCTTGCAAGGGTGTAAGACCCCCAGCACAGCACAACAGAATAGGAGATAGGATAGAGGAACTACCTATTCCATGAGTCCAAATATCTGGGATGCCTGTGAAATCATGAACCTGAACCTCTAGACAAAGTAACCACATGCCATAAGGATTTGAGTTGTTGTAAATATACCTACCCTACATCTTTTGTCAATTCAACATGACACAGCTATAACATTTATTAAAAGCAATGACAATAATTGGCTAAGCAATCCTACCCTTAATCGATGCAGTCTTTTCACCATAGTTAACCTTCTTTTCCCTCTTCCCTTCCACTCCTCACAACCATCAATACACTTTCTCTCCCATATATTTGTCCTTTCTTGACTTTTAATCTGTCATGTCTTCATTAGTTTGTGCTGCTATAAATACCACAAGTAGATCATTTATTTTCTCACGGTTTAGGAGACTAGAAACTTAAATCAGGTATCGGCTCCAGGGGCAGCCTCACTTTCTCTATGGAATCCGAGGGAAGGTCTACCGTATCTCCAGTCGCTGCTTTCTGGTCCTTAGAGATCTTCGCTTGGCTTGTCCTCCGTCTTTCCCCTCTCCCCTGTTTTTTGCTTACTTGTTTATTCCCTTATATGTCTGCTTAATCTTTCATATCTCAAAGGAGATTGATTTAAGACCCCAATCCTGTCGCAGTAACATAATAAAGACAACCCATCCACAAATGAATGAAAAGAAATAGCATAGGTTTATTTTATTATTTTTCTTCTTTACAGTTTTATTAGCACTTCATCTACATGTCAGACAATTCAAGAATTTAATCATATCAAGGACAGTTGTACAATTGTCATCATTTTCAACTCTGGAACATTTTCTTCTTCCTTGTAGTCATTGTTATTCCTGTAATTGAAATAGCATAGATTTACAATGCGTATTTTGGCAGGGCACACTTTAGTCCAAAACATTCCACCCTTTGTTGTTGTTCTTAAGTGCCAATGAGTCAGTTTCCACCCGTAGCAGCCCTTTGCACAACCAGACGTAACATTGCCTGCCCTGCTCCATCTCCCCAGTTGTTCCCATGTTTGAACCCATTTTTGCAGCTACTGCCCAATCACTCTTGTTGAAACCCTTCCCCTTTTCATGGCCCCTCTGTGTTACCAATCATGATGGCTTTCTCTAGTGACTGGTCTCTCCTGACAACAGGTCTAAAGTATGTAAGACCAAGTCTTGCTATCCTTGTTTCTAAGGAGCACTCGGGCCAAGAGGCATTTGTTTGCCCTTTTAGCAGCCCATGGTACTTTAAATATTCTTCTCCAGCACCAAAATTCAAATGCATTTGTTCTTCAGTCTTTCTCATTCAATGTTCAACTTGCACATGCATCTGAGGCAAGTGAAAAATACCCTGGCTTAGGTCAGGTGCAAAGTAGTCCTCAAAGTAACTTTTAGGATGTTACCCATTGGTCCTGTTGTGAGCATTTTGGTCTCCTTTCCATTGAAATGTAATCCACAATGAAGACTGCCCTCCTTGATCTGCACTAGCAAGCGCTTCAAGTTTGCCTCACTTTTTCAGCAAGCTAGTTTGTGTCATCTGTATATGGCAGGTCGCTAATAGATCTTCCTCCAATCCTGATGCCACCTTCTTCTTGATACGCTCCAACTTCTCTGGTGGTTTTCTCAGTCTGCAGATGAATAAGTATGGTGAGAGAATACAACCCCAATGCACACCTTATCAGATTTTAAGCCATGCAGTATTGTTTTGTTCAGACAACTGCTTGATGATCAATATACAAGTTAAGTATGAGCAGCGAAGTGTTCTGGAATTCCAATTCTTCTCAAGCTTATCCATAGTTTGTTATGATCCATACACTTGAATGCTTTTTCATATTCAAGAAAACCCAAGTACACATCTGTATTAGTCTGGGTTGACTAGAGAAGCAAATCCAGAGACACTGATATTTGTGTAAGAGAGAACTTTATATCCAAGAGCAATTGTACATTATGAAAACATCCCAGCCCAGTCCAGCTCAAGTCCATAAGTCTGATATTAACCCACATGTCCATTACCAGTCTATAAATTCTTCTTCAGACGCAGCACATGCAGTGATACTGAATGCAGGAGGAAAGATCACAGGCCATGGGTGGGAAGTCTTGTGGATACAGTGCTGGTAGGAGCATCTCAGCACTGGCGTGGGTCTCCACATGACTCCTCGAGCTCCAGGGTTCTTGCTCTACCAGCGTAGCTCCATGTGGCTTGTTAACAGGAATGTCTCCAAGGGAGAGTGTCTGTGTCCCGCCTCCAGCGAGCTATTTATCGCCATAGCGCCTTCAAATGAGGCCATCAAGCTGCGACCTAATCGACAGGCTAAACTCCACCCCTTCACTCTTAATAGTTTCAATTTGACACCAAATTATGTAACTACCACAGACCACGCCTTGTGAACTTGACACTTTCACATAACTCCTTAGCCATATAATTTGCATACTAACAATAACAAAACCATATCTGTACCTAACAGGATAAAAATAAAATGCATACAATTCAAAAGTGTGTCACCCTCATTTAAACATAACATTCTGTAAGTGAACAAAACAAAAATATTCTATACTTATGTGAACACCTACACCACAGTACTATTAATATATTCCCACATCTATGAAATTTTGTAAGCCAGCCACTTCATGCCTTTATCCCTCCCAATTTTGGGTATCTAATTTCTATACGGCCCACTTACATTAAATCATATTCTTTGATATGAAGAATTTTTTTTTCCACTTGGAACCTTGTGAAGTCCACATCCATAAGCAAAGTCAAATCAAGACGGGCCATTCATAAAATCAGCAGCAATATGCACCTATTCACAGGCTCAAAAATATTCTCTTCATTTGGCTGGGTTCTGGTCAACTCAGTGTGGGCTGCCTCACTTAGCCTCATCAGGGTGCCCATTGTTCACCTCATCTATAGAGTGAGCACTGTCACAAATTCTCAACTCTAATCCCCTGGTGCCAGATCATGAACTTCAGACCAGTCAACCTGCTCTCGTCTTCTCTTCTAGTCCTTGTAAACCTGGTCCACAGATCTCAGTGGCCAGACTCATCCTGTTTCTTTATTGCTGCATTTCCCCCACTTCCACTCAACAAGTGGATCCAGGTGGTCACCTAGCAAGCATTTCAGCCTGCCTCAGATTCCCTTTAATGGTGAGTCCTAGAAAGGAGTTTTCTTCATGGTTCCAGATTTTTTCCAGCTTCCGACAGAAACCACTAGTTCAAAATTCAAAAATCCAAAGAGTTCCTTTTTCCTTCAATCTGCAACAGCCCCCCCACCCCAAGTCTCTTCACCTTTGAATGTCCTTAGCACTCAAGACACTGAGTGAGGCTTATCTTTTCAGTGCCTTCTTTGCAGACGTGCCCTAAACCTATTTAAAGATTCAAATTTTAATGGTTGAAGGCAAAGCTTACAAACTTTATTTTAATCCTTCCCAATAATCATTTCTATCAATCATTATATCAACAATAATAAGCAGAAGAAATCAGTATAAACAAAGTAGAATCAGTTCCTAAACTGTTCTTAAAACAGTCAAGTTCAATCCTTATCTAACTACCTAGACCAGCCCATCTGTTTGTCAAATTCATGCCAGAAGGCTGCCCTTCTCTGAGAAGTCTTCCCATTAAAAACAAAGCAAAATAAACTCACTGTTATCAAGTCGATGCTGACTCATAGTGACCCTAAAGGCCAGGCTTGAACTGTCCCTCGGAGACTGTACCTGTTTAATGGGAACAGAAAGCCCATTTTTCTCCCATTGAGTGGCTAGCAGTTTTGAACTGCTAACTTTACAGTTAGCAGCCCATTGTGTAACTATCACACCCCAGGGCTCCCCCCTAGCTCCTTAGGGCAGCACAAACTCCACCATTGGCACATGCCCAGCTCTTTGGACAGCATGCTCTCTATACTGAAATAGTGTGTGTATGTGTAAGGGGTATTGATGGCTCTGCCTCACGTGTGGACTGGAATTCTTTGGAAGGCCTTGCTTTTGTTTCATTTTGGGTCCCTAAGTCTAAGATTTTGAGAATAAGAACAGCTTGAACTTGGACCTCTCTCTTCCTTTTCTCTTTCTCTTTTCACTGTTCATGTCCAGGGGAACCAGTAAGATGAAGGCAAGCAGGTTAATGGGTACTTGCCTTCCTCAGTGACAGGGGGTGGGTGGAAGAGCTTGTGGTTAGTTCCCCCTCCCATGAAGGAGCCTGCCCTCCATGACCTCCCCCCCCACACACACACACACACACACTGCAATCGACAAGGCCCCAGGGCCGTTGGGAGAAGTCTAAGTGTTGAGTGTTGAGAACAGGTAATGGTTCTGTCGGCACATTCTGAAAGGAGCCAGAGAAGGATAAGAATTCTCCAGCCCAAGATGGGTGATTTGTGATTCATATGCCATTTACTATTGGAAACTAAACTAGAGTTTTACTATTACTTCCACATTCTTCTTTATTTACCGATGCCGGTCGCTTCCATGTTTACTGCAGTTCTGCCTACACCCTGCCATGGGAATAAGTGCTCCGGAATGTTTATCAACATGAAACATCCTCTGGTGGTCTTTTAGCAACGTTTCCATTTGTTTACTGCACTGTTTCCTTGTAGATAGGACAAAGGTAAACAGCTCTTGTCTGTCCAGAGGGCCACAGTCCTCTCATTACTGACCATGGCTTCCTGCCGTTTGTTTTCTTTCTTCAGTGGGATTGTTTTTCTGGATAACTGGGATAAAGGGACACTACCTGCAAAATGTCTCGCTTCGCTGTCTATATCCTACAGGTTAGGGCTATTTCAGACTGCCCGGGGGATGCAAATGATGAGCAAGATCAGCAGCTGTCCAGGTTAGAGGTTTGTGGGCACCCAGAAGCACCTTGGAAGAAAAAGCCTTCAAAGCCCTATGGAGCACAGCTCCACTTTGACAAGCTAGGCTTGCGGTGAATCTGAGTTAACTCAGTAGCCAATTTTGTTTTCACACTGTTACTTTTGTAAAGCTTCTCTTACTTTAAGTCATCTTTCTCTAGATGGAGGCAAGTATTTTTGAAGGCATACATCTACTTCAGAAATGGCCCCACCCTTGAATTGCTAGCGTTCCCCCCACTCGCTGTTGTTGGACTCTGACTCTTCCCTGGCCAGGGACCTGCTCTCCTGGGTCGTGGGGGCAGGGGTTTCTGCCCCTTTGTTGGGGGTGGGAGGTTACCTGCCTCCAGCACATCACTTCTGACTGTCCTTATTCTAATTGATTATGCTTTGAGTCAGGCACCCTTCACGTGGCCCAGGCTGCACACAGACATCTGTGGCCAAGAAGTCCCTACCCCTTCCTGCATGCAGTGATACCGAAACTAGGTTCTTCCCACTGACCCTGAGAGAGTGCTAAGCCTTAACCTCTGTGGTTCCCAGTGTGTTATGAGCACAGTCACACATTAAGGCCTGGGATACATCTCCAATGACCTGAGCTTCGAGAGATGAAGTCAATCCTAAGTGACAGGACAACTCAAGCCAACATCTGTGTGACTGTCATCGCACGTACATCCAGATTTGCCCTGCGACCGACGGAAATGACCAGCAGCTCCATCCTTTGTCAAAGTGGAAAGGATTTAAGTTTAAACACGGAACGTTTAGTAAAAGAGAACTTTCCTTAGGTGTTAAAATTTAGGAAAGAGGGTCATGGAATGCCACTCTCCAGGTGTCTTACATAAACGGGTTACATTCCTATCATATGAATGTGTTTAAATGTGGCCTTTCTGGGGGCTAAATTATGGCCTTTCAGAGCTTTGGTTCCATTGAGGTGACGAGAGATGAAGTCCAGTAAGAAGTTCTATGCGATATTGCAGCCGGCATAAGGTACCTCTATGTGCAGAGACAGCTGGCCCCGCCCCTGCCGCCGCCCACTTTCCAGGCATCCCAGGGTTAGGATTCTGCTCCATAATGTAAACCACCAGCCCTATTTATTAAAAATGGGAGGTAGAATGCACACTCCTACAAAGGAGTGTTAAATGAACAGTAAGCTCTCCAGTATCAGCTGGCCTGTGTTTTCCTTCCTTCTGGACACCAGGTGAAGTGTTACCACAAGAAGTACCGCTCGGCCACCCGCGATGTCATCTTCCGGTTGCAGTTTCACACCGGGGCGGTGCAGGGATACGGGCTCATGTTCGGGAAGGAAGAACTGGATAATGCCAATAACGGTGAGGGAGGGACCCCTGGAGGAGCTGCATGCTTGGCGGGTGGGAGGGGGGCTCCTGTGCTTGCTCATCTGTTTCTGCTCTATTCTTTCCACCTCTTCCTCAAGATCTATCAAAGAAAAACCATATAGAAAGACAATGAAACTGCCAGTATTTTCTGTGCCTCTGGGTCTGTTTAACAGGAGGCCTGGTGATGGAGCGGGTATACACTGGGCTTCAATCCGAAAGATCAGCAGGTGAAACCACCTGCTGCTTGGCGGGAGAAAGAGGGGGCCTTCTACTCTTGGACAGAGTTGCAGTCTGGGAAACTCACAGGGCCAGAGTGGGGTCCACTGCACTCGATGGGGATGAGTTTGCTTTTGAGTGTGGATACGTTGCATTCTGACTTGAGAACAGCATTGTTCTGACAGGAATAACAGGGCAGAATGAATCGATGGCGTCGATTTTCTGTTTTCGTTTCGCCCGGTGGGTCTGTGGGTTAGACATTGGATTAAGACAAGCAGTTAAAGCCCACCAGCCAGTCTGTGGGAGAAAAACGATACTGCCATGCTCCCATCAAGATGTACAGCCCGAAAAACTCTCCAGAGGTGTCAGAATCAATCTTATGCCTGGGGTTTGTTTTTTGGTTATCTCTAAATTTGCTGAAATGTGCTTTTCTCTCTTAGATGACCGTTTTCCTGACTATGGGAAAATTGAATTTGTCTTCTCAGCCAATCCTGAGAAGATCCAAGGTGGGTAGATTAATGCGAAATGCTGGATGACTTGCTGTCAAGAGAGGTGGAGGATGGTGGTGGGTGCATTCAGTGGTTGGAGGAGGCTCCCATCTTCGTGTGTCCTTGGACTCTTCGTTAAGGGGCTGGGGTCGGCCTTGAATATTGGACAAGGTGGTTTGGAAAAAAATAAGGTAAAAGAGGCCTAAGAAATGGCATGACTTAACCAAGTCACTCAGCAAAGTGGGTGCCAAGGTGTGTAGCACCTGGCGAGGTGTCCTGTGGATGGTCTCCATGCTCGGAGCCTTTGTCATTGGGATCTGTGCTGAGTGTTTACTTTTCATTTAACAAACAGTCAACGAGTTTGTTTATTTATTTTCAACAACTAGAGACAGTAGCCTGCAAATGTTTGTCCCCCAAACAAATACCTCTTTCTTATAAAAATACATTTTCAAAAAGAAAAAAGACCCTTCTTTATTGCCAAGATGAATGATTCAGTTCCATCCCTAGGGCTCATCTGCATAAAGGTCTTCATTCAGTTATTTAATAGCGATGGAACATATTTGCCCCTTTTAATATTCATTTATATAGAGATAGGCATGACTTGGATAGTAAAATCACCTTGGTGTTCTTAGAATGTTTTAAGTAAGGAACTGAGATCTCAAAGTACAGAAAACTTGGATGCAAATTGTGCCTGACCCCAACATCTGCTCAGGAACTGAGTTTTACCACTAGGCCCGCTTCCTGATCTAGAACATGATCTGGGGGTTCTGAGTTTTCATAAGTACCTGCCAGTAAGTCACTACCTCAGTCACTGCCAGGACACAGTAACCAAATGACAGATGCTCAACTCTCCTTTCCCCAGAGCAGTTGTACCTGTTGTGCCGTTTGTTGAAAATACACAGCCTCTCTAATTAGCCCAGTGATCTACATGCATAAGGGCTGGACAGGGAGCCAAGATGCCTCTCTGCTGCTGTTCATATCTGGCTAATTGCGCTGTTCGTATCTGGCTAATTGCTTTTATTGGGAAGCCAGATGGGTGGGGGTGCAGGTTTTCTGGAAGTAACACTGTTCGTCCGTGCCTCTGCAGACTCTGAGCATCTGCGCAATGACCACGGGGTGATTGTCGACTACAACACCGCGGACCCACTGATTCGCTGGGACTCCTACGAGAACCTCAGTGCAGATGGAGAAGGTG
>NW_022103904.1:18353431-18354809 GCF_000313985.2 Echinops telfairi
GTCTTTAAGACAGGTTTGTTTGTTCTTCTGGCAGTCCACAGTTCTTTCAACATTCTTCCCGAACACCATGATTCAAATGTGTCTTCTTCATTGCATTGTAATACTCCACTTTGTCTTTTTAAAATCATTTTATTAGGGGTTCATAAAACTCATCACAATCCGTCCATCCATCCATTGTGTCAAGCACATTTGTGTATTTGTTGCCATCATCATTCTTAAAACATTTTCTTTCTACTTGAGCCCTTGGTATCACCTCTTTCCACTTTGTCTTTTCAAACCGCTCTTTGAAATTTTCTCTTAAGCTCTTTTACTTCATCATTTTTTCCCATTTGCTTGAGTTAGTCTATGTTCAAGGATTAGTTTCAAGGTCTCTTCTGAAATTCACGTAGTTCTTTTCTTCCTTTCCTGTGTTTATAATGAATTTTGACTTTCTTTATATATGCTGCTTGGATCACTAGTGTCCTGAGATGGTCACTGAGTTCAAGTGGGTATACTCAAGGGTGTCTTTTGGCTCTCATAGACGTCATTTTTCCTCCCTTTTGTTTCATCTTCCCCTGTATATAAGCAATTTACCATCTGTTTCGTAATCAGCCCCGAGCCTTGCTTTTACTGATGATGACCTTGTCCATTGTCTATTCCCAGAAATATAGTCAATTTGATTCTCATGTATTACCTGGTGACGTCCAAATGGCCATACTGTGGCCGATTATGTTGGATAAAAAATGTATTTGCAATGAAGAAGTTATTGGTCTTGCAAAACTCTGTCATGCAGTCTCCACTTAGTTCCTATCACCTCGACCATATTTCAGTGGCCTTGAAGAGAGGTGTTTTACAAGAGTGGGTCTGGCTGTGGTTTATTTGTAGACTTGTACTAACATGCGAAGAGGAGAGAAGGAGGGAGTCCCGGAGGCTACTTCCAGGGAGACTTTTGGACATGGGGATTCCCACCATGTTAGAATGCTGGCTTTCCCTGGGTCACACACATGGGGAGGCTTCACCATCTCCATTTAACAGATGAAAGATTGACAGCCAGGAAGGAGCCCAGAACTATGAAACTCACCAGTGCTTGAGGATCCCTCCTGGCTTTGGGAAGGGGGAGAGGGAACAAGAAGAAAACACAAACAAGACAATAGCAACTGATTTGCACTGTCGTGAATGACATGAAGATTTATGGATGTGTTTGTGAATGGACATGTACATTATAGAATATATGCACATGGCTGGTGGAGCAAACAATTACTATGCTCATCTGGTAAGAGAAAGGGTGGCTATTTGAATCTACTTAGGGCAGTCTCAAAAATTAAATAACTAAAAGCCCTAACAATCTACTTCCTAAACACAAACCACTGATAACCCTGCAAAGTGCCTTCTCCTCTGA
>NW_022103904.1:18355044-18362988 GCF_000313985.2 Echinops telfairi
CACATATGCTTCCATCATTTTCAAAGCAGTCTCTTCCCACTTGAGCCCCTGATATCAGCTCCCCATTTCTCCCCACTCCTTCCCCCACCCACCTTCCCTCATGAACCCTTGATAAGTTATAGATTATTATTTTCATATCTCACATCATCCTCTGTTGCCCCTCACCCACTTTTCCGTGGTTCGTCCCCTGGGAGTGGGGTATAGGTTGATCCTTGTGATCAATTCCTCTTTCTCCCCTAACCTTCCCTTAATCCTACTGGTATGTCTACTCTCATTGTTGTCCCTGAGGGGTTTGCCTATCCTGGATTCCCTGTGTTGTGGGCTCTTTTATCTGTAGCATGTTCTGGTATAATCCAATTTGTAATGTAGAATTGGAGTCATGATAGTGGTGGTGGTGGGGGGGGAGAAGCACCAAAGAACTATAGGAAAGTATGTGTTTCATCGGTGCTGTACTGCACCCTGACTGGCTCATCTCTTCCCTGTGACCCCTCTGTGAGGGGATGTCCAATTGTCTACAGATGGGCACTGGGTCTCTACTCCATTCCCAACCCCAAACCCTCATTCACATTGGATATGATTTTGTTCTGGTCTTAGATGCCTGACACCTGATCCCATCGACACCTCATGATCACACAGGCTTCTTCCATGTGGGCTTGTTGCTTCTTAACTAGATTGCCGCTTGTTTATCTTCAAGCCTTTAAGACCCTAGACACTATATCTTTTGATAGCTGGGCACCATCAGCTTTCTTCACCACATTTTCTTATGCACCCATTTTGTCTTCAGTGATTGTGTCAGAAGGTAAGCATCACAGAATGCTGGATTGTTCCCCACTCACTTTTTTGAAGTCTCTCTCTCTACACACATACATAAAAAGAGAAAATATGTTTACATATATTTGCATATATCAAATATGTACTGGACACTCTGATGGAATCTGCCACCATATGGTGGCAGATTCCATCAGAGTTTCCAGAACAAGACATGCTAGGAGGAAGAAAAACCTCATGATCTACTTTTAAAAACCAACCAACAAAAATCCCACATCATGTTATCCAAAATAGTGCCGGGCGATGAGTCCCCAAGCTTGAAAGGCACCAAAGTACTCAGCATCCAATACAGTGCATTTCAGCAGTAGGTGTTACCGATGAAGAAGAGAGTGGCACAAGACTGGCAGTGCTTCGTTCTATTGCACGTGGGGTCACCACGAGTCAGGGCTGACTTCATGGCAGCTAACAATGACAACGATAAAGGAGAGGGGATGGATTTTTTTTGAAGACCATTAAATAACTCACAGATTGGCAAACCACGCCATGTTTGCTGGTGGTTTGAAAGTATGACTCAGACCATTTTTCTCTCTGGAGTGGTTGCCAAAACCCAGGGGTCTTCTCAGCAGGGACACCATGAGGGTACTGGTTCCAGCAATTTTCTGTCACTGTGCAGCTCAGCTCAAGGTTCAGTCCTGAAGAGGAGACTGAGTGGCTTGGTTGGATCATGTGCTTACTTGTGGCCCGAGTAAGCAGGTGCTGTACTGGCAGTGATGCAGGTGATGTGGCAGGTCAGCTTCTCAGAGGAGCATTGGAGAGCCATTCCCATGCTGAACCTAATGAATCACAGACACCCACATAGGTCAGCACTCAGCGTCCATTGGCTTTTCAAGGAGTTAGCAATGGAGAACTCATTGAGAGACACGCATAGTGTTTGTACCCAGCACATTGAAAGAATCCATTCAGTGAAAAGAGACCCTGAGTGCAATGTTGTCTAAGAATTCTTAAACTTTCCAAGTAGGTGGACCTCGTTCAAAGAAGTAGCCCTACTGACTCCCCCCAAAACCATGATGAAGTGAGCTCTTTGCTCTGCTTCCTTGTGCTCGAATGTTCCCTGATCTTGGCTTCCCCCTAACTTTCCATTCCCACAGTATATTAGAGCTGAGAGAGAGCAGCAATCAGAACCAAGGGTCAATATTGGATGCAGCCCAGAACACACTACTTAGCATTCTTCCTTTTCCAAAACCTGGGTTGTGACAGCCTCGTATCCCCTCATCCCACGCTAAGAAATTCCTGCAGAATTATATCTCAAGAGTTATAATAAACAAGCATGTAACCTTTTTTAATGAACTCTTGTGAACTCCTTCTTTTCTTTTTTTTAAAGATCATTTTATTAGGGACTCTTACAGCTCTTATAATATTCCATACATTAATTGTATCAAATATATTTGTACATAGGTTGCCATCATTATTATCTAAACATTTACTTTCTATTTGAGCCCTTGGCATCAGCTCCTCTTTTTACTCTCCCTCCAACCCCTCCCACCCTTGTGACCTCTTGATAAATTATAAATTATTATTATTTTCATATCTTACACTGATCGCTGTTTCCCTTCCCCCACACTTTCTTCTGCCTCTTCTCCCCACCTCCCCCACCATACCCTCCAGGTATCACTACTCTTATTTCTGTTCCTTAGGGGGTTATCTGAGCTGGATTGCGTGTGTCCTGAGCTCTTATCTGTACCTGTGTACATGCTCCAGCCTAAACTGCAGTGCAAAGCAGGATTGGGGTCATGGTAATGGGGGGTGAGGAAACCTCAAGGAATCAGAGGAATATTAAGTTTCATCAGTGAATTCCTTTCTTGGGATAAAAAATTAGGGACACAGAATGTGTCTTTGTCTCCAAAGAGGTAAGTTTTATGCATTTTAAAAATACTTAAAACCGATGCTTGTATTAATATTGTTGAAGCTTCAGACTAGCAAAAATGGAAAAGGACTGCCCCTCTCCCTATCTGGAGATGAAGCACTTATCATTGAATGTATTTTGGGCATGAATTTTGAATACAGATAACAACGGTATCATTCTATTCATTGTTCTTGACCTGAATTTTTACTAACCCACATACCTAAGCGTCTGTGTACACCTTTCGATAATTTTCCCCTTTCTGGATTCACTGATAGTGCTGGATTGTACTAGAGGGATTACCAAAATGCATTTAGTCTCTGTGATTGCGCTGATGTGAGTTTCTAAGGTTTTAGAATAAGTGCCTCAACCCGCACTTATTACGAAAACATGCCGACGCCTCAGACTTTGGATCCTCCTGCCGAGTCATCTGTCAGCGGGTCTGTACCGCCCCCTTGATGAGAAACCTCTGTTTTGAATTTCCTTCTCGTTGTGAACACCTCAAGCTCCTCGGCCATATCCACGGTGGTGAGGCTTCTTTGGGGCTGAAGAGGTCTCCGTTCCTCAGAAGGCCTCTTGCTGTCCCCATCTGTCCCGTGAGTCCTGCCACTACCTGCACAGCTTGGGTCCTTGGAGAAGAGCACAGATGACTCCAGCCTCAGCCATTAGCTGGGCACTTGATGGGCTAGGGAGGAAGGTTCTAGGCACATCTTTGCCAGGGCTACGGCTTAGTTCTTGGAGCTATGTCTTTGAGAGCAAAGGGCAATTTGGCATCTTGTGAAATGCTTTCTTCTAGATGGAAGATGATGAATTCCACCTGGCTGTCTTTTCACCTTACCCTGTCTCCGGTCCCTCCTGAACTGCATCGATGCACAGAAATCCATGACTTTCTGGAATTCACATTTCCTAGCTGCCTTCAGTTGAGGTGTTTGTTGGAAGTGCCTCCATCGTTTAATCCCGCAAGCAACATTCTCTTTACTGAGAAATACACTGGCACGAAATGAGATCACACATGATCCAGGGATGAGAAGCAGCTCGTTGTAACACTGGTGCGATACACATGTGATTCCAGTGGCTCTAGGTGATGTCTGAGTGCTGGTGTAGCCTGACCCTTTGTTTGTCTGTTTGGGTGCCTCGCTGGTGTTATTGTTTGCTTTATAGACCTATTCATTTTGGCCTGAAAGTTGAGTCAGGGTGAGTTATTTCCGGGCTGGACGTGTGACTGAGGGCCATAGTCTCAGAGGTTCTGTCAATCTCTATCTAATGAATGAGCCTGGTCTTTTTTTAAAATCTTGAGTTTCGTTCCACATATTTCTCCCACTCTGTCCAGGACTTTCTCTCTTTTTTTCTTTTAATCATTTCATTAGGGGCTCATACAACTCTTACCACAATCCACACATACATCAATTGTGTAAAGTGCATTTGTACATTCATTGCCCTCATCATTCTCAAAACATTTCCTCTCCACTTAAGCCCCCGGCATTAGGTCCTCCTTTTTCCCCTCCCTCCCGGCTCCCCCCTCCCGCATGATCCTGTGATAATTTATAAATTGTTACTTTGTCATATCTTGCCCTGTCCGACGTCTCCCTTCACCCACTTTTCGGTTGTCCGTCCCCCAGGGAGGAGGTCACATGTAGATCCTTGTAGGCAGTTCCCTCTTTCCTGCCCACTGTCCCTCTGCCCTCCCAGTATCGCCACTCACCCCACTGGTTGTCCAGGACTTTCTCATGTGACCCATTGCAGCGTGGCCAGTGGTGGCAGCCAGCCACCACCTAGCGAGGACATTAGCAGATTCTGGCAGTTCTTTCTCCTTGCTTTGCGTTGTGTCTCATCAGCAGATGAGGGTCCCGAAGACCCCAATCACACAGGCTTCACCCTATTCCTGTCCGCATGGTGTACTCCACTCCGAAGCACAGTGCCTTCTCCATCGCGGTTTGAGTGCAGTCTAACGCGGGGTCCTATCCTCCGGCACTCTCTGACAATGGTCTGAAGCGATGCATAACGTTTTCAGTGGCTGGACAGCTGATTCCTTCTTTAGAATTTGTTCCTTGTCTGGAAATTGCTGAAACCAGTTCACTTCGGGTGACCCAACTGGCTTATGCCAGTGACATAATCTCCTGCATGACAGCCGCACGCACGTCGCCACAGTATTACAAACTGACAAACGCGTGGTGGGCATCCTCATATAACGCAGAATGAACAGTCTCATTCCTCACCAACTTCACAGATGCCCTTCAACCTAGGGTGCTCATGTTCCACCCCTTTATCGTGGCCCACAGGGCTCTTATTGCGAGATTTTATGGGCAAATCCTGAACAAGGTAGAACGCATCCAGAGAAGATGAGAGCAATACACAGGATCAGTGCACTAATCAACACTCAACCATGTCAAAGGGTAGGACATGATCAGGAACTGATGGCACTGGAAGAAGGCCAGGCTGCAGTGAAAGCGCGAAAGAAAGAAAGGAAAAACAAAGACAAACACTTCAGGAGGGTGCCCGCTGAAAGGTTCCCACAAGCTGGTGAAGCACTGCAGGCCTTCGCTTGTCCCTGCGAAGAGATCTGAGAGCCAGCTGCCTGACCAGCTGGTGGTGAGGGATCCACAGTTGCATCCATCCTAAAGAAAGGTGCCCTAACACAGTGCACAAATTACCAAACGATAATACTGATATCACATGCCAGTAAAATTTTGCTGGAGATCCTGGCTACAGCACTCTATCCACCAGGTTCTGCCACCCCTTGAAGCCAGACTCAGAAGAGGACATGGGGTGAAGCCTGTCAATGCTGAAATCAGAAGAGTCTTGGCTGAAAACAGAGGATACCAGGAAGATGCTTATTTGTGTTTTATTGACTCTGTGAAGGCATCCAACTGTGTGGGTCACAACAAACTAGGGCTGACCTGGAGAAGAATGGGAATTCCAAAACACTTCATTGTGTTCACCCGTGACCTATACATGGCCCACGAAGCAGTCTTTTGCACAGAACAAGGGACCACTTCCTGGTTTAAAATCAGGAATGATGTGTATCAGGGTTGTAGCTTTCACCATACTTGTTTAACTAGTATGCTGAGCAAAAAATGTGAGAACATGGACTATGAAGAATAACGCAGCCTCAGTATAAGTGGAAGGTTAATTAACAACCCGCAATGTGCACATGAAACCATGCCTGCTGAAAAGGAGGGCTTGAAGCCGCTGCTGCTGCAAGTCAAAGAATGCCCCCTTCAGTGTAGACTGCAACTCAATGTAGGGAGAAGGAGACAGAAATCCTCACAGCTGGACAGTGGATAACATCACGATACATGATGAAAAGATTGGTGTTGCCAAGGATTTTGTCTTGCTTGGATCCACAATCAGTGCTCACGGAAGCAGCAGCCGAAAGATCAGATGATGTATTGCCTTAGGTAGATCTGCTATATTAGACCTTTTTAAGTGTTGAAGAACAAATATGTGACTGTGAGCACAGCAGTGTGCTTCACCCAAGTCATGGTACTTTCGATGGCCTTATCTGCAAGGGAAAGGGGGACATTGAATAAGGAAGACAGAAGAAGAATTGAGGCATTCGAATTATGGTGTTTGTGAAGAATATTGAAAGTACAACGGACTGAAAAGAGAACAAACAAATCGGTCTTGAAAAAAGGTATGCCCTAATGCTCCTTAGCAGCGTGGATGGTGAGAGTTCATCTCTTATACTTGGGACATGTTATAAGGAGGGCCCCATCCCCGGAAAAGGACATCGGGCTGGATAAAGTAAGAGGGCAGCCACAAAGAACAGCTCTCAATGAGATGGATTGACCTGGTGGCTGCGCCGTTCACCTCAAACACAGGCACAGTTCAGAGGACAGGAAAAGCCTGAGCCGTGTTTCATTCTGTTGAGCACAGGTCTCTATGAGTCAGCACAGGTGCAACCCCAGTTTTCAGAAGAGATTGCCAGGCTTCTTGTTATCATCTGGTGTAGTCTAAGGCTCTGCTGACACGTTTACACCACGGGTGACAAATTCCCACTAGAATTTGAGATACCAGTAGCACAGATTCTAACATCTCAGCAGCTTGCAAGCCTGCACAGTACAGCAACCTGACAGACCAACGATGACCCATTTCCTTAGAGCCTACCTGCCATGTGCTTGTTGCTGTGGGGGGTTGGGGGGAGAAAAATCAAGCAGAACCTCTCATGGGGAAATCATGGCTTTCCAATAGACTGTGGCAGGTATCGTTAATTGGGGATGTGCAAGAGAATGGAAAAGAATAGAAAAGCAACGATTCATAAAAAGTAACAAGATGATGACCCTTCTGAGCCAGGAATGAAGAGAAAGGGCCTTTCTGACCACAGGCACATGCCAGTAGTGAGCTTGGAAGAAGAATTACCAGCAGTGGCTGAGACAGCCCATTTGGATCACAGGGTGTGCTGAGGGCAGCAGCAGGCCCAGAATGGTGGGAGGTGGAGTTCACACTCAATGGGAAAACCCTGAGGATCCTGGATTCTTTTCTGGGTTAATAATGAGGATCCCAGGAGTGATCTGCCCAGAGCTGTGATCCAGAATGGTAGCACAGGAAATCCATGGAATGCTCCAGGAAAGCCCAGAGCCTGGAGCAGGGGAGGAGAGCAAAGTAGTTTCTGGAGTACCCCAGCCAAGACTGCTGATGCCTGGGCCCTTGGTGAGCCTGTGCAGTACGGGCGACTTCTGAAATGAGGAGGCAGAGGAATGCATCTAAGATAGATGCAGATACCAGGTTGAAGCTAGAAAAGGTTGCTGAGGGCTTGATCTAACCTTGTGTGATGGCATTGAGTGCAGCCCAAGAACTCCGTATGTGTCAGAGTGGACTAGTGCTCCATTGGGTTTTCAGTGGTAAGCTTTTGGAGAAAAAAAATCACCAGGTCTTTATTCTGAGGTATGTCTGGGGAGATTTGAACCTGTAAACTTTTTGGTGAACCCGTGAAGTCCTTAACGGTTGTTTCCACTCGGGGATGACTCCCCTGTTCTCAATCCTTCTTTCTTTTTTAAAAATCATTTTATTAGGGACTCATACAACTCTTACCACAATCCATGCATACATTAATTGTGTAAAGCACATTTGTACATTCATTGCCTTCATCATTCTCAAAATATTTGCTCTCCACTTAAGCCCCTGGCATTAGCTCCTCATTTTTCCCCTCTCTCCTCACTCACACCTCCCTCATGAACCCTAGATAATTTATAAATTATTGTTTTGTCATATCTTGCACTGTCTGATGTCTACCTTCACCCATTTTTCTGTTGTCCATCCCCCATGGAGGAGGATAT
>NW_022103904.1:18363779-18366280 GCF_000313985.2 Echinops telfairi
CTAGCTCTTTCCTCTATTTCCTTTGACTTTCCTCTTGTCCCACTATCATGTTCAGCCTTCATTTGGGTTTCAGTATAATTCCTCTCAGTTACATTGTCCTGGTCACACCCTACCAGGCCTCTTACACCCTCCTAACCACCAATTTGGATCACTTGTTGATCCCTTGTCTCTGGGTTTGTTAACACCACTACCTTTCCCCCCACCTCCCCCTCTCCCATGTCCCACCCCAGGAACTGTCGGTCCTGTTGTTTTCTCATCCAGATTGTTCATCCAGCCTATCTTAGTTAGACAGACCTGTGGAGATAATAACATGCACAAAAACAAGACAGAATAAAACCAAGCAACAAAATGAAACAAAACAAAACAGCAACAACAACAAGCCAATGACAAAAAACAAAACACAGCAACAAGAAAGAAAAGCTTGTAGTTAGTTCAAGGACTGTTTGTTGGCCTTTAGGAGTGTTTTCTGGTCAAGTCTGTTGGGGCACCAAGCCCTGGCCCCAAATTCCATTTTTGTTATTCCCTGGGGACTTTATTGCTCTACTTCCCTTGCTGCTGTGTTCCACGCCCTTAGTGTTTTGCCTCGGTGTGGTGGGATCAGATCGGGGGAATTCCCACACTGCGTCTCCAGTGTTGTCCCCTGGAGGGCCATGGGTCGATGAGGGAGGTCGTGTCTCATAGTGGGGCCGGCCATGTGGTCCTCTCTGTGGTCTCAATCCTCCTTTTTATGCTGCAGCTCAAACCCCTGCCAGTCCAGAGGAGTACAGGCCGAGGACCACTACATTGCCAGCTTTGGATTCTGCTAATTTGAGCTGATAGCTTTGGAGACATTCCGAGGGTTTAGGCTTGGCTTTCCAGACAACCACAATTGTTTCAAAGTTCCCTCTGAAATAGGCAGCCTGGCGGGGAGTCAGATGTCTTTAGCACATCCACATAGAAAATGTACTCCTGGTAGGGCTTCAGTGCTATGCCAAGTCCCCAGTACTTGGATGCTGATGGGGACAAGTTGGATCAAGAGGCGCCTGGCCATCACTTTGTGAGGTGATGGCTGGAAAGGTGCTCATGGGAAGAGCCACATTAAGTTGGATCCATTCAGGTACTGCCCTTTCGAAACTGTGTTTTAAAGCTTTTCTACTAAGAAACGGTTGTTGAGTTTTAAGATTTGGCAAAGTGAAAAGTTTCTTGACTCTGTAGTGCAAAGGGAAGGGTGCTGGACTCTTACACTTACATCAAAGTTTACGTCCTGGCTCTGCCCGCTGATAGACCGGGTCCTGGCAGGACCCTGCCTGCCTGACACTCGGCTTTGTCATCAGGGCAGCAGGGCCTGCTATCCATCCCATACGTGGTCTACCTTGTTTGGTGTGCTTCAGGACACAGTGTCTGGACACTGTAGCCACTTAACGAGTGCCATGGTTCTCTGTGCACAGATAGGAACATTTCTTTTAGCTTGCCCCAAAGAATAAACTTATATTGTTGTAGTTGTTGTTGTTGTTGCTAGGTGCCATAGAGTCGACTCTGACCCATCTCGACCCCATGCACAGCAGAATGTAGCACTGCATGGTCCTGGGCCCTCCTCACAATTGCTCCAGTGCAAGAGCCCATTGATGCAGCCACTGTGTCAACCCATCTCCTTGGGGGCCTCCTCTTCTGTACTGCTGCTCTGCTCTACCAAGCAGGATGTCCTTTGCTAGGGACTGGTGTCTCCTGAAGATATGTCCAAAGAATGTAAAATGAAGTCCTGTCATCCTGGCCTCTAAGAGGCACTCTGGCCTTACTTCTTCCAACACCGGTCAGTTTGACCATGTGGCAGTCCATGGTACTTCGTATTCTTCTCCAGCACCACAGTTCAAATGCATGGATTTTCTTCAGCCTTTCTTATTCAATGTCCAACTTACACAGACAGTTGAGGTAATAGAGAATACCATTGGCTTCAGTCAGGCGCACCTTAGTTGTCAAAGTAACATACTTGTTCTTCGACACTCTAAAGAATCCCTATGCAGCTGATTTATCTAATGTAATGTGTCTTTTGATTTCTTAACTGCTGCTTCCATAAGCATTGATTGTGGATTCAAGTAAAACAAAATCGGGCCGGCCCCAATCCCAACTATAGCCCTACTTCCCGCAGAAGAATTTAATTTAGAGGACAGCTCTGAAACTACAGCTCAGGTAGTGAAACATGTCTGATCAGAGCACATGGGAGCAAATGAAGGGAGACGAAGAGAGAATGGAGCACATCCTGATCCACCAAGCCCTGAGGACCATATTCCCACTCAGAGCAGTCTAAGCTCAGAGAGGACCATAGGGCTGGCCCCACTAGAGATACAACATCCCTCGCTGACCCATAATACTACAGGGACAACACTGGAGACACAGTACAGGAATTGAACCCAATCTGACCTTACCACACTGAAGCGAAACACAAAAGGTATGCAACAGAACAGCAAGGACAACAGAGCAACAAATTCCCCATGGAATACCAAAAATAGACTTTGGGGCCACAG
>NW_022103904.1:18367433-18384972 GCF_000313985.2 Echinops telfairi
GGACAACAGAAAGGTGGGTGAAGGGAGATATTAGACAGTATAAGATATGAGGAAATAATAATAATTTATAAATTATCAAGGCTTTGTTAGAGAGGGAGGATGGGGGAGGGAGGGGAAAAATGAGGAGCTTATATCAAGGGCTCAAGTAGAAAGAAAATGTTTTGAGAATGATGTTGGCAACAAATGTACAAATGTGCTTGATACAGTGTATGGATTTTGATAAGAGTTGTATAAGCCCACAATAAAATGATTTAAAAATAACTAAATTAAAAAATTTTTTTAAAGTAAAATAAACTCCTTAACAACTTCAACCTTTTCTCCATTCATCATGGTGTTCACTATAGGTCCAGTTGTGAGGATTTTGGTTGTCCTTACATTGAGTTGTAATCCACACTGAAGGCTACAGATTTTTAGTAAGCAGTTATTTTTTAGGGCACGCATATGAAAAACAGCTGGTAGAATTTAACCTGCACAGTGTCAAATGATGGCATTATCTACTGTAGATGGGCCATTTTGCCCTGCTTAGTGCCTCAGAAAACACCTTCCTTTGACTTCTTTGACTTCCATCCTCCCAAGCCAGGGGTATCTTTCCAGGATGGATCGTGTAATCCAAACAGTGAATCCTCCTTGTCCCTTGATAAGGTGCTCTGTGTCCAACATAGCAATGCGTCCATTGAGGAGGGCAAAGGAGTCAGTTTATCCAGAAAGCACATGTTCCTCTCTCTATTAAGAGTACAGAATAGAAAAAGGTTTGACTGCTAGTTCTTTAAGTACCTGGAACACTGTGAGAAGAACAAAATGTCATGAAGACAATTTGACAAATCATCCCAGGCCCAGAAGTGTCATCACGTCTAGAGTCCAGTCCTTTCCCTTTCTAACCCAATTGGTATCAGGGTAATGGGTTAGCTTGAGTTGGGTACCAGGGGCACCACTGGTGACCGGCCAGGTGAGAGGAGATGCCCAGGAGAGAGCCGAGAGATGTGGAGAGGGTGAGAGGCTTGCTGAGTCTGTCGGTCTCCTGTTCTCTCACTGACTGGTGGGTCATTTCCACCCTTTGTACCTGCCATCCCTCTGGGAGCTTACACATGCCACACACTTCTGTTGCACAAACCTAACTGAAGCCAAAGTGCTCACCTTTGCAGGCCTTGATTTGCTTGCCTGGGAAACAGTGGTCGACGTCTCATTTTAAAACGACATAAATCAAGTTTGCCATTGAAATTCAAAGAAGTCATCACATGAATCATGCAGTCCAGTACAAATTCACATGAGTTCATTCAAGTCCTGAGTTGTGGTCCTGGCAGGAAGGAACCTATGACCTCGGAAAGACAGAGGGGAGGGACTTGGCTCCTGGCCCATGCACAAACCCTGGGCCTTTGTACCTCCCAAGCAGAAGCAAGAGAGTCACAGCTTCAATCCTCTCTGGGCCCCTAAATTTTCACTCAACAAAGCCCCCTATACATATTGGCACAGGCCTGAAATGTCCTGAAATGTTCTTGATGTGCTTGTGTATCTGGGATCACTGGGTCTTCCTAGAGCCAAGCCAACTGGATGCTATTTCTATATTGTTTTTCTTGCTACTATTTCTAATTAGTATCAATGTTGACAGTGTTCTGTGATGGCCATGGTCTAAGTATACAACAGTGATTTTTTTTCTTGTGTCCTGGACTCTGCTTTCTGAGGCTGGGTTCATTGAATGCTAATACCCAGCTCAACCTTGCTTTGATATTGACAGTTTGGACATTTTATGGAGGTACGAGAGGCTCTTCTGCGCCAGGGAGTTGTGTTTGGCTTCAAACTTGAGGGGTCTCACAGGGCCATGGTTTCAATGGTTCCACAACCTCTCACTGACCAGTTGTTCTTTTTTATAATTTTGAGTTTTCCACATATTTTTTTTCCCACCAACTAAAACAAGAACCATCTATTATCCTTTCAGAGCAGTTGGTTGAAGTAGTCAGGAACCATCTGGTCTACTTTCAGACTTGAAGTTACTGGAGTTTGCATAGTCCATTAGTACTTGGGACTAATATTTCTTTTTGTCTTTGATTTTCTTCACTCTTCTTTACTCCAGACGGGGAGAGACCAATAAGGACTTTAGATAGCCACACACAAGATTGAAGATCCAACTTGCTGCTTATCATAACTGGATGTGCAACATTTCTTTGTAGCCCCTGTTGTTCTAGTTGACCTGGATGGTCCCTGAGAATGAGTTCCTACACCCAGCAACTCATTCCCTCAAGATATTTGCTTTTGGCTAAGAAACAGTCATTATTTTGCACCTTATGTGCTCTACTCTTAGTCATCAAGGTATTTGCAGCACATGTAAATCTATATGTAGAAGTATCTGTCAAACCTATATTATTTATTCAGGGATATGTTCTCATTATCCATCCATTCCCCCATAGCTGTTCAACTAAGATGTCGGTCTAAGTGTCAATTGATGTTGTCATTTGGTGCCAGCGAGTCAATTCCACTCTTAGCAACCCTTCCCACTCTTGTTTTCATGCCTGAACGCATCATTGCAGCCAATATATCTCATTGAGGGTCTTCCTCTTTTTCACTCCCTCTCTACTTTCCCAACCATAATGTCCCTCTCCAGGGACCAGTCTCTCCTGACAACATGCCCAATGTATGTAAGGCCAAGTCATGCTTCCCTTTCCTCCAAAGAAAACTCTGGCCATACTTCTTCCAAGACAGATTTGTTTGCCCTTTTAGCAGTCCAGGGTACTTTCAATTTTCTTTATTCGTTATCCAACTTTCACATGCATATGAAGCAATTAAAAATACCATGGCTTCAGTTGATGCAAAATTATCCTCAAAGTAACCTCAGTTGATGCAAAATTATCCTCAAAGTAACCTCTTTGCTTTTCAAGACTTAAATGAAGTCTTGTGCAGCAGATTTACCCAATACAGCACATCATTTGATCTCTTGACTGTTGCTTTCATGAGCATTGATTGTGGATCCATGTAAAATGAAATCCTTAATCCAGTCTTTTCTCCATTTATCATGATGTTACCCATTGGTCCAATTGTGAGCATGTTGGTCTTCTATACTTTGAGTTGTAATTCACACTGAAGCCGACAATCCTAGATCTTCATCAATAAATGCTTCAAGCCCTCCTCAGGTTCAGCAAGCCAGTTGTGTCATTTGCATACTGAAGGTTGTTAACAAGCCTTCCTCCAATCATAATACTACATTTTTTCTTCATATATTCCAACTTCTCTGATCATTTGCTTCCCTACAGTTTGAATACGTATGATGAGAGGATACGACCCTGATGCACACTTTCCCTGGTTTTAAACCAGGTAGTACTCCCTTGTTCTGTTTACGCAATTGCCTGTTTATCCATGTACAAGTTCTTCAGGAGCACAAGAAAATTTTCTGGAATTCCCATTCTCCTGAAGGATAGTCATAGTTTGTTATGATCCATACAGTTGCATGCCTTTGCAGGGTCAAGAAACAAGTAAACAGCTTTCTGATATTCTCTGCTTTTTGAGCCAATATCCATCTGACATCAGCAACGGTACCCTTTGTTTTTCAAATCCATCCTCTTCTGAATCCAGCCTGAGTCTCTGGCATCATCTACCGGTCAGTGTACTGCTGCAACTGTTGTTCCATAATCTTCAGCAGAATTTCACTTGCTTGTGATGTTAATATTGTTTAATAATTTGAGCGCTCTGTTGGGTCACCTTTCTTTGGAATGGGTACAAGTATGGATCTCTTCCAGTCAGTTGGCCTGGTAGCTGTCTTCCAAATTTCCCGGCATCAACAAGTGAATGTTTTCAGTGCTTCTTCAATTTGTTGAAACATTTCTATTTGTTTCCCATCAATTCCTGGAGCCTTGTTTTTGGCTAATGCTTTCAATGCAGCTTGAAACTCTTCCATCCATTGGTAGATGATTGTTACTGCAGGATTGTGTATGTAGTACTTAACCTGTATTGCACTGAACTCTCGTGCTTCTCCAAGTGTCTTCCTTTGCCTTCATCATTGCATGCTGATCTCCCTCTTTACTGTAAGTTATGTTTCTCTTCGACCACATTGATACACTTATATGTACCATATCGTTTGTGGGTTACCCTCCTTTCCCTCTTTTACCTGGTAACCTTCAAACAGTGTTTCTTTCTATGAGTAAACTTTTTCTTTTCCGTTGTTTTTTTTTTGAGTAAACTTTTTCTTAACTTTTTATAGTCATGGTCTCATACAATATTTGTCCATTTATGATTAGCTAATGCCACTGAGAATAATGCCCTTCAGGTTCATCCCTGTTATGTGGTGTTTTGCAGATCCATCATTATTCTTTAACATAGAGATTCCGTGAAGTTTACATGGCGTGGATACTTATTCTACTTGTTCATTGATGAGCACTTAGGTTGTTTTCATCTTTTTGCTATTATGAATGGGATTGCAGTAAATGTGAATGTGCATATATCTATTTGTATTAGAACTCTTGTTTCTGTAGGATACATACCTAATAGTAAGATGGCTGAATCATATGCTATTTCTAATTTCAACTATTTGAGGAAGTGCTTACACCATTTTACAGCCCCACCAGTAGTTATAAAAGTTCCAATCCCTCTGCCTCCTCTCCAGCATTTGATGTTAAAAAAAAAAACAGACTTGCTATTCTGCTGGAGTGACATGATATTTCATTGTTTTGATTTGCCTCTGTTTGATGGCTAAAGATCATTAGCATTTCTTGACTTGCTTGTTGACCACCAGAGTATGTTCTTTGGTTAAATGCCTCTTTATATCCTTTGCCCATATTTTTAATTGAGTTGCTTGTCTTTTTGCTGTTGAAGTATTAAGGTTTTTTTTAAAAAAAAAACTATTTTAAAGATTGTTTCTTGTTCATTACGTCATTGCCAAAATGTCTCCCAGTTGGTATGTTCTCTCTCTCTCTCTTTTTTTTTTTAACCATTTCTGGTGAAGAACATCAATGTACTGCTGTTTTCATAATGTTTAATAGTGTATTTCTACCATGTAACAGGGTATACATTCTTTGATGATGTTTACAGTTTGGGGTCTTTAATCCATCTGGATTTAGTTTTTGTAATATGATCAAGGGGTATGGATCCTATTTCCTTTTTTTTGCAAATTAATATCCAGTTTTGCCAGCACCCATTTGCTAAGAGATGATTTCTTCCCCATCTAGTGCATTTCAGCTTTTTGAAAGATCTGTTCTCCAGAGGGGGAAATCACACCAAACAGTTTAGAGGTCTCTTGTATTACTTTGCCCACTATTTTGATATTCTCAGGAAAATCACCCAGCCTTTTCTTCAGTAGGTTTATAACATCACACCCAATATCACAACACTTTCAGGTTAAGTGGTTTGCAGCTTTTTTAAAGTACTATGAAACAATCAAGCTCCCTTTTGGCCAAGCACAGGCAGAGCCATAAAAAAATGGCATTGTTTCCAGAAAGTTAATGCTCATGGCCTGACTCGGGGCTGTGGAATGCAGCCCACTAGTGGGGCCCGAATGGAAATTACAGCCTTTTGAGTGAACCACTCCGTGGCTGTCGGCAACCTACATAACAGGATCTGCTGAATGCCAGTGATAGTACCAAGTGCTGTAGATCCATCCGTGGTGGCATACAGCAACTTAACTATACAGTTACCATCAACAGAGAGAAAACCCACCCTCAGCCATAAAGCCATAAAGGAAATATTCCTTTGAACCTTTAACCAGTTTCTTTCACTAAAAGATCCTTGATCTGTTTAAAATTATTTATGTTCCTTTGTCCAGTATCTGTACTTTAGTGGTTGTTGTGGGGTTTTTTCTTGCATAGTTGGCAACCATACAATGTAAAAGTATGGGTCCAAGATTTCTGAACACAACCGAGACGCCAGCCCATCTCTGCATATAGACTTGGCTTCACAGCTTGGCAGGGCCCCAGACACTCAGGAGAGACACAGACATTCCGATTCTTTCCACCTGTGTTTCTAATCTTACTTCCTTTAATGTATTGTCTTTAAAGAAAAATGTTAGGTGATCATTGTCTTAGTGTTTTTCCTACTGGAATGATGCTCTTTGCAAAGGGAGAACAATTATGCTGACTCGCTTGATCAGAAAGTGGGATAAAAATGTCACTCAAAATTTATTCCTGATAAAAAATTTCCATCGAACTCACACAAGAGGTGCATGGTGATCCATAATTTTAAAAGACCTTTCATTGTGAGTTTGAGCTGAATTTTTTCTCACTGTAAGTCATAGGGGCCTCTGTGGCCATTCAGATGATTTACTGGAGTGTGAGGGGGATTCAAAAGGTTTGTGGGAAGCTGGAATGAAAAGGTAATGGAATTGCTCCACAAACTTTTTTCAAGCTTCTTTTCGCATGCATCATTAAGCGGTGGCTTTTATAAGAGCTCTGATCCTAAGGTAAGACGGCAGCTATCCACATGGGCTTTCATCGTTGGCATTGAGTGTGTTCTGTAAACTTAAAGGGTGCAACATGCGGGTGCACTATAGCAGATACCTAGTCAAGCCCTCACCCTCCAGAGAGAGGCATGTGCTGAAACCCACCACGGTGAAATGTAATGAGATGCGAGTGCAAAGGAGTTGCTTAGCAGAATGCGGGGGCTTGGGGTGTGGAAGGAAACTATGCAAAATATGCTGAGTGCGGTCCACACTGAAAACAGGCCACCTTGAGCTCTAAAGATAGGCCAGTTCCCAGGAGATGGAGGGGTCAAAAGACCAACATCTTCCAGATGGATATTTGAAAGAAAGCAAATGAAGGCCGAGCCTTTGGGTTATGAACTGAAGCAGGTGAGGTCTGCCTTCACAGTCAACTCGGATGGGGAGTCCGAGAAATCAAAGCTTACTCAGATGGAAGAGCAGGCATGTGGTCGGATTCTCTCTGGAAGCACACTTTTCTCCGCCTCCTCACTCCTCCAGAGTTCAAATTTCACTAAAGCTGATTGCTCCAAACTCCACCCTCGTGTTTACATTGCACAGCCTTTTGGCTGAATCAAAGTCCCACGCTAACCCAACAAGATCACCTACCTTTGGCGGTCGCTGCAGCCGGAGGCTGGGAACCTGGTGAAGGAGGAGGCGGACTCTCCCCTCAATTTCTTTTCTGTCGCTGTTGAAACTTTGCTTCTAACACAGATCAGAGACTTTCAGGACTGCGGAGGCAGGTAAGCAGAGCATGTGCATCTGTGTGCACTTCGGTGTATGTGTGGGTGGCCGCCTGGCAGGCCCAGGGAGCCAAGCCCAGAGACTCCCAGGTTAGAAAAACCTCCAGAGAGGTGGCAGTGGGTGCAAAACACAAGAGGGGAAAGGTTATGTAATAGATGAGCCAGAAGCTGTAGCCAGGAAAGACATTTGAGCCAAGGGCTGGTCTTGGTTTGCCTTGACAAGGCACATACATTTTACAGCGTACAGCTATGTATACGTCTGTCAAGTCCTGCTCTCGGGCATCTTGGGCCCAGGGGAGTGCCATCCAGGACTGGTACAAACAGACCAGCTTGCGGCTGCCTGGCTCGGGCTGCGTCTGGTTAACTGACAGCAGCTCCTGTTTACCTAGCTGGCTTGAGTTTGAATGTGTTTTCACAAGCCCAGAAGGGCCTGAAAGGAGCTAGTCTACAGAGTCAGAGGGCTGCAACAATAAATGACTTTAGTGCAACCAGCCCATGTCGGAGCTGTGGGTTCCCTGGGGGCATGGGGTGGGGTGTGTGTGTGGGGAACAGGCTGTCCTGTGGAGCAGGGCTAGTCAGATTTGACTTTGCATATGGGCCAGGTGGTGCATCCTCCAGGTTTGGGGGCCACCCATCATGCCATCAGTGCTTTCTGAACCCGGGGGTCGTTGACGTTCACGTTCTAGGGGCTGTGTCTCAGGGCCACCAGCAACACTTAGCCTGTAGCCTCGAGTGCGTGAGACACGTGTGTCTCTGAGGTGAAAGGTCTTCCCTCTTGGGTGGATTGGGAGAGATGGGACAGTCCTATTTGGAATGCCCCATTCCTGCTCGTGTTCTTTCTGTCTACTCCGTGTTCCTCTAAGAACTTACGGCCCGTTGGATTTTCAGGGCCCACAGAGCTCAGCTTCACGCCACTGTCCAGCCATGCAGTCCTTGCCCAGGTTTCTAGCATGACTCCCACCCACGAAACTTCCTTCGTGTGAGCTGTCCCATGGGTGCAGTTCTATTTCCAGCCCCGCTCTGGCCGCAGGCTTCCAGCCTGGCACTTCACAGGAGTCTTTTCGTAAGGTGACCAGATTTAAAGCGGGACATCATTGACCCGGGGGGCGGGGGTCTTGATGAAAAATTTAGTCTATATGGACCAAATAGACCATTCCCTAGCTTGTTATGCATTCTTTCCAAAAGAATCAGGACTTTTTTAAAACACCAAAAAGCAGGAGTGTCCCTTCAAAAGCGGGGCGTCTGGTCGCCTTAGACTCTTTTGTTGTGTGTGTTTGGGTGCCGGACAAGGAGTTTTCTCTTACAGGTGAGACTGACCACCGAACGATGTTTTATCTTAAAAGGAAGCTGTTTCCACACTTTCCCCTCAGGAGCCTTTGTGGTGTAGTGGTCATATGTTGCGCTGCTAACCACAAGGTTCCCAGTCTGAAACCATCAGCTGCTTCAAGGGAGCAAGATGAGGTTTTCTACTCCCATAAAAAAAGTTTAGTCTCGAAAACCCACAGGGCCGATTTTGCCTTGTCCTATAGGGTCCCTCCCTGTGAGTCAAAATGCACTCAATGGCAGTGAGTTGAGTTCCCTTAAGTAAAGAAATAAAAGGCTCATTCTACACAGCTTGCATTTGCCAAAGCTTCCAAGTCCATGCATCCTTTAGTTTTTAATAAAATTTAGAAGAGAAAAAGGTTCATTTTTTTCAATCCTGTAATATATATAGCAAATCCACAGTCTCTGGTTTTATAAATTAAAGGTAATATTCACAAAGGCCAAATGTATTAATATTACATGGTTCTTGATTTTCTCTGGACTGAAGCATAATTCAGTACAAAGGCAGGGTATCTTGAAGTAGCACAAGAGCAGAATGCTGTTGCAATAAGATAAAAGTCAGCTGTATTGTTGTGAGCAATTACATACAAATGTAAGGATAAATATTCCAACGAAAACGGGACAATTTTGCATTTTGACGAGAAAACACTTATTAACCTTGAAGGAGAGACTGCCCTAGTCCCAGCTTTTTTATCTTGACTTGAGAGGGACCGGTGTCGGCTGCCTGCAGTGTGTCTCCCCATCAACCCCTCTGCGCTAACACCAGTGCCACTGGGTCAGAAGGGGGTGCTTTCTCTGTCTAGGTCACTGATCCACTTCTCATCTCCTTCACTCCCCCAGCCTGCAGTGGAAATTGTAGAGGTTCTGTGTACTGACATTCTGCCCTAATTACCAGCCTGTCTTACTTTGTGGTTGACTTCCACGTGTTCTGAGACTGTAATAATGACCGCTACTACAGAGCCCGCTAGAACCTGCCTGGAACTAATACCTGGGATAGTTCCCAAATAATAGGTCAGCATCACCTGCTTCAAAAAAAAAAAAAGAAAATCCAGAAGTCCATCAGTCCATTTCTCAGATGCCTGGTCTTTATTCAGCATGTCTGCAGGCACTATTAGTCTCTAAGTACCACCACGACCTAGTGGTGTATGGTGACACTGCTTACGTACGTGTGACGGGCATGCACGCGGCTAACCGTCCTCAGCCACATCAGCTCATTGTTCAAGAGGAGAGTTCTGTGCACCTAAGGGTTTCCTGGGAGCTTCAAGCGAAGGGATATACATGAAATAGTTGGACGACAGTATCTGCTACCACAGTACCTGCTACCACCAAGTGAAGGTACTAAGAATCAGTGGGGGGAGGGTGCCTTAAACTTAGTTTTACAGCTAATCAGACCTTGATCAGTGCTGTTAGAAAAAATTGAGTTATATTGAAGGATGAGTTATGGATCTGTGGATAAATTAAAAATATAAATCTAACCTCTCTTTTAGATTTATTTTCAAAGCAATTTAACAGTGTAATCTTCCAAATAAGCTGACCTCAGTTTACTCAGGTGTGCTCATTAATTAGATGGTTTGCATCTCTCAGTCCGTACCTGTTAGTCAGAGAGTGACCATGGATTAGAATCCTTTATGAAACCCAGGACTTCATTTTGGGGACAAAATAAGGGGAGGGGGTCTGACACTGACTTGATGAGCCTGACAGGGGCCTTGCCCACATATCCGTGAAGTGCCACAGTGTCCCTGGCACAGGTGCCCTTGAGGGTGAATTACTCACCGTCCACACCTTGCTGTTGAATGCTCAGCTGGAATTCAAATCCAGACGGATCATGCTAGCATGTCTAGTAGGGGAAAGGGGCCATGCTTATAATTAACTGATGAAATAAACCAAAAGCTTTATGCCATAAAAATATGACCACACAGCTGCCACTAAATACTGAGAGACCGTGACAGTTATTCCAACTGTCCACATGAGATTTCCACCCTTTCATGGACTCTAGAAAGAAGTCAGGCTCTTGAGACTTAGCAAGGGCGGGGATAGGGCACGAGAGAAAGGGGAAGGAGACCATGTAGGGTGGGGTCCCTTACAGTTACGACTCATTTCTGTGTTGTTTTCGCATTATTTTTAGGAATTGGGGTATAATGTACATATTGTGAAATTCACTCCTTTTAGTGTCCAGGTGTATGAGTTTGATGGACATTCTCTTGGGAAATCCCCACCTCACTCAAGACCTAGGACAATTCCACACTTAAGTTATTCCTTCACCACTTTTTTTGGGTCTCCGCTTATCCCTCTCTTGGGCACCACCTAGTCTGTCCTCTGATTCTATGGTTGTTGCCTGCCCCAGAATGTCATGTAAAATGGAATCATATACTACTCACTTGCGAATCTTGCTACTTTCACTTAGCCCAGGGCTTTTGAGATACATCTGCTGTTGCAAGTAGATGGCCATTTGTTTCGAGAGCACACCTTTTCCTTCTTCCTTGACCCAGGTTTTCCACCACCCTTGGACAAGGAACCATGGTGACACAATGTGTTAAGTGTTGGACTACTAACTAGAAGACTGGTGGTTCAAACCCACCAGTCTCTCCTTGGGAGAGAGATGAGGCAGTCTGCTTCCATAAGGATTTATAGCCTCAGAAACTCTGTGGAGCATTTCTACTCTGTCCTATGAGTCTGGATTGACCCAACATCAGTGGGTTTTCCTTAGGAGCCTTTGAGAAACTGGAGTTGAGCCCTGGAATGTCACCATGCTGAATCTATGTAACTGGCTGGCATCGGTGAGTCGTTTCGAGGGTGGGCTGGAGAGTAAATACCATGAGACAGGTGGTAGTTTGGGTTTGGCCCTGTCAGGAAATCATATTCTGATAATGGAGACTGTAGGGGTTAATAATTTCTGAGGGGAGCCCTGATGGCCCTCCTAGTTGAGCACTCAACTGCTAACCAAAAGGTCTACGGTTGGAAGCCAGCAGCTGCCGCACAGGATAAGGCTAGGACAGGCTGCTTCCAGAAACATTTCAACGGTGGAAATCCTGTGGGCAGTTCTACTGCCATCCTGGATCTTCATCAGAGAAAGCAAGGATACTTTATTTAGATACTTTGTTTGTGGACGTTATTCAGGTGAGTTGTTTTCCAAAATTAAACTGCCGACTCTTCTATGGCTGGACAATTTTGTAGTTCAGTGTTCTGAAGGAACAGGAAGCAAGGACGATGGAGTTGAATAAATGGGGGCTTGAATTACATGAGCTTTATTTAGTAGCTTTGAAAGCCTTAAATGTTAGCAGAGCCGGCTGGGCACCATTTCTCATCTGTTAAATGGGCTTTCAGTTCCTGCTTCACAAGGGTGCTGTGGGAATGACGTGACAATAGTGTGCCAGATGCAAAATTAGGTACTTAAAAATGGTTTACCTTTGGAATGTCAGCTTGACATCCATAGAAAGGGTGCGCCTGAGGGACGGACAACTGGGAAGTGGGTGAAGGGAGACATCAGACAGTGTAAGTTATGACAAAATAATAATTTATAAATTATCAAGGGTTCAAGAGGAAAGGGGGAGTGGGGAGGGAGGGAGAAAAATGAGGAGCTGATACCAAGGGCTTAAGTAGAAAGCAAATGTTTTGAGAATGATGAGGGCAACAAATGTACAAAAGTGCTTGACATAAACAGGTGTATTTATGGATTTTCATGAGTTGTATGAGCCCCCAATAAAATGATTTAAAAAAAAAGAATAAATCAACTCTTTAATATCGTTTAAAAAGGGGGGAGTGGGTGTTTTTAGCATTCTCTTTGCCTCAGAACAGCGGTTATCAACCTGTGGGTCGCGGCTCCTTTGGGGGTCGAATGACCCCTTTCACAGGGGTCACCCAATTCATAACAGTAGCAAAATTGCAGTTATGAAGTAGCAACGAAAATAATTTTATGGTTGAGGGGTCACCACAACATGAGGAACTGTATTAAAGGGTCGTAGCAATTGGAAGGTTGAGAACCACTGCTTGATGAAAACTCCGTGTGGCATCGCTCATCGGAGAGCTGCTACTCTTTAATGCATTTTCCTTTTTTGCAGCCTGCTCTTGCTTCTGCCTCTGTTAAACGCATCCACTCAGATGCCTACAGAATGTATTCAGCCCCTTCTTACAACACTTAGCCCCAACACTAATGAAACTCCCCGAATGAGAAGGCCAGTTTTCATTCTTTTTATCCCCATAGCCCTAGTGCTATTTCTGTCCCCAATAGGAGCTGTGCAAAATAGTCCTTTTAAATCTCTATTGCTAACAGGAACCCATAGCAAGTGACTTGGTGGTGGTGGTGGTAGATGCCATCCAGTCGAACCTATGCACAACAGAGTGAACCAGTGCCTGGTCCTGCAGTATCCTGTGCTTGTAGTGTTTGTTCCTGTGCTTTGGCCCATTGCTGCAGCCCCTGTGTCCGTCCATCTCCTTGAGGGCCTTCCCCTTATCCACTGCCCTCTCCTCTACCACACATGATGTCCTTCTCCATTGGGACGAAGTCTCACTGTCCTTGCCTCTAAGGAGCACTCTGGCCATCCTTCTTTCACAATATGTGTTTGGGGTTTTTTGGGCAGTCCATGGTACTTTCAATATTCTTCTACAGCATCACAATTCAAATGCAGCAATTCTTCTTTGGTTTCCTCATTCTGTGTTCAACTTTCACATGCATACGAGGCCTTTGAAGATGCCATGGCGTGGGTCAGGCACACCTTGGTACTCAAAGGAGTATCTCGCTTTTCTACTCTAAAGAAGTCTTGTGCAGCAGATTTACCCAATAGCCACACATCGTTTGGTCTCTTGACTGCTGCTTCCATGAACATTGATTGTGAATATAACCAAGACCAAACCATGACAACTTCCACCGTTTCTCCCTTGACCTTGATGTTCCCTATTGGTCCAGTTGTGAGGATTTTGGTCTTCTTTACATCCAGTTGTAATCCACACTGAAAGCTGTAAGCCTTGATCTTCATTAGCAAGTGCTTCATGTCCCCCCTCACTGTGAACAAGTAAGATTTGTGTCATCTTGCATCATTTGTTTCTCTATGTTTGAAATGAACTTGTGTGCTATTGAAGATTCCCAAGTCCATTTAAGTTTTATTTTCCCTCCTTTTAAAAAAATCATTTTATTGGGGGCTTGTACAACTCTTATCACAAGCCATCCATCCATCCATCAATCCATCCATCCATCCATTGTGTCAAGCACATTTGTTGCCATCATCATTTTCAAAACATTTTCTTTCTACTTGAGCCCTTGGTATCAACTAATTTTTCCGCCTTCCCTCCACCATCTTTCCACCTCATGAACCCTTGATAATTTATAAAGTATTATTTTTTCATGTCTTACACTCACCGATGTCTCCCTTCATCCACTTTTCTGTTGTCTGTCCCCCTGGGAAGGGGTTATATGTAGATCATTGTGATCAGTTCCACCTCCCCCCCCCACCTCACCCCCACCCCCGCACCTTCCTTAAAATAATGACGTAATGAAACATTTATCTTTGTAAGTTTGACTGTGTGCTATGCGTAATGATCTCTAGTTTTGTCCATGCCTTGCAGTGTTTGAGATGTCATTGATTTTTATTGATGTATAATATCCCCTTGTATGAATGTGTCAGAGATGGTTTATTGATGCAGTAAACATAGGTATGCACATGTCTGTTCGTGTTGTAATCTTTATTTCCTTAGCTATTCCCTGTAGAGAGGTGGCGGGATCACAAGGTCCTTGTGTTGCATTTGTTTACGGAAGTACCATACTGGTTTCCCTAGTGGTGGCCCAAGTCGATAGCCCCACCACCAATACCAACAATGGAGGACTGTTCCGATGGCTCTGCGTCCTCCTCATTTATTGTTTGCCATTTTATTTAATTGTGCTAAAAGTATTGGTGTGAGGTGGCATTTCATTGTTGTTTTAATTTGCTCTTATTACTAATGAACACAAATAGTTCTTCATATGTTGTTGCCACCCGAATGCTGTCTTCGATAAACTGCCTATTCATGTCTTGTGCTCATTTTTGATGATTGGGTTATTTTTAGTTTTCTTGTGAAGATGTTATAGTTTCTTGTAGATTGTGGAGATTAGCCCTTGATCTGATGTAATAGTACTAAATATTTTCCTCGATCTGTGGGTTCTGTTTTAACTTTTCTGATGTGCATGAATGTATTTTTAGGAGGTCCCAGTTGTGCTTTGTCTTCTCTAGTGTGACTGTTTTTCGGGATGTTCAGTGGTGTGTTTATGCCTTGCCTTAAGGTTCTGAAGTTTGTCCCTGTTTTTTTCGTTGACAGTCTACGGTTGTGTGGTGTGTATTTAGGTCTTTTTACATGGTGGGAGGTATAGCGCCTGTTTCATTCTTTTTTTTTAGTTTATTTTATTTATATATTTTTTAATCGTTTTATTAGGGCTCATACACTCTTATCACAATCCATACATACATCAATTGTGTAAAGCATATTTGTACATTCATTGCCCTCATCATTCTCAAAACATTTATTCTCCACTTAAGCCCCTGGCATCAGGTCCTCTTTTTTTCCCCCTCCCTCGCCGTTCCCCTCCCTTTGAGCCCTTGATAATTTATAACTTATTATTTTGTCATATCTTGTTTCATTCTTTTGTAGGTGAAGATACAGTTTTTCCAGCACCTTTTGGTGAAAAGGCTGTCTCTCCTCTACTTAATGTATCTTAGTTCTTTATAAAAAATTAGGTGTGTTTAGGGACTTGGGGGTATTTCTGTATTTTCAATTCTAATACATAGTTTTTTTTTAACTGTTACTGTACCAGTACCAGGCTATTTTGATTACCATGGCTATATAATAGATTTTAAAGTCCAGAAATGAAAGGCCTCGGACTTTGTTTTTATTTTTTAATGATGTTTTATTTATCCTGTAATTCTTTCCTTTTCATATAAGGTTAATGACTAGTTTTTTATTTCTTTGAAGAATTGTGGTGGGATTTGAATCAGAATTGTGTAGAATTTGTCATTTGGGCAATTTTGACATTTTCACTGTTTATAATCTGTTTATCCAGGAAGATGGTTTTTGTTCCATTTGTGTAAGTTTCTTTTGGTTTCTTTCAGAAGTGTTTTGTAGTTTCCCTTGTATAAGTCTTTTCTTTGGTAAGATTTATTCCTACATATTTTATCTTTTGTGTAGTTACAGTAAATAGTATTATCTTTTAATATCTTTTTCGGTATCTTCTTTAATATATAAGAATCCAGTTGATTTCTCCGCGTTGATCTTAAAGCGTGCTACACTGCCAAATTTTTTAATAAGTTTCAGCAAGTTTTTAATTGAATCTTTGGGGTTGTCTTACACCATTTGTGAATACAAAGAGCTTGTTTCTTGTGTGCCCATGTTGATGTTTCTAATATCATTCTGCTGTCTTTTAGTTCTACCTGAAATTTCCAGGACTATATTAAATGGAAGTAGTCAAAAAGGGCAACTCTGTTTCCCATTCCAAGATGGGATTTTTCAATGTCTCTCCATTAAGTGAGACACAAGATGTTGGTTTCCATATATGGCTCTTGTTGTTCAGAAGAACGCCCTTTCTTCCTGTGTTAGTGAGTGTATGTAATCAGGAATGGATGTTTAATTTTATCTAATTCCCTTTCTGCATTGATTAATATATTCATACGTTTTACTCCTTTGTTTTGTGTCTGTGGTGAATGACATCAATTGCTTTTCTAGTATTATACTACCATTGCATGTTTACTATGAATCCCATTTGATCGTGACATTTTATTTCTTTGATGCTTCTTTGAATCCCGTTGGCTAATATTTTACTGAAAACCTTGGCATCTATGGTCATTAACGATATTGGTCTGTAATTTTCAGTTCTGGTGATGTCCTGGGTTGCCTTCAGTATCAAAATTATAGTTGCTTCATAATATGAGTTTGCTACTATATGGTCTATTTGTATATTGTGGGATAGTTTATGTAAAATTAGTGTTAACTCTTCTCCAAATGTTTGGTAAAATTCCCCAGTGAAACCATCTGACCTCAGACTTTTTTATGTTGAAATTTTTTATGACTAAATCTATTTCTTCTTGAGCTTATAGCCTTATTGGAATTTTCTGTATCATTCTCTTGCCATGTAGGTAAATAGTGCCTCTCTAGAATTTATCCATTTTCCCTAGACTTTTCAAATTTGTTTGAATACTATTTTTAATAATACAGTCTGATTATATTTTTAATCACATTTGATTCTGTTGTAATATCATCCATTTCATTTCTATTTCTTAGAATTTGCCTTTTCTCATTTTTTTTCCTTTGCTAGGTTTTCCAGTGGTTTGTCGTTTTATTAATCTTTTCAATGAACTTATTAGATAATAATGGTATTTTGCTGGTCTTTCTCTAATTAATGTCGTTGATGTATTATGGTGTTGATTTTAATTCTTTCTGCCTTTTTGATACATTGTATTGCTATAAACTGCCCTCTGAGTACTGTTTTTGCTGTGTCTCAAAGATTTTGGTATGTTGTATTTTCTTTCTCATTTTTTCAAGGAATCTTTTGATCGTGTTATTTCTTAAATTATCCAGTGGTTCTTAAGTAAAGTGTTCAGTTTCCATGTATTTGATTTTTTGGAATTGTTCGTTCCACTGTTGATTTCTCAGTTTACAGCCTTGTGATGCTTGCTTCATGACCGAAAATATGGTCTATTGTAGAATAGGTTTGGGAGCACTAGAAAAGAAAGTGAAGTATATTTTTGTCGGGTGAAATGTTCTATATCAATCTATGAGATCAAATAGATTGATTGTATTGTTTAATATTTAATATTTATGTCTCTGTTGGCTTTCTCTCTAGTTGATTAATCTTTTGTCAAAAGTGATGTATTACAGTCTCTTATTATTGTATTATGATTTATTTGACTCTTCATTTCTGCATGAATTTGATTTTGTGCTTTTTTTGTCTTCCATTTGGCGCCTATTTATTAAGTATGATTATGGCTTCTTGTTCAATTAAAGCTCTCACAATTATATAGTGATCTTCTTTGTCTATCATTGTGATTTACTTTGATATCTATTGTATCTAAAATTAATATTGCTACTCCTTTGACTATGATTAGCTCAATATATCTTTTCCCTT
>NW_022103904.1:18386452-18411509 GCF_000313985.2 Echinops telfairi
CAAGCAAGCATCTTTCTAGTGTTCTCTGCTTTCAGCGAAGATCCATTTGATATCAGAAATCACACTCTTTCTTCCACAACCTCTTCTGAATCTGGCAGCCCCCTGTCAATGTACTGCTGCAACTGTTGTTGGATGATCTTCAGCAAAAGTTTACTTGCATGTGATATCAATAATACTGTTCTATCATTTGAGCATTCTGTTGGGTCACCTTTCTTTGCAATAGATACAGATATGGATCTCTTTCAGTCAGTCCGCCAAGTAGCTGTCTTCCAAATTTCTTGGCATTAACAAGTGAATGCTTCCAGTGTTTCATAAGCTTGTTGAAACATTTCTATTGCTGTTCCATCAATTCCTGGAGCCTTGTTTTTGGCTAATGCTTTCAGTGCAGCTTGAACTTCTTCTTCAGTACTATTGGTTCTTTCTCACATCCTGAAACAGTGAATGTCTATTAGTTCTGTTTGATACAGTGACCCTGTGTATTCTTTCCATGTTTGTATGGGAATATTCAAATTTCCGCATCATTCAGTATTTTCCCCATAGGATCTTTGAATATTGCAACTCAAGGCTTACGAACTCCTTATTAGATTCACGTGAAATAATTTTCTGTTTTTAATCCACTGAAGACTAGCAGGGTGAAAACTATTAGCTCTTTTGAAAGAAAAGTCACTCTTTCAGTAAAACTATCACGAAATAAGGTGTAATTTGGGAAAGGTCAGAGAAAAAAAAGGAGGGATCTGGGTTGCTTGTTTTACCACATCCACCAAGTGCCTTTTTTCTTTAAAAATATATTAAAAAAATTAAGCAGGACCAGAGCACAGTACAATAAATTACAATCAATTATAAATTGATTCAGTTGTTGAAAGGTCAGTTGATGGTTGAAGGGAGGTGGAGTATGGGAGTCAGTCCTCCCTTAACTGTCTGATTTTAACACATTGTGAGCACAGTTAGTGCATCGCTATGCAGGATGAGAATGAATTTTCTTTTCTGTTTGTTTTGTTTCGGTCTCCCCGTTATCTTCGACTACTTTGGAAATGTTTTCTGAGTCCTGCTTTCCCACGTTGGGGGGAAAGCTGTGTTTCAAAAGCGGGGTGAGAATGAGAAGCAAATAGTAATGCAGCACAGGCTGGGCTGGGGGTAGGGAAGTCTATTGTTCATAGTTCTTGTTGTTTAATGAAGCAAGATCATCCATTTCTGTTTTCTTCACCTTAGCTCGTTTCCAGATGATCAGCCACACTAATACAACACTCAGCAGAGCTGTGCCTGTGTTTATCTGATTTTTAACTAGACCCCACCTCCCGGGAAGTGATTGTCAGACAATGTACAGGCCCCTTGGGATGCAAGGCCATCGCATGGTTTAGATGAGGGCAGAGCCCAGGATTTGCCCTACCTGAGGCAGGGTGGCACTTAGCGCCCCCCCCCTTCCCCCATCTACAGTAGTGATGCTGGATGATCCTGAGTGAGTGGTTACTGTCTTCTGGGAAGCATTTGCAGAAAGGGCTGATTCAAACTACCTTAAACTTAAGTTCAGGGTGAATCTCCAATATAATAATAATAGAGACAAAAAGATGAAATTTTAAAATATATATATTTTTAAGATAACTGCACGGGGCTTGGTAAGCAACTTTCATTGTGTCTTCCAGGCTCCTGTGTCCTCGTGCATGCTCCACTCCACAGCAGCAGTAGACGTTGGTGGAGAATTGTATATTCTGGGACACCACAGGATTTTCTCGTTCCTCTGAGGGTCTTCTTCTCCCCTGTGTGTGGTCCAGGCAGTCAACAGCAGGAAGCACAGTGGAGAGGGCGTGGTCAGCCGCATCCTTTCTCTGTTCTGGGTCCAGAAAGCTACTCCTGGATCACTTTTCTAAACCAGAAACACCATCAGTAGTAAGCTGCCAGCTATAAAGCCTTTGGGGGCCTGCATACTCCAGCGAGTGGGCTTGCAATTTGTGAATAAATCGGCAGTGGTTATGCAATGCCTCCTGCCTCAAACTGCCCTGTCAGATGTCAATTTTAGCTGGATTCACTTTTCTTTGCTCTTACGCTGCAAGTTTCAAAGTGAGTGTTAGAAAAGAAACAGTAGGAAGTGTGTGGGTAACATACTCTCCATACAGTCATTCAGAGGCACTGAGTCTCCCTGAAGATCGGTAGACGTCTAGCCCTGCCAAATCAGGGTGGGGCATCCACCTCTCAAATGGCAGAGGAGTAATTCTAGGGACCATTCAGTAGACCCTAACTCATGGCAACCCCATCTACGGCGGAGTCACACTGTGCTTCGCATGGCTCTTAATAGCTGATTTAGGAACGTCGATCACTGGCCTTTCTTCTAATTCACCTTTGGGTAAACTCGAGCCTTCAAATGCTTTGTTCGGAGCCCAATGTGTTACCTGTTTGCACTACCTAGGGACCCCAGAAGAACTAAACGAGATGCAAATGCCAGCCTACACGTTGCCGTTTGTTGTGCCCCCACTGAATGCTGGGTCCCAGCAACGGTGTCCTGTCCATGTACAACCCATTTCATTACCTTGGGGCCAGATAGGTAATGCTCAAACACGCTTGGCTTTCTTGCTCCTGTACCCTGCCCCTTGGTATATTGGGTGGGCTAACCTTTAGGAACCTCATTGTTTTCTTTGAGAGTTTTGGAAACCTAGATCAAGTAATTCCAAGTCACGTTTCCGACTTGCTCAGTGACACGTGAAGACCAGCAAGAAGAGGAGTGAGTGAGTTAGCTTGGGTGCTTTAGAGAAACCAATCCACAGAAACTCATGTATGACAGGGAGTTTTCTATAAAGGTTAAGTGCGCATCAAGAAAACATCCCAACCCAGTGCTGCCCAAGCCCACAAGTCCAACATTAACCCATATGTCCGACACCAATCCACAAAGTCCTCCTCCATCTCACAAACACACACAATGACACCGACTGCAGGAGGAAAGCCGAGTCAGTGAACGTGTAAGCATCTCAGCGCTGGCAGGGGTCTCCACACGGCTGCTCCAGCACCCAGGGCTGCATCGGGGTAGGTCCGTGTGGCCTCTCCTCAGGGAGGTCTTGCAGGAAGTGAGCCTTGTCAGCTGAAGCAGGGAACTGGCTAAGGCAGGTGCACTCTGGTCCCGCCATCACAAAGCAAGAGACCCGAAAACTTGAAATGCGAGGCTCACCTAGCCATTTATCCCTCTGCCCTTCAATTAACCCCACATGTCTTTATCGGCCAGGTTGGCACAATAAACTAACTACCTCAAGGAGAATTGGGGGCTCCCATGGAAGGCCAAGCTATCTCAGCTCTGCTGCGTCAGAGAGAGGTGTAGGAATGGGGACATTTGGGGGTTATAGGCAACCAGGGGCTCAGAAGTACTTCTACTTTCAGATTCCACTTTGTCTATTACTTTTTTGTTTTGTTTTGTTGATTTCTGCTTTTTTTAATGTTTGGCTTGCGAAGGCATTCTCTCCATATGAAGTCTTTTCCTCTGAGATAAACACTTATTTTAGATTATTATACCGTTCTGTGGTTCTAGCTTGGCAAGGAACTGGTTTTGTCTTATATTCTTTGTATACAGACATCATATCCACTGGTCCCTTCTGATCCAGAAAGCATTCTGTGTGTGTGTTCCTTGTGGCATTGGGTGGCATTGGGTCTGGCCCTCCCGCACCACAATGCTATGCTTTTAGGGACTTTCCACCCTTTAGGATTCCCGCAGTGGGAAGGCTCTTGTCAAACCCACCGGCCCATCTAGGTTGCAGGCTTCAATCCAATGGTGCTTCTAAGTGCTCAGAACTGGGCCTGGCATTTGGTGAGTCTTCCAGAAATGGTAACATGTTGCTTTTAATGCATTTGTTATTTTATGATTTTTGCCGATAGTGGAAATAATAAAAGGATGACTGCTTATAGCTCCCAGCTCAAGAATGTCCTGTCCATTACAATTCACATAGGCTCATTCTTAATGTCATTGTTCTCAGTGTAGATTTTACCTCAGAATGATTAACAGGCACTTTGGGGGCAGTAACCCCATTCAAGCAAGAGGAGCATTTTCACAACTCACGCTTGGGGTCTTCCCCCGCCCCCGTCAAGCCACAGAATTGATCCACTTCTGTCATATTTTCAGGGGATTCACTTAGATACTCTGGAGGCATGGTTTCAGCCACACTAGTTCTGTAGCTATCATTGGCATGTGGCTCCCATGGCTGTTTGGTCTTGTTTGCAGTCTGTCTTATCACGAGGATAAGGGATCTGTGTAATTCCTACCAAGCAAGGATATTTATCGGAGTCTCCTCTTCCTCTCTCATGCCCCACGGAATTAGCAGTAAAGCCCAGACCTTGTATTAGTTGATTTTCCTGGGAAGCCAGAGATTCCTTTATCAGGAGTTCCCGTCTTACTCAGGACCTATTAGAAATCCTTTAGATTCTCTCACTTTTCATTTTCATGTCGAATCTTCAGTATCTGCCCACACATTCGTACCTGGGCCCGGGGGTGGCTAAAGCAGTTCAGCAAATGGGTAGGACAGTAACAGAGAGTCAATAGTGGAGCCAGGAGCCAGTGTTGGTTCAAACCTAATTCCAGAATCTTTCAACTGGCCGTTCTGTCTGCATGCTCTGCATAGTTTCATGCTTGACCTAATGAGTCAACATACCGGTTACATTTTACACTAGCAAGGCTGTGTGGGTGACATCTGTGTAGGCTTTGTAACCAGAGGCATCTTTCCGGATGTCCTTGAATTCATTCAGAGCTCTGTGAGGTAGGTGCTTTTCGTCTGTGCCTGTCCCGAAGCCCTTCCCAAGCCATCATGACCTTCATGCCACCACACTCATGAACATGAATGACCACACACCCAGGCGTGTGCCTGCCTGGCTCTGTCTGAGTAGGAAGGTCCACGGGGCGGCCAGAGCACACATCCACTCCAGAGCCAAGAAACTGGGGCTTAGCGCCCCCTCTGCCTCTGAGCAGCTGCCTTCCTTTGGACGAGTTGTTTTCTTTGAGCCTCACTTCACTCTTGCTAAAGCAAGCATAACCACATGATTATGTGCCTGCCCCGTAATACCAGTTATGCCGTTTGCCATTGAGGCAGCTCCAGCTCATGGCGACGCCATCCATGCATATCCCCAGCGAACACCTTCTCTGCATAAGGTTTTTCAGTGGCCGAATTTTTAGAAGTAGATTGCCAGGCCTTTCTTCCAAGGAACCTCTGGGTGAATTGAAGAGATGTTATTTCATTTAGCCAGGCATGCGAACTGATTTTCTTCACTGCGGATATACCCTAGAATTGGCCACTACACTGTTACTGTGACCTTACTTTCATCCTATGGCTGAATCAAGGGGGGAAAGTGGTCCTGATTTCATGTCACTAGCTGTCTCTTTTGAACGACATGGTTTACAGCAATGTTTGCTCTGTTTTTAATGCCTCCTCACGCCATCGCTGCCTCAGGATGTAGTTAAAGAGGTGATAGCAGGGACGCTAGCCCGGGGTCTCTACTTCCCATCTCTGAGAAATGTGCTCAAGGCCAAGTTGTCCAGAACAGTTTAGAAGCCAGCTCTGTCCCTGGGAAATGAATATACCCCATGCTCTGAAGTCCCTGGTACCCACTCCAGGTAGATTTCGGACCCTCAGCAGCTGCTTGCTGTGGTGTGCCAACAAACCCAGCATGAAGAAGAGACATCGTGTGGGCAACTGTAGGGAGGAGGGAGGCCAGCTGCTGGGTGGACGGCTGAGAGGGCGCTGTGCTGTGTTGGAGATGCTCAGCTAAAGGTAACGCATGTTGGTGGTCAGCAGTCTATGAGTCAGGGAGGAACTGACCACCCTCAGTCAGCACTGTGATTAAACATAGTAGCAACGTTCAGCTGTGCCTACCCACCTTTGAGGCCTCAGCTGTATTTCCCTCACATTCCAGATCAACGGAGGTTAGGTGGCCCTGCCTTGGCATCCTGGGCACCTGTTTAGCTGACGCTAGGTACTGCTTTGAGTAGGAAAGTTTCTATTTAGACTATAGCAGATTCCAGAATTTTGAGAGAATTGGCAGGCTTGTTCATCAAATGCTCTATGGATTAAGAATTTGTCACGCAGCACATCATAGATGCTCAGTAAGAATTCAGCCTAGCAGATGTAGTACTGGAAGCTCTCCTTTGTCATACACGAGCAGTGGACTTCTGGGGCTTGCTGGGCGGAGTTATGTTAGTCATTCAAAATTATTGCTATTAAAATTATTGAACAGTGCGCTATTAAAGAGAGACAGCGAAGTGCAAGGAATTTCAAAGGGATTCTTAGTTGTAGCTTCTCTTTGCATGTAGAAAGATCGAACTGATTCTCACTCCTGAAGATATTGATTTAATTTAGTTACTTAAATGACACTTGGCTGTGCTGGCGTATAAATAGAAGTTTGGAACCTGAGAGGAGTCCATGCCATGTCTATTATATTGTGAACTTATTTATAATTTATTTCCGAACTGTCTGAAGCCCACTCTCCCGCTGTACCTGAGACCCTCTTCTGCTCTCTCCCGCAGTGCTGCACACGCAGGGGCCCATCGACGGCAGCCTCTATGCTAAGGTGAGGAAGAAGAGCACCTCAGATCCCAGCATCCCGGGGGGCCCCCAGGCTGTCCCCGTCAACCACAGCCCGGACCACGGCGACCACACCCTGTCTGTTAGCAGTGACTCGGGCCACTCTACCGCCTCGGTCAGGACGGACAAGACTGAAGACCGCCCAGCTCCAAGCACCAAGAGAGGATTGAGCCCCCAAGAGAAAGCTGAACTAGACCAGCTTCTCAGTGGCTTTGGCCTAGAAGAAGCCGGGAGCTCGTTCAAGGATATGACTGATACTCAGAACAAGTATGGTGGGACCCGCCACGTCGTGCCAGCCCAGGTCCATGTGAATGGAGACAGCAAACCACGAGACCGGGAAACTGACATCTTAGATGATGAGCTGCCCAACCATGACCTGCACAGTGTGGACAGCCTGGGGACACTGTCCTCTTCGGAGGGGCAGCCGTTGGCCCACCTCAGTGCCTTCACCTGCCACAAGAGCAGCCAGAACTCTCTCTTGTCCGATGGCTTTGGCAACAACACTGGAGAAGATCTGCCTGGCAGTGTTGTCCCGGACCTGGGCATTGGCATGGACTTGCTCTATGAGCCATCTTTTGGAAATCAGGAGCTCAGGCAGCCACAAGCCCTACTGAGGAATCCCTCTGCACCGGCACAGCCCCCGGCCTACGGGCAAAGTTGTTACTCTACACAGACCTGGGTGCGCCAGCAGCAGTTGGTAGCAGCTCACCAGTACACCTTCACACCCAACGGAGAGGTCAGGCTCAGAAGCCGTGGCACAGCAGGAAATGCCAGCATCGCCCCAGCCCAGCCCCAGGGGCCAATCACCCCCACTCGAGGAGCTGGCAGCAGCGGGGCCACCCAGAAGGGGATAGGCAGTGGAGCACATCCCCCAGACACACAGCTGCCCTTTCCCAGAAAAGCATTTGCACCCAGATTTGGAGAAGAAAATGCTATGAATGGGGTTGACCTGGAGCGGAATGCCGTCCTCTCCCCGGGATCCCCCACCTTGGACATTGACCAGTCCATTGAGCAGCTCAACAGGCTCATCTTGGAGTTGGACCCCACCTTTGAGCCTGTCCCAACCCACATGAATGCTCTGGGCGGCCAGGTCAATGGCACTGTCCCACCGGAAGGGGTGGGCAGCCGGCTCCAGCCTAACAGCAAGCTGCAGGACCCAGGAGAAAGCCCCAACAGGATGGCCAGGAGGCAAGGTGAGCTGACGTCCAAGAGAATGCTGGGGTGGGATAGGGCTGGCATTTCACAAGATGCCACCCACTAAGGAGTAAGCTGTTGCTGAACCTGCCCATGGAGAGGCCCACTTTTGGGATTGTACACTCTCGTGAACATTTTGACATAGACTCCCTGGCAGAAAACTTGGAGAGTGGGAAGGAGGGCCATTGGGAATAGAGCCGAAGACCTGCCGAGTAGAATTAGGACAAAGTAAAGATTGGGCACCACCACTTGGGCGAGAATTGATTGCTCGTCCATTTTACAAGGACTTAGTAGTGTCTGAGCAGTGGTGGAGCAGGCCAGGGGCAACATGGCTCAGAGCCAGACTGCCTCAGTGTGGGTCCTTGCATGGCCACTTGTAAGCTCTTTGAGTCCACTCAGGTGCTAAACTATTCTAAGCCTCCCTTTTATGTCTGCGGAATGAACTTCACAACGAACCTTTTCCCACGGAGAATGCAAGGTGGTCAGCAGACGAAGAATCCTCATGCGTTCTAGCAGAGGGCCAGCCGAGAATCGGCTCACACGGGAGTAAAGTCAGCACACCCAGTGTGGGGAGGGCCTCTCACTAAGTCTGCAGGACAGTCTTGCAGGACTGTCAGGAAGTAAATAAAAAGAACCAGCCACAGTACATTAAATGGTGGGGGGATGGTTTGGTGAGAAGCAACAGCTAACTCGGGGAGACGTAGGAGCAGGAGGGTGCATGGCGGTTTGTGTGGTAAGGGTATGCAGAGAAGTCCACGTGGGAGTGAGCGATGGGGAGGGCAGAGATGGCAGGGCCAGGGCTTGAGGTGGTCAGGGAGGCTTGCTGAGCAGCTAAGCTAGTGGAAGGGCACTGGCTGCTGGCTTTGGCAGGAAACTTCTAGTCATAGGACCGGGCTGCTAGGGAGCAGCAGTGCCAGGGTAGGAGTGCCACGCCTGGTGGGCTAGCTGCAGTGGTGGTGAAGGTTCTGTCTGAACACCTCCTGCCAAGATGCGTGCCTTCTACCGCAGCACGGAGCAGGTTTTCAAGGCAGAGCAGGGGAGAGCTTTCCTAGATTTCTCCCCACGTGCAGCCACGAGGCCTCGCTGAGCAGGGAGCTGGCGGCAGCATGTGTGGGCCGCATGAGTTGGACGCGGCAGGTGTGGAGGGGGAGCGCTTTTCACTGGCTCTTGGAGAGAAGTCTCTGGGGGCTCCCCAGAGAACGACTGCGGTTGGCTTTCACCTGGAAGGACAGAAAGGGGGGGCACACTTTCATAAGCAGGGATTGACAAAGGATAGGCTGCTTGGAAAAGTGGATGCAGGAAGAGGGTTGGAACAAGTAGTCGGAGCTGCGCACCAGAGAACGTCCAGGCAGCATGTTCTCCAGGGACCTCCTCAGAACCTCCCCGAAGGATCTGAGAGGACGACGAGGTCAGGGCTTTCTCCCAGAGCTGGGGTGTGCTCTGGGCCTTCCCAGGCGGGGCTTGAAAGAGGGCCTGCTGCGCAAAGTGAACAACGAGGGTGGGTCCCTCACCAATGGTTGCTTTGCTCCTGGATGCCCCTCTATCTCTTTTGGTTGCCCTAAACGAGTTCAGAAATATTAACTCGTAATGTGCTGGAGGATGATGCAGGAACACACAGTATTTCATTTTGTTATCCGTAAATGTACCACGAATCACAGCCCACTTGACAGTCACTAACAACAGGCAAGGTCATGACTATCAAGGCACCCTGTGTGCTAGTAACATTGATTAGAAAAGGGACATTTTCATTGCACGCAGTTCCCTCAGCTGCAGGGACCATTTTGCATTAGCCTTTACAAAGGGGTCAAGTCGCCTGTCCACAGCCACAAAGATAAGCAGGTGGTAGACGAGGAACTGGAGCCTGCTGTGTGGACCCGGGACCCATGTCCTGCTCGGGACCAGACAGGGTTGGGCTCAGTCCTGGTACAGACCTGGAAGCAAGACAGGGCGCAAGGAAGATACAGGCACAGCCGCTGTTTCTGAAGGCTATGAAACGCTGGTAGGCGGGTCATATCGTCTATGAATAGCTACATCTCATCAATTTAGAAGAAAACCATATCACAAAACCTGACCTATAGAAAGTGTTCATGTCCTGAGTCCTGAGTGAACAAACAGGAGAAAGAAGAAGCAGTTTGTTTCCATGAAGATTTATAGTCTTGGAAACCCTAAGAAGCAGTTCTGTTCTGTCCCTACAGTGTACTTAAGAGCCAGAATCAATTAGATGACAGAGATTTTGCTTTAACAAAGGACTGTAGCCATCAGATGGGAAAGAGGTAGTCACTATTTATAGTGCTGGCAAAACTGGATATCCATTTGCAGGAAAATGAAATCGCATTTACACAATATGCAAGAACAAAAAACAAAACCTCACTCACGGTGAAAGAACGGCAACATAAAACCTAAAACACTAAGAAAAAAACGGGGACAAACTTAGGGACCCTAATCTCTAACATAAACGATCAAACATAGCCAAAAATGCACAAACAGCAGAAAACAAACCAGTTGTCAGACCTAAAAATTAAATATTTATGTGCATCAAAATACTCCACTGAAAGTATCATAAGAGAAAGTATCAGACTGGGAAAAATGTTTTGGCAACAACACGTTGAACATTTATAGACATGTGTCGAAAACATCAGTTTTTCTCTAATGCCTTTTGGGTGCCAGTTTTTCCAAGACGTAAGGTTTTGAGATTTTTGGTTTGGAATGGTTGCTTCAACTTCTATAAAAGCCAGAAATCTGAACAGTTAAATATCGGGCCAATTGGCTGAAATAATCTACAAATGAACCAAGGCCCTAAGGTCCTTTTCCAAAGAAAACCAGTACCTTGAGGTATTTATACATAAAAACTCCCTTAGAAACAACTACATTTCTATTTTATAACACCATATGGTATATTGATATTACAAAACCTCTGATTGACTATTAAAATATACATACAGTAATTTTATCTATTTAGACACAAACATATTCCTTTGGAGACATTAGCAGGAAGTCTTAAACCATTTAATTTTGTGAAATCATAGCTCAAACTTCAGCCATGTCTCTAGTTGTGCTATTTATAACTTAAGATTGCCAGTAAAAATATTAAATTTGAATGTTGTAATTCCTAAACCCATTTGGAATCTGATTATTTCCTGTAGTAAATGAGCATTCAGTTGGCTCAGTAACTGAACTCCCTATGCTTTTACTTGTCTTCCTTTTAGAAGCACTCAGACCAGTGTTTAGGTCTGATGGGTAATGAATATGGAGATTTTTTTAGCACTTAACCACCTTGCCACCAGGCCTATCAAGTATATACTTGTTTTAGGTGACCTTTAAGCTGAAAAAGATAATGAGCCTCGTAAGATTTTTTCCTTAAGATTTTTAACTTTGGGATAGTTATTGTAAGTAGTATTATTTTTTAAACTTCCTTTTCAGAGTCCTCTTCTTAATTATACAAGGATCCAACAGAGTTTTGTATGTTGATCTTATACCCTACTATGTTCCCAAATTTTTCAATCAGTTCCAACAATTTTTAAAATGAAATCTTTAGGATTTTTCTATATAGAAGATTTCATCATCTATAAAGAGAGTTTTATCCTTCTGTCCCAATATGGCTGCTTTTATCATCTTTTTGACGTCTTACAGTTTGGGCTCAGACTTCTAGGACGATATTCAATAGGAGTGAGGATAAGGACAACTGTGTATGCTTCCCATTTGAAGGGGGCAGGGTGGAGGGATGTTTTCAAAATCGCCCTCTTGAGTAAGATGCTAGCCATTCGTTTTGCTTTTATTATGCTGAGGATTTTCTTTGCTATTCCTATTTTATTAAGTGTTTTTATAAAGAATGGATATTGAGTTTATCATATGCCTTTGCTACATCAATTGGCATAATAATATGGCTCTTTTTTGTGGTGAATTAAATTGCTTGCTTTTTTAATATTAGACAATCCTTGCATACTTGATGTGCATTCTACTTGATCATGATGTATTGGGGTTTTGTTTTGGTACTTTGCGGAATTTTGTTGTCTAGAATTTTGCTGTCTACATTCATGAGGGATATTGTATAGTTTTCCATTCTGGTGATGTCTTTTCTTGGCTTAAGTATCAGAGATATACTTGCATCCTAAAATGAGTTTGGTAGTATAGCATCCTTTTCTCTATCCTGAAATATATCTTAGGATTGGTGTTAACTCTGCTCTCAATACATGGTAGAATTCCCCAGTAAAACCAGCTGGTCCCAGACTTTTCGATGTTAGAGCATCTTAATGACGAGATTTATTTCTTCTTGTGTTACAGGCCTGCTAAAGTTTTGTTTTTCTTTTTCTTTGTTTTAAGGCTTTCTACATCAGTATGTGTTAATTTATGTAGGTAATGTGTTTCTAAAAATTTATTCATTCTCGATTTTCAAATTTGTTGGAATACAATTTTTCATAATATTTTCTAATTTTTAAAATTGCAGTTGGCCTGTTATGATGCTGTACATTTCATTTCTTATTCATAGCATTTGCTTTTAATCTCCTACTTTTTTTGCTTAGATTTGTCTGTGATTTATCAATTTTGTTAATCCTTTCAAAAAACCAACTTTTTTTCTTGTTGATTTTTTCTGATTTATTAATTCTTTAATTTTTGATATGTGTGCTTATTGCTAAAAACTGCACCCAGAATATTGCTTTTCCTGTGTTCTGGAGATTTGAGTGTGTTGTATTTTTGTTCTCATTTGTTTTAAGGAATATTTTTATTGTGCTCTTTATTTTTTCAATTACCTGGTGTAATTGAACCCTTGATAATTAATCCATTTTTTTTTCATGTCTTACACCAACCGCTGTCTCCCTTCACCCACTTTTCTGTTGTCCAACCCCCTAGGAGGGGTTTATATATAGATCATTGAGATCGGTTCCCCCTTTCTCCCCACACCTTCCCCTTCCCCTCCTGGTATTGGTGCTCTCATTTATCGGTCCTCAGGGGTTCATCTGTCCTGGGTTCCCTGTGTTTCCAGCTCTTATCTGTACCTGTGTACATTCTCTGGTCTAACTGGATTTGTAAGGTAGAATTGGGATCATGATAGTGAGGGGAGGAAGGATTAAAAAGGTAGAGGACAGGTGTATGTTTCATCGGTGCTATACTGCACCCTGATTGGCTTGTTTGTATCTTGTGATCCTTCTGTGAGGGGATGTCCAATAATCTACAAATGGGCTTTGGGTCTCCACTCCACCCTCCCTCTCATTCACATTGATAAGATTTTTTGTTCTTGGTCTTTGATGCCTGATACCTGATCCCATGGACACCTTATGATAACACAGGCTGGTGTGCTTTTTCCATGTGGGCTTTGTTGCTTCTTGGGTAGATGGCTGCTTGTTTATCCTCAAGCCTTTAGGACCCCAGATGCTATATCCCTTACGCCCAGTTCTTTTAGTGGTGTTTCCACATCAAGTTCTTCTGGTGTGGTCTATGAAGGATGTTGTGCACCTCAAAAGAACAGAGTCTAAAGTCCCAGCAATCTATAACACACAGACTGGGTCACCCAGATCTAGATAGAAACTAGGTCAATAGTGTCCATTTATCATCTTTTGATTTTTAGTCTATGTTTGTCTTTATATCTTTAAACAACACATTAAAGGCTAGTGTTTTCTTATCCATAGTGTTAGTTTTTGCCTTTTAACTGATAAGTTCAATCCATTTACTTTCAGTGTTATTGATTTTTTTTGTTGCTATCATATTTTTATGGTGTTTCTGGTTTCATAGTTCATGGTAGTTTTCAGTGCTGCATTCCTTTTGCTTATAGAATTTATTATCAAATACTTTTTTATTCTGTCTTACTACTCAGTAGGATTTTATGATTTTCTTCTATTCTGTTTTGCTGAGATTTTAACTTTTTCTTTGTAGTTTGTTTCTTTCAAATTTTAATACAGTTTATTAAACTACTCCATCTCTTCTTTCAATATTATCTACTCTCCAGCATTTTTGTTATTGGTGGTGGTGTTTTCATTGATTTTATTGCAGAAATACTATCTGTGCTTCCTGATTTTGATTAATATGGTTCTGTTTCATTCTATGTATTCTTTAAAGTAGAATGATTTCTAGATAATATGTCTTGTGTGCTAATTTTTTATTGTTGTCCAAAAAACTCCTTTTAGTATTTTTATTTTATAAGGCTGGTCTTGTTTTTATAGATTCCTTTAATTTTTCCTTATCTGAAAATAATTTCATTTCTCCCTCCAGGGATAATTTTGCTGGATATAGGATTCTTGGTTGGCAAGTTTCTTTTGTTTAAAAATTTTAATATATCAATTCATTTGTTTTTTGCCTGCATGGTTTCAATAAAAATAGATGAGCTTATCCTAATTCGTTGTCCTTTATAGTTGATTATTCCTTTTTATCATGTGATTTTGAGATTTAAATTTCTGTACTTATTTACTTCTCTCAATTGGAGGATGTTGAAGCAGCTATAAACTCAAGTTGGCGGGGTGGGGTGTGTGGATTACTGGGTGATACACAGATATGTAATTATAGAGTAGCTTACCACCTGGTTATTAAGTCCCTGGAATATGTTCTGAATAACAGAGGAGTATGGAAACCTGTGCCTTGAAAAAATGCCAGCTCCGCAGACCACATCCACCCCCCTCGGTCAAAAGGGGTGAGTGGCAGGCTGGGCTCTTCCATATGTGCTGTTGGTTCCACATATTGAGTAGGAGACCCATGAGTCAGAAAGTCTTAAGGAAATGTCCAGAAAGGCAGCACGAAGCCACCCAGTGTGTCATTCCCATCCGTGCATGCAGGGCAGTGAAGACTCAGCTAGATGGACATGGACTAACTGTCTGGAGTCTTGCAAAGAGGAAAACCTGGTCTAACGATTCTCGGGATTCTCTTTTTGCCTTCCGAGAGTAAATCCTCCCAGGTTTACCTTCCATCTCCTCCCCAATCTCTGACAATTTCGCTATTGTTTTCATTCTGAAGAGAAAGTTTGCACCGACACGTCAACATCCTGACGTCAGCAACTGTGTTCACTCTTTGCAGACTGTGTCCTGAACGTGAAAAGCAATCAGCTCCCCGGGTGGCGAGGGGGCAAGGAATCGGTTATCCAGAAGTTCTCAGAGCAACTGCTGAGTTTCTTGTATAGCTCTGTAGGCCAACGCCCACCCACTGGAGTTTTCATTCTTTCTCGGATGAAAACTGACACATCGAAATGACTAAGGCCTTCCTGAGATGATCTTGCTCATACTAGCAAGATGATGCTACTGGTGAGCAAGGCTGAGAAGATGAGCGTAGGAAGAGCCGCTGTTTTGAGTCCTCATTCTTTCTTGCCAGTGCCCAGGATTTACCGATTCTGCTTCCTGGCATGTTCATGCGTATGAGAAAAGCATGATCAATATCTGCCAATCACAACTCAGTACCACTGAGAAGCTTGTGCTAGCACCATGGGATGGCTCACAAGTGGCGTGCCAAGGTGCACTCTAGCAATTCTCACCACTGCCCAGCACACCTGTGGGAAGTTCACCATGCAGCAGTGTGGATAAGCTTTTCCCACTTTGAGGGCAAACCTTCGTGGAGGAAGGTATGCTCTGGGAGAGATGGAGAGGACAGAAGGCCCAGGACTCAGCACAGTACCATACTGAGCCTCCCTTCAACACGGAATGAGCTGTGGAGTTTGATTTTGAGCACTGTTGCCTTACAGCGCCAGTTGTCTCCTCACATGGTGCCTCGTGTCATGGGAAACAGCTTCTTCAGACTCGTCCTTCTTATGGTGGTTTTTTGTTTGTTTGTTTTGTTTCTGAATACAACCTTTAAGTAGGAGGAGATTTGAACTCATGATACTGGAATAACGAAATAATTGTCTCGTGAAATTTAAGAATCTATGGATCGTAAAGGCCAGCTCCTTTTTCATATACCTTGAGAGGTTCTTGTTTCACATTGTCAAAATATTTCATGCATGTGTTATCAACCCTAAGCCGTAATTACACAGTCTCCCAGGCACCTTGCTCTGCTTGCAGGCAGTGCTATGACCTTCCGTGAGTGCTTTGAATTTGTGCCCATGGGCATGAGCATTTGCTTTATTAGTAGTAAGCTATTACATTGAAATCACTGAGAGAAATATCAAATTTTAGTAATGAATAGTGGAAAGCCCATCGGTTTAAATTTAGGTGTTGAACCACCACCAAAGGAATCACAGCTACGTCGGGTTTCCGTTCCCTTTCTTTCTAGACTGCCTTCGCCTGGAAGATCTGCTGAAATCTGCCCCCCATGGGTGACCTTGTTTGAAATAACAGGTAGCATGACTTCCAGCTTCCTAGCAACTTGCAAGTTACCACACTATGGCAAATGGACAGAAAAGGAAAATGGACAGAAAAGGAAAATGGACAGAAAAGGAAAAAATAGTCACTCAAAATAACTTAAAAAGTTATTTTGATATAAATATCTGTATTGGCTGCTAAGGGAGGACTTTTCTGTCAGCAGCAAGATGCACCTGGATTGTATGTACCTTCTGGTCCTAAGTAAATTGATGATGATTAAATCTGTTGACCAAGAGCAGATTCCCACCCTGTGTGACAGGGAGATCCTCTCTGTATGGTTTCTAAGACAGCAAATCTTTCCCCAATCAGACTACCTTCTTCTCTTCATTCCACAGAGCAGTTTGTAGGTTTGATTCACCACTTTTTTTATTAGTAGCTAATTCTTAAGGCTCTGTGCTACCAAAGCTCTTCTCCCGGTGATTAGGTAGCAATACTTACATATTTTGTAAACACAACCTGTTCAACCATGGGGAATATGAACAATGATAAACCAAATTCACTATTATCAAGGCATCAAGTCGTAGTGACCCTATAGGGCAGGGTAGAAGTGTCCTTGTGAGTTTTTGAGACGATAACTGTTTATAGGAATAGTAATCTCCATCTTTGTCCCATGGAGCTGCTGTTGGTTTGAATTGCTGACTTTAAGGATTCCAACCCAATAGGTAACCAGTGTCATCAAGGCTCCTTGAATAATAATGCTAGCTATATGTTTCTTTAACTTTTTCTATTTAGCAAATTTGTTTATAAGAGGAATAGTGCTTAAGCACACCAAAAAGACAGACTCACTGCCATTGAGACAACTCCTATTCGTGCCAAGCCTGTATGTATTATGGAACAAGGTCAAGGGGGTTATCTTAGCTGTAATCTTTATGGAACAAAAAGCTGTAATCTTTAAGGACATTATGGTTGTTCAAACAGGGTCATTGAAAATGAGGGAAGCCCCAAATGCAGTAGGCGCAAAAGTGTGCTCAAACATTCCAAAGATTGCGCAGAGGATGCAGGGCTGCGCAGTGTTTCATCTGTGCACATAGTTGCCGTGTTTCGTACATCAGGTTGCCTGCATTGAAGTCGAGTCTGCAGCAGCTAACAAAGGGACTGCATATAAAAACTTGAAAGATTATTTTTCAGTTCAGAAAGCAGTTTTATGTAGTTGTCTTGCACACTTGGGTCAGACTTGGATCCGACTTGTGGAGGACGAGTGGAATCGTGCCAATGAGTTATCCTTATTTCAACATATCAAAATCACTGCTGGGTCAAGGAAGGTATACGGGGAGCTTACGAAGGTCCTTGAAGATACAGGTTAACCAGGTGGATGCCAGGGGCAGTGGCTGAAGGCGAAAGGAAAACATGATGCATTTGGGAAGTGCCTAGACAAGAGGTCGGAGTGGCAGTCATGGAGATGGCAAGAGAAAACGCCCCTCTTGGGGTGCTAGTTTGGAAACTAAGGAGGCAAGAGAAAGCCCGTAGGTCCTGAGCAGGATAGCTCTATGCGCTTGCTTGGAAGACACTCTTTCCACCCCCTACCCCTTTTCCTCCTCAGTAGAGTAGTCAGCTAAGGCAGAGACACTGAGTTTGGGATCTGTGTTAGGCCCGGTGGTGATGAGGCCTGTATAGATGATGGAGGCATGGTGGGTGGGTTGGGCATGGAAGGACCTTCGTTCCAACTGTCAGAGTTTGGGGAAAGAGGAGTTAAGCCACAGATGTTGTGCCCAGAGTACTTAGACCATTAGGAGAAATTAAAAGTGCCCTTTGCCTTTGGTCTTTGAATGGTTTGTTGCACCAAATTTGGTCTCATGCACCATAAACCCAAACCAAATCAATCCCTCCCAAGTCAGCTTTAACTTATGGTAACCCCCGATGTGAGTTTTCAGTGGAAGATTTCCAGATGTTTTCAGGAACCGCTGGATGGATTCAAACTGCCAACCTTTTGGTTATTAGCTGTGTGCTGGACTATGTGTGTCGCCCATGGACTGACTCATTGTGCAGTCTATACCTAGACAAAGGAGATCTGGGAGTACTGACGTGTGAACAAAGATGAAGGGAACTAGTGATATTTCTATGAGAATCTACCACCTATGAGCTATCACAGAGTAATTTTCTCACAGTTAGAACTCTGTTAGTGAGTTGCAAGCACTAGAGGGGACCTTATGTACCACGAATGCTTTAAGAAGAAACCCTGGCCCTTTGGTCAGAGCTGGCCACCGTCCCTCTCAGACCCCGCAAACACTGATGCTCCAGGACTGTGGCTCCTGAATGACCCACATGTGCAATTGCATATCAAGGCACTGAATTAACGTTCTACTCCCTAGAACGCTCCGAGTTTGCTATTGGAAGGTATTTTAGAATGAGAGCTACATCGGCTTGACTTGGATATTGTATTACAATTAGTTCTCTTATTGCATAAAACTAAGGAGCCCTGGTGGCACCATGGTTAGGTGAGTGCTCTACTGCAAGCTGAATGGTTGATGGTTCAAACTTACCTACTGGCTCAGTGGAAGAAGTACCAGGTGAACTGTTCCTATAAAGATTGGAGCCTAGAAAACCCTATAGGACAGTTTTACTCTGTCACCTGGGATCTTTGAATCAAAAAATTGTTTTGACAGTACCTAACAACAATGACATTACATAAAACCAGATTGGAAATTAGAGAATTCATCAATCAATTTTGTTTGCTCCAATAAGCATCCCTCCTCAAAGTAGCCATTCCTGTTTACTTTGCACCCTTTGATGGGTCCTCTGTGGACACCTCTGAGGTACTGGGGTGCAGCCTTAACTTCAAACATTTGTGACTTGATGCACGGTGTTCCCACAACCCTCTCAGGCTCAGAATTCTGCCTCCCTGGCCAATAGTTTCCACTGCCATCTTTTCTATTCTGATGTGAAGGTCATAGCTAATATCAACTGCTGTAAACAAATCCACCCCCCAACAACAACAACAGTATGGAACATTGCAGTTAAATAATATATGAGGTTGCTGTGAATTAGAATCATAGCAGCAGGTTAAACAAATATCAAAAACGATAATACCCTAGCCTGAATGTTCACAATGAAATAAAAGGAAAGAGATTTATACTAAAATTAATAATTATTTCAAGCCGAAAGCCTGTGGAACAGGCCCACTCTAACAAACAAACACTACTCTCTCAGATTTTTATTTTTCGGTTTTGCAAAATTATTATTATTGTGGCAAAATACATCCAGCATAAACTTTCCCATTTTAACACACATAATGTAATGACATTGAGAACATTCACAGTGTTATACAATCATCCCCACTGTCTTGTTCCAGAACTTTATCGCTGCACAAGGAAACCTTATACCCATTAGCAGTCACGGCCGATTTTCCTCGACCCCAGCCTTCAGCAAACACGATTCTCTATGGATTTACTCCTTCTGGACATTTCCTATACGTGATCTGCATAACATTTAGCCTTATATGTTTGGCTTCGTTCACTGAGCAGAATGTTTTCAGAGTCCATCGAGTGCCAATGTATCAGAGTTATACGCATGCTTATCTTTACGGCTGAATAGTATTCCGTTGTCTGGATACACCAAATTTTGTTTATCCATTCATCTATTGATGGTCATTCGGATTATGCCCAACATGTAACTCTTATGAACAGTACTGCCATGAGCATTTCTGTACATGGTTTTATTTGAACACATCCAATTATTTGGGGATTGTACCCATGGGTGGAATTTCTGGGTCTTAGGGTAATCCTATGTTTCCCTCGCTGAGATACTGCCCTATTGGAGTTTTGAAACTGCTTCGAAAGCCCCTGCCCTCCAATGTGGACAGCTGTCTACGTCTCTGGAATCTCTGGTGAAGTGGGAACCACTGGTCTGCAAAGGTCTGCTCTCTCAAGTGTCCTGGGAAGAAAGCCTTTTTGACTCAATGAATATCACTAGCATAAGTGGTGCTGTAATTATCTACGTATTACAATAGAAGAGGTTACCCTTCCATCATCTCCAAGACTTAAAGCTGCACAATTTTATTTTTGATCATGTCCCATGCCCATGCATCCTGGTTTAGTCCATGCCTATAGCTCGTCCTGGGATAGGACTAAGGAAGTCCGTGTGCTTCTGGGGTTGCCCCAGCAGAGAGAAGGCTGGAGAATCGCATACGGGTGCTCTCACTGTCTGCCCAGAGTGACACAGGAAGCACTTCCTCTCACAGTCCGATGCCCTTGCCAATCTGTGGTCTCCCTCATTTCAGAGTGGGATGTACCTCCCCCACCACGCCCACGGCTGAGCATCACTCGTGGCCATGGAAAGGCCCAGAGGATAGGAAGGTCCAGTGGTTTGGGAAAAAAAGGCAATAAGCAAGAATAAATTGAAACACAGGTAGTGGCATTCTACGGATGGTCCTCTTAAAGGTAGGAGTAGCACAGGAGAGAAACAATCTGGCCCTTTTGTTTCCATGCAGTTTTGTACATCTGTGCTTTAAATTACACTTCATCAAATTTAAGGAATATGGCTAAATTTTCTGATATTAAGAGAATATGCTTCCTAGTTTCTCAAACATGTCATTGCACTTTTGTGTGTGCCTTTGTAGAGGAAATGCTGCTGTCTAAACAGGCATGCCAGTGTTTCCCAGTGGGAAGGATTTTCTTTTTTGCCATGGAAATAATAGGATTTCCTTTCATTTTCTTACTCTCATGGTCATTTTGCTGGGTCTTCTTCACCCACTTAGGCTTTTGCTAAGTAAGACAGTGAATCTATGGCTCCCACAGAAAGGGCTTCCAAAGAGAGCGCCATTGTGAGGGTGAGCATGGTTCTTCCTGGGCCTCTGGAGTCTTTCAGTTACCACTCTGGGCAGTGATTTTCGAGCAGATTATCTATAGTGAGCGCCATATCCCTTCACTCTCTGAGAATACACGCTACAGCTTGCAGAGGCCTGGTGAATGAATTAGTCTTTATTTCCGTTTATGGAGAGCAAAAACTTTAAAGTTTCTCCTTTACAATTGTTTCTAGAAACATTGAAACAGAGAGGAGGGTTGGGGTATTTCATTACCATGCCACCAGTTCCCCCTTTGTACTCTCTGTAGAAAAATGCACATTATTTATGGTAATGAGGTCTCAAACCAGCTGCGAAAGCATCTTTGGTTTTATTTGGTTTTACTCTAGGAACACAAGGGGGTTTCTGTACCCTGGTGTGCCATGCCGACATGGCCAGGCACTGCGGGTTGTCTGTCATAGCTCAACGATATCCAAATAATCGAAGGTGATTTACCTTCTAGTGACTCAGAAAGTAAGTGCTCTGTTTTAAATAAACAATGCTTAGGACAGCAGTTCTCAACCTGTGGGTTGCGACCCCTTTTACAGGGGTTGCCCGATTCATAACAATAGCAAAATTACAGTTATGAAGTAGCAACAAAAATAATTTTATGGTTGGGGGTCATCATCACATGAGGAACTGTATTAAAGGGTCGCAGCATTAGGAAGGTTGAGAACCATTGTTCTAGAACATCATTACACCCACTCCTAGAACATCATTACACCCACTCCTCACTTATCAAAATTGTTCGAAGACCCAATCATTAATGCAAAAATTGACATTAGCACAAATGGAGGGTGGTCACAATAGATCCCAAATGGACAGTGACCACATCATCATATAACTGCCACATTGACTCATTTTACGAAAGTTAACAACAGTAGTACGTATCTGCCAACATGCTGAGAGTTGTGGCCCAATCAAGGTGACGCTTAACGGGAACCGTTAACGAGTCTTGCCTTCACCTTGTTTATTACGGGCAGACATGCTATTAAGGCACAGAATTGTCAATAGTAAATATTTGACTATTGTTGTAAATGTCATCCTTCGTATAAGGAGAGAATGGATAACCGAGGAGTAAGTTGATACAAGTCAGCGTTCCCTAGGGATGACTCTGAGAAAAGAAAGGGATATGGGAGAAAGCTTCATGTTGCTCACAGGGCTGGGGAACTTGGCAAAGGTCATTAGTGATGATGGCACAAGAATGATGCCATTTACCTACTCCTGCAGCAGCTCTCTGTAGAAAATACATCGTATACACTTTAATGAGTTAGAGTTGGGAGCACAGTTCTGCTTTGACACCCATGGCATGACCCTGAGTTGGCGTGGACTCAAGAGTGCCTGAGTTGGGATGGTAGTGAGGCGAAGCTGGGGACACACTGCCATTTTAAGATTTGGGGTTATATCGTGGATCTCTCTGGGGCTCTGCCTACATGATGGCAAGTGTCAAGAAGATGGGAAGGTATCTAACTGCTCCGTAGCAGGACACTGGTCGAGGACCTCTGTTGCTCCTCCTTTTAGTGTGCTTTGTGGCTGTCCCAAGTCATGTCAAAATGCACAGCGGGAAAAGAACCCTTTTCAGACAACGAGGAGAATCACGCGTTCTGTCTCCTCCCCGAGGGCCCAGTCTGTGGACAGAGTCAGAAAGCACACGTAGACAGGGCTTGTCCTGGAGTCGCATGGTCAGTGTGGTTTTATGTTGCCTGCGTTCTCAGCATGGAATGTGATTTCCTTCTAACTGCGATGGGTGAGTGAGGTTTCTTTTGCCTGGTTGAGGAGGGGAGGTCTCAAGGTTCAGATGCAGTCTCCATGGCGAGGGTGGGGCACACGGTGAATGGGAGGCCCTTGCCCTTTGCCTGGAACACCTGCTGCCAAATCTCCCGGGAGCCTTGTTTTTTCTTGTCTTCCCTTTTCTCTTTGTTCTTCTAAGAAGTGAAACTGGCACCTTTATATGAGTAAAGGTTGAGCGTGGGGGGGTGTCCATGATGCACCACAAAGCTGGGCAAAGGTAACATAGACTCTCTTTGTTCCATTATCAGTCCACCCCACACCCTCTGCACAGTTACAGTCGCGCTGTTTATGGGGCAACGAGCAGCCCTTGCACAAACACAACTTGGACTCAGGGCAAAGTGCTTGCTTGCATTCATTCATCCCCCCTCCCACCCTCCTTTTCCCCCCTTTTCCTGGATTTAACATCTTAGCGGAGATGTGAAAATGAATCCAGTCCTGGCCCTTTTTATGGCATAGCTGTTTTAATGCAATTCAGAAAACAGCCTTGAAATAGGACATTATTCCGCTCATTAAGCATTTCGTGATTCAGCTTACCCAGTCTAATTCACTGAGATGCATTCTGAATTGTAGTTTGAGTCAGTTCTCAGAGGCTTTTCCAGGTTTGAAAATATAGTTAATAATAAGGTTCACAAGTATATGCATGGAGGTATAAGACATAGAGGACTGAGATTTACGTGAGCTTTCTTTCCTCTTTCTGTTTTTGAATATTTTCCAAGTTTTCAACTTTGATTTTGTAATCAGGAAACCAGAAAAGAGGTACTTAAACATTTTATGCCTCGTTTGTGGCGGTGGACAGCCAGGGTTGGAGTAAAGCGCGTCTGAGAATGGGCTGGAATGTCTCTTGTAGGAAGCCCAAAGGCCCGGGTGACCCAGGATTAAGTGTTCACTCCCTCACTTCCTCATGAGTTGGCATGGGCTCCCTGGGAGGGAGAACAAAGAGCTATTTAGTCAAGCACAGAGCCCCACAGAGCCATTTGACCCAAAGAAGACTGGTCATAGCGCCACCTAGCAGGACGTGGCAGCCACTTGGTGTTTGTCTTCACAATGAAAACGGCGGGTCCCTCCTGCAGGGATGTGTAAGCTAAGGTGCTGTACACAGTTGTACAGACTTGAAGGAGAAAGAGAGGGAAACATAGATGCTAGTGGACAGGGCATCCGAATAGCAACCTAGCTCCGAGGGCAGCATCCCTGCAGCAGCGGTTCCTGGAAGTGCCACCCCGACTCCCCTCTTGGTCCTACTGAGGCAGAAAGCCCTTGATCCCACAGCCTGTGAAACTATAGCGCTCCAAGTCCTTAGGGTGACTTTGGCTTGAAAGCGGGCTCTTGACCACAGGTTGAACTAACAAATAGTGCTGTTAGTAACAAATAGCTGGCCATTGAAGGTAAAGGAGTGCCGAACAGGAGGCATTCCAACTTACAGAAAGGTCTGCTTCTTCTGCCCTGGTTTCACCCATGTTGTTGTTAGGTACTGGCCAGTCAGTTCCAACCCTCACGACTGTTCTGATGGTTCAGCCCACTTGGCAGCCATGGTGGCAAGCCATCCCTGCGAGCCCCTTCCTCTTTTGTGCCGCCCCTCCACTTCACCAAGCATGACGTCCTTCTCCAGGAACTGGTCTCTCTTGACATGTCCAAAGCCTGTGGGCTGAAGTCTGGCCATCCTTGCCTCAAGGACCATTCTGGCCATTCTTCTGAGCTAGATTTGTTTGTCCTTCAGATTCTTCAGCAGTACCATCATTCAAATGGAGTCTTCTGCCGTCTCCTTAGTCAAGGTCCAACTGTCATAGGCCTATCAGGGATTGAAAATACCATGGTTTGGGTCAGGTGCACCTTAGTCCTCAAAGTGACATCCTTGCTTTTCAACAATTTAACGAGGTTTTGTGAGCAGATTTGCCCAATATAATGTGTGGTTTAATCTTGTGACTGCTGCTTTCGTGACCATCGATGGTGAATCCAAGCCGCACACTTAGGTGAGCCCTAGCAGTAGTTCGGTGAGATAGTAGGGACTGTGTACCCTAACACATAGCTCAGGGCTTCCAGTGGCCTTGGGCACTGGATGAGGCCTGACCTCAGGTTCTCTGAAGCTGGACGAGCGTGCTGCTCTTGATGGGGAGCTAGAGGGCACCACAGAGCACCACAGAGGGGATTGGGCCTGTCAGCAAGTTCCTACACTCAACAGACCAGGCTGCTTCCAGAAGTGCAGGAGCTCCCAGACAGAAGCCAGGGGTGGGTGAACGTGAGCTTTAGTCTTCCCTCCCCACCTCAGCCCCTAGGACATAACAATGCAAAGTGACTCCCCACAAACGGATGAGCGGAGATTTCTCCTCCTCAGCCCGGAAAGAAGGCTAGGATGGAAAATTGCTTCCCAGACAAAGTACCAAGAGCTCGCTGTTAGGTGTCTCCCAAAGGGTGTGAGGACTAGCTTTTACACCAAAACAAAGCCCTGGAGAAATAGGTTGGTGGGTTGTGATATGAAGGTG
>NW_022103904.1:18411609-18455529 GCF_000313985.2 Echinops telfairi
CCTTCTGTGGTATTGAGAACACAAAAAATGAAGGTTCACAGGGTGCCTACATTAAGTATGAGCCTGGCCAGCTGTGGGCGCAGACAGAAGCAGAGAATTGAAGAGGAGGAAATCTAACCCTCAGCTTCAAAAGGTCACTTTTTGGGAATGCTAGGTCATTGCTGTTGAGAAGATAAGGGTCAAGTAAGAGCCCCCCAAAAGCTGGGGTGGGAGAGCAAGCCTAGGGCCTTCCCCAGGCCTCCCCGACCTTGTCTACGTCTACAAGTTAGACCGGTGGCTTCGTTCGACTACTAGCAGCAAGCAGCTTTAGTGGGGTGTTCAGGTCCTGGACTTTGGACCAAAGAATCTGGGTTTGGATTCTATGTTATCATTTTATTTGCCTTGTTATCTTGGAAGCTTCTTGGGAACTGCTTTTCCCATCCCTATGCTTGAAAAACTCAATCAGAAACTCTTTCCCTTGACATCATCCATCTTTATTTAGTAATTAAACAAGTTAAATCACTCTCCCAGGGACATAAATCCTGCCCCCTATATATTAACATATCTCATACATCTCCTTTCAACATATTGAAACTGAAAAAATGTTCTCATTGTTTTCTGTATACTTAACTAGAAGATATAGCTATCAGATATGATAGATTTATCAAGGAGAATAAAAAGTCTGTCAATCATGCACCTGAATTTATAGATCTAATCATAAAACAAAAATTAAATAAAGAGTGTTTGGGGGCAATTCGGCCATAAACAACACAGAATGGTATTACAGAACATAGAATAACTTTATTCTTCTCAAATATCTATATTTTGTTTTGTCATTTTAAACCTCATATATGCTCTTAGAAGAAGATAAGGCAAATATAGACATTTATCCCCTACCCATAAAAAGGGCAAAGTACTAACAATGCCTAAAAGAACCAATTTCAATTTATTTCCTTATTGAGACAAAATAAATCATACTACAATCATATTTTTGTATAAAGCTTTTCACATTTAATACTTATTTTTGAATGTAACCGTTTCATTGGCATATAATTCACAAACCATACAATTCAGTAGTTCAGGCACATCAAGAAGAGGTGTACCGTCACCACCACCATCAGTTCTAGAACAGTCTCTTCAGTCTTGCGTGCAGCATTATTTCCTCCCTATTTCCTCCGACTGCCCCTGTCGTACTCCTAAGGAAACATTAATACAGTTTCTGTCTCGCTCTATTTACCTATCCTGCATTGCATATACAGAAAAACATTTTCTTAAACTAACAGCAATAGCAAAAGTAAACAGATTAAAAACCTCAATTGAAAGGAAAGAAAAAAATAAATAAAAAGCTAGAAAAAATTAAAATGGATCGTAAAGAAGATCAAATGATAAGATGTTAAACTTTAGCCTAACTCCACCTCCCAGCAACCCACTTTCCAAAGAATTCTGCATGATAGCAAAGCTATTCACCTCTTTGGTCCATGGTCAAAAGGGCTTAATCCACATGTATTTCCCCGTCACTTAAAAAAACCAAAAAACTGAAATAGCTATAAAATGTTTCAAAAAGGATGACAAATGGTATTATTTGTTGACCTAATTATGTCTGCCCTAATGTACTTTGCAATACTCTGTATGATAACCAGTTGCTCACATCCCTCCACTATGATAGGAGGGGATTCCCTGGATGCTTAAGCTATGTGTGTGCTCTATAAGTGGATTGTGGGTTTCCACTGTCATCCACACACTTCTGCAATGCAGGTGTTCACAATTTAAGCTCTAATCCCGTTCCCTTCTTTAGATTTTGATTATATTATTTAAAATCCTTGGATCTCACAGGATGGTGTGCTTCTTCCACATGTACCTAGTTAATGCCTCACTTAGATGGCTGGTTGTTTTAAGAAAAGCCTTTAAGACTCCAGGTACTATTCTTAATAGCCAGGCACCATCTAGTTTCTTCATCATACTTTGATCTAGCACCTATATCTCTAGTGATCTTTTCATGACAGTGAGCAGGAAGGAAGGCTATGTCATAAGTTATCATTGTTCTTAGATTGGGGCTAGAATTACACATTTAATATTTAATCCTACTTGCGCATTTTAAGCCACACCAAAGTATGACATTTAAAAACACATAAATATTTCATATAGGGTTTTGATCAGTTTTTAACATTAATGTATTTTTTAAAACTTTTTATTATGATTTCAGTGAGTTTTCAGGCCAAATGCATTTTCCATACAACAATTCATATGCATTTTTTCCCAAAACCATTTATTGGGAGTTAATACAGATATATCATTCCATCGTTTAATCACATCAAGCAGTATTATGCAATTGCTACTACAATCTGTTTCAAAACATTCTTCTCCTTGAACTCCTTGACATCAGCTACCTTTTACCACCCCACCTCCCACCACTGTACCCCCCAGAAACCCTTATTCTATTTGCTGTCCCTGTAGATTCATCAACTGTGGGTCTCATCTACTTGAAAACATATAACAGAAATCCAAGAGGATCAATCCCAATGGCGAAACACATCTGAGATAAACCCTAGTAAGAGCAAACAAAAAAATGCATAAAATGTTGAAACCCAGATCAGGCCTAAAGTGCATCAGAGGCGGGATCAGCTAGCAAGGGTCTAACATTCAAGCCAGGTTTTCGTTTAGATCTCCCATAGTCATCTGTCCAGTGCACTCGATTTGGTACGGACAGAAGGAAACCACCAGAGGCTTATTTCCTATGTAGAGGCCACAAATATATATTGGGCTGCCACTGTCATCCATTGCCTTCTGCAACCCAGATTCTCACAATTTAGGCCCTGGCACTATTTCCTCCTTTGGCTTTGGACACCATCTAATTTCTTCACCACACTTTGCTATAGCACCCGGATCTTCTGTGTTCCCTTCCTCAGGGCAAGTATCTAGCGAGGCCATGATGTAAGAACTAATTGTTCTTAAATTGGTGGTAGGATTTAGTGGGAGCCCCAAACCCATTCCTGTCTATGTTTTTGTTTGTTTGGTTTAGGTTTTTTTTTCCAATTTCCTTTTTATTTGCTTTCGAAACCTCCTTGTTAATTTATAGTAGAGAGCCATAAGTATCACCCCCCCTGGTGCATAACAATCTTCTGTTAATATTGTCTTTGATTAGTCCCTGGTGCTAATTTTTTAAACCCCTGTTGAGAGAGAAATATTGGGCCAATGTAGGCTACCTCCGTAGCACGGTACCTGAATTATTCACTTGTACCTGGCTGGGCACTATTTACAAAACAATCGGGGTTAATTGTCAGGGAAAATTTACAGTAATAGTTGCTGAGAATGTCAGTCACAGATTTGCTGGAATATACAGCATATAGAACATCGATGTAGCAAGACCATGATTGTCCGCCGACCAAAAGTTCAACAGTCTTGGTACAGCTGCTGTCCACTTGCTCAGACACGATGATTTTCACTCTGAAGTCCTGGGGTTACAAGCGTGTCTGAGGTAAAGTTAAGCTCACCCAGTGGAGTTTCCACATCGGATCTCACCGAGGCAGCCTCTGGAGGATGCCGTGCACCCTGAAGATCCAGGATCCAATGCCCCAGTGTTCCACGGCATCCAGCCTGGGTCCCCAGGCTACCCAGAAGCCCAGGTCAATGTGGCCCATTCGGTGCCTACCATCAGGGACACTTAACCCCCAGGGTCACCAAAAGCATTTTCAGTCATTCTTCCCCCAACCTGGAGGTGGGTCCTCCCACTTCTCCTACCAAAAGTTATGCATGTGTGCTCCCCGGACGTGTGTGTTTCATGAAAGCAACTGCTGGCCTTGCAATGTGACAGCACTCTGCCCACAACCTCCTTGTATTTCCACTTCCGTTCATTATTCTTTCCTCTCACCTCCTGCCCTGGGAGCTTTATCCCTGGGAAAATGTGCCCCATTGATCTTACATAGTTGATTGTTCTCATCAATTCATCCCTCCTTGGCGCTCACCTTATAGGCCTGCGATTTGGACTAGACCCCCTGGCAGAGAGGTTGGGGATTGTTATGGTATTGTTCGGCTGAAACTTGTGTCACAGGTGAGTTTAATTGCAGGGTTGAAGATTTAAGGACCATAGTCCCAAGGGCTCCTCCAGTCTCTATTGAACCTGTCAGTCTGAACATTTTTATGATTTTTTTTCCCCTACATCTTTCTCCTCTTCCATCTGGGACCTTCTATTGTGATGCTTTTCAATGTGCTCAGCAGTGGTAACCATCTAATTCTTCTGGTCTCAGGGTCACGGAGGCCGGGGTTTACATGGTCCATTAGCCCTTTGGACTAATTGTTTCTTTGCGCCTTTTATTTTCTTCACTCTCCTTTGTTCTAGGCATGAGAGACCACTAATAGCACCTTAAATTATCACTCAAGCTTTCCAATCCCCCTAGCTACTCCTGAGCCCCAACATCCGGCAACTTGTTCCTTCAGGTGTTTAGTTGTGCCTAAAAATGTGTTATAACTTTGCCTCTTGTTGGTTCCCTTTACAATGTCTACAAATATATATATATATATATTATTGGTTCCCTTTACAATGTCTACAAATATACATGAATATATATATATATATATATAAAAAATCAGCTACCAAACCTGCATATGACTGAGGGGCATACTCCTATTCACCTATTTTAACCAGTTTATCTTGCCTGTCTACCTATGTATCCACATGTATTATTAACCACATTGCAAGATTGTATGTGCAACAGTATTTACAATTGTTCTCTGTAACTCGTAAACACCTCTCCATGTTTTCCTTGGCTTGTGCTTTGTGTGCTAACCTCTTCTTTATTGTATATTGTCTTTCCCCTCACCTAAGTTAATATGTGTCTACCCTCTAGTTAGTGATTTACCCACCCTTACCCTCCACTCCCACGAATCATCCAAGAATGTTTCTTTCTATGAATAAGCCTTTTCTTGACTTTTAGTAATTATGGTCTCATGCAATGCTTGGACTCTTTTGATTGATTTATTTCACTTAACATCCTCGGGTTCATCTGCGTTATGAAGGTACACTGGTTTAATGGTCTTCTTTAAGGTTGCATAGTATTCCCTTCAAAATATGTGCGGGCGTTTGTTTATACAGATGCCGATTGATGGACACTTAAGTTGTTTTCATCTTTTTGCTATTATCCGTAGTGCTACGAATATGTGTGCATATTTATCTTCTGTTTGTGGCTCTTATTTCTCTGCGATATATACCTAGTACTGGGACTGATGAATCACGTGATATTTCTTTCCCCTGCCCCTATTTTTCAAAGGAAGTGCCATGGTATTTTCCAAAATGGTTCTGTCATTTTGCAATCCTACCAGCAGTGTAAGAAAGTTCCAACCTCCTCATACCTTCACCAGCATGCTGTTTGGGGGAATTGTTTGTACTTCATTGTTATTGATGGGGTGAGATACCACATAGTTGTTTTTGATGTACATGCCCTTAAAAAAATAGCTAATGATCACAAACATTTCTACATGTGTCTGTTGGCCGCCTGCATGCCTTCTTTGGTGTAGTCTCTGTTTATGTCTTCTCCTTATTTTTAATTGGATTGTTTGCCTGTTTGTTGCTATAAATTTCATTTCTAAAATTTTACAGTTTAGTTCTTTGTCATTGCCAAATATTTTTTCCTAGTGTGTAACTTCTGTCTTTGCAGTTTTGGTTAAGACTTTTGATGTACATAAGCGTGACATTTTTGACCGGTCCCAGTCATCTAGTTTATTTTCTGCTCTTGGCACATGCATTTGTGGTTGTACTTGATGGTCTATTTACACCATGTAGTAGGGCTCCTAAATTTTCCCCTCTTTTTTCTTCGGCAAACTTTATAGTTTTAGGTTTTACGTGTAGGTCTTTGATCCTTCTCAAGTAAGTTTTATGTATTATGGTGAGAGGTATGGGTCTGGTTTAATTTTTCTGCAAATGGATATCCAATTTTTCCAGCATTATTTATCCTCTTGTGATTGATGAACTTCACTTAGCATAATATAGTCCAAATCCACCCAGGTCATGAGCTCTTCCACTGTTTCATCATTCTTCTTTAACGATATATAATATTATAATATAATATAAAATTATAATATATAATATTACCGTGTGTGTGTGTGTGTGTACCAAAGTTATGTATCCATATTTCAACCAGTGGGCATTTAGGTTGTTTTCCTCTTACCATTTTGAGCAGTACTGCGATGAACATGCATATATATCTCTTTGTGCAATTTCTTTAGGGTAAATACCAAGTAAAGGATTGATGGCTCACATGGTATTTCTATCCCCATGCTGCTTTACATCAGCAGTGCGTGAGGACTGTCATCTCTCCTGACACTCTCCAGCATTTGTTTCTGTTTTTATTAACTTTACCATCTATGCTGGTGTGAGGCGGTAGCTCATTGTTGTTTTGACCTGCCTCTATCAAATGGTTAGTGATCCCGAGCATTTAGTTTACTGGCTGCCTGAGTATTTTCTTTGTTGAACTGTTTGTTCATGTCCCTTGCCCGTTTTTTCATTGCATGATTCGTCTCTTTCTTGTTGAGGTATTGTCGTTTTCTATAGATTTTAGAGATGCATCCCTTGTCGGCCCACATCAGCTTTTAATTGTGAGTTTTCCTCATCAGCTAAAGCTACTGTGTCCTTTCTCTCGACAGGTTCTGTAGGGGATGACCCCATGGGTGGAAGACTTCGAAAACTGAGCGTTGGGCGCTATGATAATGATGCTGGTGGGCAGGCGTCCTTCCCCAAATGGGGAAAGACCACCAGTGTGCACCAAGATCCAAGTCTGGCTACATTCCTCACTTCAACAGACACCAAAGAGGTAAGTTCCTGGGCTTAAACAATTTGACGTAGCCACTTTCCAGATCCCAGACGTGTTCATGCCTCAGAGCTCGGGGTGTAAAGGACCATGCTGGGTCTGAGAGTTGAACAGTCCCCTACCACCGCCCTCCTCCCTGTCTTGCCACGCTTCCCCGTTTCACACAGATTTTTCTTCTTTGGAAAGCACGTGAGTAGTTGGAAGGTTTACCACAGACAGGCCGGACTATGAATCCTGCCTCCCTCCAAAAATAACTTTGGCATGGGAGCCCAGTACTTCAAATACATTATCTATCCATAGGGAGGGTAATACAAGTCTTCAAATAACTTCGATGTTAGGGATAATATATACAAAGACCCTACCCAAGTGGTTGGGGCTCCGTAAATGGACAGAGAACATGGCAAACAGACACTCCCTCTGAGGTCCTCACAATAAGTCCAGAGTCCTTCATCCAGGACCGTCACGGAGCCCAGAAAGGAGGCTGGAACAGTGCATTCACGAGTGCGCTCGTTACTCTGGGTCAGATCAACAGAGGAAGGGTGGGCTCTTCTGGTTATTACAGGATTTAAATAAGACAGGCTGGATGATGACCAACATAATTTTTATTTATTCTCAGGTTGAACACGTAAGTGCTCATGGAATAGAGAAATAAAAGTCACACATAATTTTTTAAAATCATTTTATTAGGGGCTCATACAACTCTTATCACTATCCATACATACATGCATACATCAACTGTGTCAAGCACATTTGTACATTCATTGCCCTCATCATTCTCAAAACATTTGCTCTCCACTTAAGCCCCTGGCATCAGCTCCTCATCTTCCCACTCCCTCCCCACTCCCCTCTCCCTCCTCCCTCATGAACCCTTGATAATTTATAAATTATTATTTTGTCATATCTTGCACGGTCTGATGTCTCCCTTCTCCCACTTTTCTATTGTCTGTCCCCCAGGGAGGAGGTTATATGTAGATCCCTGTAATCGGTTCCCCCTTTCTACCCCACTCTCCTTCTACCCTCCCAGTATCGCCACTCACACCACTGGTCCTGAAGGGATCATCTGCCCTGGATTCCATGTGTTTCCAGTTCATATCTGTACCAGGTCACACATAATTTTAACAAGGTTTTGTGTTTTAGAATATTTTCTATCATTTTTCTATAGCGATGTGTATAATTGAATGCATGTTTTTATATATCTGAACATTAAAAATTACCTTATCCTGCTTTTTCTCCCTATGATTTCACTTTATAATGCACATTTCCCCTGGCCTGCTACAAGCTCTCTGTGAACTTCACTTGTTAGCGATATTTTACTAAGCCAAAAACCAAAACCAAATTCTCTATAATTGAGTCAATTCTGATAGAGGGTTTCCAAACATGTAAACATTGGTAGATCCAGACAGTCTCATCTTTCTGCCCCAGAGCAACTGGTGGATTTGAAGAGACAATCTTGTTGTTAGCAGCCTAATGCTTCTCCCACAGCACTACCGGGGCCGTATTTTCTTAAAAGGATGCATAAAACATTTATATTTCTGCCTGTTGGACAGCAAGGTCCCTAGGTGGTGCAAATGGCTCATGCTCAACTACCAACCCAAAGCTCGATGGTAAAACCTCACCCGGTGAAAACCCCACAGAGTAGTTTTCCTCTAGCACGTCTGGTGATCATGAGGCGATATCAACTCTGTAACAGCTGACAACCCTCCTCCTGTGTGGAACGGAGGACTTGAACCTCAAAATGGTTCCCCGCTTAGAGAAAAGTCTGACTACTGGGACTGTAGATGTAGAACTCGGCCCCCTTATCACCACTTTCAGATAAACCCACAGCCGTCGGCCGTAGCAGCTCCAGAGCCTCCAGGCTTATGTTGTCTCCTTGTGTCATTAGACAGTGATCCCCAGTCACCCTTCCGGCGTAGATGTGATTGATGGCAGGATCTTCTCTCCCACCCGAAGTGGCAGTGAATTGGCCTCTTCTACACCCGCATTTCCCGTGTCACCAGAAACGCCATATGGTAAGACAAAGAACCAAACCAGTCTTCTGCCATCTTTAAGGGGAGCGTGCTAACGAGTCGTTGTTAATGCTTGCTTTTCCAGTGAAGACTCCTCCCCGGTACCCTCCGTTCGGCTCCCCACAGCCGCAGATGAGTCGTCCAGCCAGACTGCACACAGGAGCGCAAGGTAAGAAATGTACCTGCTTCTGATGTGTTGTTTTTAAAGGCTGCTTCCGGCAGCCACCATGATTGCAAATTGGTCCTCTTAAGCAGAAGTGCTTCCGTTTTCGTCGGACTTCTAAGCCTTGATGCAGATTGCTTTTTCACCCGAGAACTGCATTTAGTAAACCCACCGGGGCTTCAGCACAGCACCATTGGCCTAGAGGAGACCATTTGTCGGACCCTGTCCCCATGCCTGCGGAGACTTGTATCAACAGGCATGGTCAGTGTGCCTGTCAACAGTTCAGACTCAGTGCTTCCAACTCCTTGTGGAATTACGGCCAATCTGGAGTTTAATGGGAGAACTGAGAGCTTCCCACCCCCAACCCTCATCCAGAGAAACTGGGTCCCAACAGTACGGTACTACGTATACGCCCTCAGACCCTGTCCCACGGTTGTCCACCTCACTCCGACCTGGTAACGGCACCCACCTGCTCCCTGAGGTGGCCCTGTTCTCCACGGCAGGCTCTGTAGCATGTGCTGCTGCGTGACTTGTGAGCAGCTGTGAAACGCTGCACTGCATCGTCTGCAGAGCCTGTCAGAGCTGCCCCCACCAAGCCTATGCCAGGGAGAATGGCACTGAAGCGGGAAGAGCATGGTGAGACCCAAACAGTTCCTCTTTGGGGGCGCTTTTACTTCTTGACGGTCTAGTGCAAGTGACAAGCTTGGCCAGATGGAAAGAGGATGCACCCTAAAGCCCTGTGCTCATGCTAAATTATCTTCTTTCTAATGTTAGATTCTTTGTGCTGCCTCTCCTGTTCTGCCCGGGGGAAATCCGCGTATGCTTCCTGAACACACTCCTCAGGAATTAGGTTACATTTTCATTATGTCCTGCTTCGTACCCAAAGAGTGGGTAATAACAGCAAGCTAGCTCTATTTTCTTTATTGCTCCAGTGAAAACGAAATGCATGCATTAACGAATAAGCGCTTAACGTGTCTGATATTATTTTAGGATCATAGATACTTAGGTTTATTCAAATAACCGCTGGCCACCGAGGCCGTCCTGACTCGGGACGGGCTCGTGTGCAGAGCAGGCTGTGCTCCATCGGACTTAAAACCACAACTCCCTGTGATTTAGCGTAAAGTGCAGAGCGCATCTTATCTTTCTATTCAGCGACTTATTTACAGTTTTTGGTCGTATTAACTTGCGTTCCCAGTGTAACGGCAGCACTCCTACCACCTCTGCCCTCTGTCTGCCAGTTCCATTTATCTTTCCTGCCGCTTCTTGCCTTCTGAGCAATTTTTGGGGTCAAATGCTGCCTTTTTCAGTCTTTTCTGGTGGGTGAGTCTGAGGCGTATACTCCTTCGCCTGTGGTCAGCTACAGGAGACTTCCCGGGGGTGCGTTCTGTTCCCCGTTTGGATGGGGCCTGAGGACTGCAGTCTGTGAAGACCAGTGAGCCTGGTCTCTGCATACATTTTAATTTGGTTCTATATTTTTCTCCCATTTTGTCCAGGGCTTTCTGTGTTCCTTATCACTATCAACCAGGTAGGGATAGCTGGGTACCATCAAGTTTTTCTGGTCTCAAGAGTAGTGGATCCTTGATCCTTTGGACTGCTTCCTTGAAACTTTGATTTTCTTCACTCTCCTTTCTCCCAGATAGAATGAAATCAGTGTTTGCACTTTAGATAGCCACTGGCTAACTTTCAACTTGAGTGAAAAGAAAGGCAATAACACTAAGGGGAATATTGATGCAATGTCACTGAGGCACTAAGAGGTGCACGGAGTTACAGATTACAAAGGCAAGTATTATTACATATATATTATATGTACACTTTATTATATATATAATAGACACACATATACAAGGGGGAACCCCCAAAAATTGGCGGGGGCGGGGGACTCCTCTGGACGGAACTTTTGTAGTATGCATTTCCGCCCCCCCCTGCCCCTCCCTCCACCCGCTAGGCTAGCATTGAGCAACTCACTCTGAGTTCGTGCACCCAGTGGTGTTGACTGGGAAAGTTCTCTCTGGTCACAATACATTTTTTCATAAAAGTAATTTCACGTGAACCTCGTTTTTTGTGGTGGCTGATTTAAGAGAACAGCATGTGGCAGTGAAATTTTGTTTCCTGCTTAGAAGAAACGCCACAGAAACTGTTGTGATGTTGAACACAGCTTACAAGGACAGCCCTATGGGGAAAACTCAATCGTGTGAGTGGTTTTCTCATTTCAAAAAGGTGAAAGGTCGATGGAAGACAAACCTCGTTCTGGATGTCCATCAACTTCCCGAATGGATGAAAATGTTGACAAAATTTGTGCACTTGTGCTCGAAGACTGATAATGGACTATTGAAGAGATAGGGAAGTTCAGCAATTTTTTTCGTTTTTGTTTTGAACTTGTATGTTTATTTGTTTGGTTTTTTTTATTTTTAATCATTTTATTGGGGACGCATACAATGCTATCACAATCCATACATACATCCTTGTGTCAAGCACATTTGTACATTTGTTGCCCTCATCATTCTAAAAGCATTTGCTCTCCACTTAAGCCCTTGGTATCAGCTCCTCATTTTTTCCCTCCCTCCCTGCTCTTCTCTCCCTCATGAACCCTTGATAATTTATAAATTATTATTATTTTGTCATATCTTACGCTGTCCAACGTCTCCCTTCACCCACTTTTCTGTTGTCCGTCCCCCAGGGAGGGGATTATATGTAGATCTTTGTGCTCTGGTCCCCCTTTCTACCCCACCTTCACTCCACCTTCCCGGTTGGTTCAGCAAATTTTAATGGAAGATTTGGAATGAGAAGGTTTGCTGCAAACGTTTCTCTTGGTTCTGACTGAGCATCAACTGGAAACATGCCGTGCTTTGAACGAACAGCTCTGAAGGGACCCACACTTATTTTTCCAAGGTCATTACTGGTGATTAGACATGTACTATTTTTACAACTCCAAAAGCAAAAATCATTCAAGCCTCTGGAAGACACCATCATCACCTTGACCCTGAGAGTTCACCAAGTGTGATCAAAGTTCAAGATGATGGTCGTTTGTTTTTTTAATGTGAGGAGGACAGTGCCTTTAGCGTTCTTTCCACCAGGTTAATCATGCTTTCTATTTAGAGGTTCTGAAAAGATAGTGTGATAGTGTGAGACAAAAAAGGTCTGATTTGTGGCAGATGGGAGACTGGTTTTGCCACCATGACAATGCACCTGCTCACATAGCCACCTCAGTGCACCAGTTCTTGGCAAAAAAAACCACACAAAACAGCATGCTGACCTCATTCTGTGTGACTTCTTTTTGTTTCTTCAAATGAAGAGGGACATGAAAGGACAGTGATTGGATGACATAGAGGAGGTAAATAAAAAATGAGGGAGGGGCTGTCAGCCATCTAAACAGATGAGTTTGAAAACTGTTTCCAAGAATGGAATCGCAGACTTGACAAATGTATTAAGTGTAATGGAGAATAATTTGAACGTGATAAAGTTGTTTTGTGAAAAAGCATTCAATACAAAGCTTTGAAAAAAAATTGCAGTTTTTTGGGGGAGGCAGTAATCCCTCTTATTACATATACAATCTTCCAATATCTGTAAGAAAATATTTGCCTTTGTTGTCTATACATCTAGTGTACTGGTCAGGGTCTTGGTGATACTGTACTGATCGCCCTATTGTCTTTCCCCTCACTCAAGTTAAGACACATTCACTAGCTAGGAGCCAGCCCTGGGGACACAGCAGTTATGCGCTGGGCTGCTAGTGTTAAGGTCAGCAGTTCAAAACCACTCCTGGGAGGACAGACAAGGCTCTTGGAGACCCACAGGGACTGTTCCCTCCTGTCCTATAGGGTCCCTACGAGTGTGTTTTTTTCTCAGATTTTACTGTCTGCTCCATGGTTCTCCTTTACCTTTCTCCCCAATCCTGGAAACTATCAAATCATTTGTTCTATGTGTAAACCTTTTATTGACTTTTAATAATAGAGATCCCATAAACGGTTTCTCCTTGAGTAATTGCTTCGGCATAATTCCATTCATGTTATGAGGTGTTTCCCCGATTCTTTGTTATTCATCCGTGGTGCATGGTGTTCCATTGTGCTTATCATGTACTATAATGTTTTCATTTATTCATCTGTCAATGGACGCTTCGCTAGTTTCCATCTTTTTGCTCTTGTGAATAATGCCGTGATGACCATGGGTGTGTCTATTTCTATTTGTGTCCTAGTTCTTACTGCTCTAGGATATAATCCTGGCAGTGGGATTGCTTTATCGATTGTTATTTCTATTTCCAACTTTTAATAGAAGCCTCATACTGTTTTCCCCAGAGGCTGGTTCCTCCTCACTCCATAGAGGTGTCATTGGCTGACGTTTTAGAAGTAGATCACTAGGCTTTTCTTTTAAACACCTCTGAGGGGACTCAACCCAACAACAGCTTGGTATCCTGTCTATACCACATAAGACCCTTGCTCTTTCAAAACAGTGTATATTCTTCAACTAGCCATGGTTCTTTTTTTTTTTTAATCATTTTCTTAGGGGCTCATACAACTCTTATCACAATCCATACATACATCAATTGTGTAAAGCGCATTTGTACATTCATTGCCCTCATCATTCTCAAAACATTTCCTCTCCACTTAAGCCCCCGGCATCAGGTCCTCATTTTTCCCGCTCCCTCCCCACTCCCCTCCTCCCTCATGAGCCCTTGATAATTTATAAATTATTATTTTGTCATATCTTTCCCTGTCTGACATCTCCCTTCACCCACTTCTCTGTTGTTCGTCCCCCAGGGAGGAGGTCACATATAGTTCCTTGTAATCGGTTCCCTCTTTCCAATCCATTCTCCCTCTACCCTCCCAGTATCACCACTCACACCACTGGTCCTGTAGGGATCATCCGCCCTGGATTCCCTGTATTTCCAGTTCCTATCTGTACCAGTGTACATCCTCTGGTCTAGCCAGACTTGCTAGGTAGAATTCATATCATGATAGTGTGAGCGGGGAGGAAACATTTAGGAACTAGAGGAAAGTTGTATTTTTCACCGTTGTTACATCGCACCCTGACTGGCTCGTCTCCTCCCCGAGACTCCAGTGGTCTACTCATGGGCTTTGGGTCTCCACTCCGCACTCCCCCCATCATTCACTATGGTAAGATTTTTTTGTTCTGATGATGCCTTATACCTGATCCCTTCGACACCTCGTGGTCGCATAGGCTGGTGTGCTTCTTCCATGTGGGCTTTGTTGCTTCTGTGCTTCACGGCCTCTTGATTACCTTCAAGCCTTTAAGACCCCAGACGCTATACTTTTTGATAGCCAGGCACCATCAGCTTTCTTCGCCACATTTGCTTATGCACCCATTTGTCTTCAATGATCTCTTCGACACCTCGTGATCACACAGCTAGCCATAGTTCTTAACACACATGACTGAAATCTTGAGTCAGAAAAATTATAAACAATGTCATTACATATTTTTAATGCTTTATGTGAGCAGTACATGAGAAGTATATATGTTCAATGATAACAGATTCACATATGTTGCCAGTAAGTCTGTTCTGAAACATAGCAGCCCCACATGTGCAAAGTAGAGCTGTTTACCAGGCTCTGTGACCCACTGGGAGCAGATCTCCAGGCCTGTCTTCCAAGGTGCCTCTTGGTGGGCTCAAACCACCAACCTTTTGACCAGTAGTTGCAGGCTTAACAGTTATACAACTCAGGGTTTCCCACACATGTGAAGGGGCTTCAAAAAGTTTGTGGAAAGCAGAATTAAGAGATAACAGAAGTTTTCCATGAACTTTTTGAATCGTTCCCATTTATAGCCCTTCATATATTCATATGTGTTTTTGTAACATGGAAGCAAAGGAAAGGGACGTCATTTCCCATCCCCATCTCTCTACAGTCAATTAATCACGTTGTCTCTTAACTTGAATATGTTTTGGTGGGTTTCGACTAGAACTGAGCTCATTTGACTTGGAAATCAGGTATTTTCTCATGATGTTACCAGTACTCTGTTCATTAGACTGTAATAAGCAGCAGATGATGGGTGATAAACAAAGGGGACTTTCAAACACACTCATTACTCATAACAGGAGAAAGGTGAAGCTCTTTTCCTCTCGTAAAGTTTTACAGTCTCAGAAACCCATAGGGACAATTTTACTTTGTCCTATGGGGGGTGGTCTATGAATCAGAATGAACTCAATGACAGAGAGTTTGAGTGAGTGAGTGAGTCAGTCAGTCACCACTAGCCCATGGGGAGGCCTTTGGAATCTTCATATTGAACATCTCCTAAACTTGAGAAAGACCTTCAAGTTGAAATGATTAACTCAACCTAGGTTCTTAGTCATCTGGTAAATACATATCAATGTGATTCTACCAACTGCCAGGTTGTGTGAGACAGGATGTACTACTGCCTTCTGTGTCTAAGAACACCATTCCTTGTAAGTGTAATTGCAGCCCCACCTCCCCACCCCGGCAGCATGTCTTAGACTTTCACTCCTATTAGAATGCCTACATACCATCCATGTGCAAATTATTCACATGGAGTAGTAGAAGCTTTGTTACTTAAACAGAAAGCAATATGGTAAACTTGATCTACTTAACCTTTATGGTTAGGGATATTAATGCCTTTTAGAATTCTTTTCCCCTTTAAGTTGTTCCCAAAGAAGATTAGCTTCCAGGAAGACTATGGAAAGCACAGTAGTACACAGCACTAGTGCACTGTGATGCTTCAGGACAGAGAGGTCCCCGTCAGCCCTGCGCCCTGGCCTGGGGATTACACTTATTCTGCAAAGCCAAGCTGAATCATTGACTCCTGCTGGAATCCCCCAAATAATAGTGGTCGCTCACATTTAGATTACATTTGTGTGTCATGCATTGTTCTTTTACTTTTGGAGGATTATTTCCATTAATCATTACAATTGTGTTTTAAAGGCAACTGTGCTCTTAGCCCAAATGTTAGAGATGAGGAACAGACACAGAGAAATTTAATAAAGTGCCCAAGCCCCACAGCTAGGAAGTGGCCAAATAAGAATCTCCACACAGTCTCATTCTACTGCCAAACAATAATTTCCTATTGTATTGACTTTTGGGGGGTTCAAATTGCTAGATTTTACAGGACTTGATTTTTTACTTCTTAGGTAAATCTGCAGCGTAAGACCTCTTTAGAGTATTGAAAACCAAGGATATTAGTTTGAGAAATACTTTGGGTGCGCCTGACCCGAGCCATGGTATTTTTACTCGCCACATTTATGTGTGCACGTTGAATGTTGAATAAGAAAGACCGCAGAGGAGTCAATGCATTTGAATTCTGGTGATGACAAAGAATATTGAAAATACCATGGACTGCCGAAAGAACAAACAAATGTGTTTTGGAAGGAGCACAGTTCAAGTGCTCCTTAGAGTCAGGATGGTGAGACTTCATCCCCCATATTGTGGGCAGGTTGTCAGGAGAGACCAGTTCCTGGAAAAGGGTATCATGCTTGGAAAGTGGAGGGGCAGAGGAGAAGGTGGATGACCACAGTGGCTGCAACATGGACTCAAACATGGGAACTGTTGTGAGGATGGCACGTGTTTTGTTCTGATGTGCATAGGGTAGCTATGACTCAGACCTGACTGGGGCACCTGGCAATAACCTGTCCAATCTGTATTTGACATAAGATAACAGAAAAGGCATAAAGGAAATCTCAGAGGCACTGTTTTTAAATCTCAGCCCAACCATGTAACAATTAAATTACTCTGTGATTCTGTGACCTCACTGAACCTCTGTTTCCTCATCTATAAAATCTACAATAATAGCTATCATGCATGACTATTATGAAGGCTAGACATAGTTATCTCTTACCTATCAGGAATAATGCTTAGTCATCTATCTCTTACAGCCACATAATGAATTTGTAATTTTAAAACTCCCAGAAAGAAATTTCCAGACTCAGGTGGTTTCACTGAGTGGAAAATTCATCCAAATGCTTACAGAACAATAACATCTGTGAGGGGTGGAATAGGCTCACAGAAAGCCACTTGGCCTTTGTCCTTGTTTCTGTCTAGCCATCCCACCACCTGAGGCTAATGAATGGAGACTAGCCAGACCCAGAGGACCGCTTGGACGTCCTCACTAGGCATGATGTAATCTGTCAGAGGCACCTAGAGCAGCCAATGAGAGCCCTGAACCTAGAGGCTCAGGTGGAGACTTCTGGTTGATGACTGTCCAGTAAAGGGTAGCTCAGTCCTTTTTGAAACATGCAGGTTTCATGCCGTGACCCCTGCCATACTGCACCCTGAGAGTCTCTTAGTTTGTGTCCTTTCGAGGTGTAGCCCATCTATAGTATGTATGGTTTATGCTTTTTTCATTCTGTGCTTGCCCCAGTGAAGCCATGGGCCCACGGGAACAAAGAGCTGTAGCATGAGCTGCCTGCTAATCACTGTGAAAGAAGGTGTCCTGTTCTGTGAGCTCTGACCTAGCTCTGGGGGGAGGTACAGACACGTGCACCTCATGGATGCAAAATGAAAAATGATAGTGAATAGAATTTAACAATACATAAAAAAATTAAGTCAAAGACAGCCAACATTTGAAAGCCATCGAGATAATCCATTATATTAACAGCCTTAAAGGGGATTGAAGGGGGAATCACACGATGATATCAACTCAGAAAAAAGGGACAACATTGAATATTCATTCATGACTGAAAATCTCTGCGAAGTAAGAATAGGGGAGACTTTCTTAAACTTAGAGCAAATATCTTCTAAAAACCCGCATCTACATCACCCTATCTCAACAGGGTGCTGGATGTTCATGTCGCCCAATAAGGCAAGAAAAGGGATATGAAAGATATAACAGATCAGAAGGGAAGGGCAAACACTCACGATTTGCAGATGGTCTGATTGTCTGTAGAAAATCGACTAGGCTCTCCAGTGACAAGCAGGCGTGGATTCACGAGCGTTCAGGATGTAAGGGAGGTTGATAGGCGAGGGGTCCTCAGATTGGTGTGGAAACATCGTGGCCATGTGCACGGCAGCATGAAACCCTACCCAGCCCTCCTTCAATCGGGCAACCAGGGCCATGTTGGAGCCCACTGTTGTAGCCAATACATCTTGTTGGGGGCTTTCTCTTTTTCACGGAGGTGTCGTAGTGGTTCTGTGTTGGGCTGCTAAGCACAAGGTCAGCAGTTTGAAACTACAGCTGCTCCATGGGAGAAAGGCATGGCTTTCTACTCCCATGAAGAAGAGCACTCTGGGAAATCCACAGAAGCAGTTCTACCCTGAGTCTATAGCAGTGGTTCTCGACCTGTGGGTTGCGACCCTTTTGGGGGTCGAACGATCCTTTCACAGGGGTCGCCTAAGACCATCTGAAAACACATATTTCTGATGGTCTTAGGAACCAAGACGCTTCTCCCCAATCAGACTCCAGGTGGGTCCACCACATGCAGATTGCTGATCTGGTGAGAAAAAAGCTATCTCAACCTCCCAAAAATGTAGCGATGCAGTTTACTGTTGTTACATTAAGACTATTACCCATGCTACACCATACTTCAAGACAAAATTTCATTCATTTGCAATTAGAAATAAATATTTCACAATATATAATGACATATTGTTTTTGTGATTAATCACTATGCTTTAATTATATTCAATTTGTAACAATGAAAATATATCCTGCATATCAGATATTGACATTGATTCATAACAGTAGCAAAATTACAGTGATGAAGTAGCAACAAAAATAATTTTGTGGTTGGGGGTCACCACAACATGAGGAACTGTATGAAAGGGTCGCGGCATGAGGAAGGTTGAGCACCACTGCTCTATAGGCTTACTATGAATCAGGATCAACTGGACGGCACTGAGCTTCGTGCCATAGTTTTCCAAGCATGATGCTGTTCTCCAGAGACTGGTCCTTCCTTATAGATGCCCAAAATATGTGAGACAATGTTATGCCATCTACAATGCTAGGAACAATCCGGCTGTACTTCTTCCAACATAGATTCATTCATTGTTTAGAAATATTAATTCTTTGCCCACACTATAATTCGAAGGACTCAATTCTTTGATCTTCAGTATTATTACCTGATTTTCATCTGCATACGAGGCAACTGAAACCGCCATGGCTTGGTCAGATACACTTCACTCTTAAAAGACGCATCTTAGCTTTTGGGGGTCTTTTTAGTCGTTAAAAGAGATATTTCGCAGCAGATTTGCCCGATGTATGTTGATTGATTTCCTCATTGCTCCTGATTGTAAATCCAAGTAAAACGAAACTCTCAGGAACTTTAATATTTTCTCTTTATATTGCTTATTGGTCCAGTTGTGAGGAGTTTGTTCCCACACTGAAGGCTGCTGCCTTGATGTTTGTCAGCAAGTGCTTCGTGTCCTCTGCACTTTTACCGAGCAAGGTTGTGGCATCTCTATATTGTAAGTGGTTAGTGAGTCCTCCTCCAATCTGATTCTGTATTCTTTATCGCATATCCCATCTTCTCAGATTAAAGATTGAATAAATATGGTGAAAGGTTATATAACCCTGACACAGACCAGCCATTCAGTCTCCTTTTGCTCCATTTGACTTACTACCTCTTGTTCTACGTACAGCCTCCGCATCAGCACAATGAAGTGTTTGCAGACTCCCACTCTTCACATTGGTATCTGTAATTTCCCATTCAGTTCAACGCCTTTGCACAATCAATGAATCAGCGTTAAACATATTTCTGTTCTCAGCCAACATCCATCTGACATCACCAATGATAGTCCTCAAACTGTACCCTCTTCTGAATCCACCTTAAATTGATGGTAATTCCTCGTTGATGAGAAATAGCTGCAGCTAGTTTTACATTGCAGAAGCCCTGGTTCCCTAGAGGTTATGTGTTGGGCTGGAAACTGCACGGTCCGCAGATGTTTGCCTCCCATGGAGCTACAACCTCTTCCTTCCTTCCTTACCATTGGTTCTTGATCATATGACACCTCCTAACATCCCTTTAAGTCATATCCTTTTGGTACAGTGACTATCCTTCCATCTTCTTGTGATGCTTCCGGCATCTTTCAATAGTTGGCCCATAGAATCCTTCAATATTTCAAAACTTCAATTTTTTCTTCAGTTCTTTCTGCTTGAGAAACACCCAATATATTTTTTCCTCTTGGTTTGCTAACTACAGGCCTTTTCATATTTTACTGTCATACTTTAGTTTGTCTTTTGTGTCTCTGTTTTAAAATGTCTCTGTTTAACTCTTCTTCGTTTCTTCCTTTTACTTTAACTCTTCTAGATTCGAGAGAAGCTTTCAGAGCCTCCTCTGACCGCCACTTTGGTCTTTCTCCTTTATAATGACCTTTTGCTTTGTTCATTCATGATTGTCTGGTCTTTGGTCATTGATGGTCAGTGGCCGAAGTCTGTTTGGCTTCAGCCCAAAGAGGAGGAAAGCCTTTCTACACATAGGTGCCAAGAGAGCAAAGAACCAACTAAACACTTCTCTGAAAGACATCATTTCATTTGCATGGCGGGCAAGAGGACTTAGAGACGAGGCCTCAGCACTGCTTCCAGAGGCTAGACAGGATAATTTCTACTAAAGCTGAGAGTTCTAGGGTATCCTCTTATCGTTTGGGTAAGGTTGCTGCAGAAACCATTCACATCATGGGGCTAACCTGCCCCCAAACTGGAACCTCCGTGGTAAGTCCATGCAATTCTGATACAGAGTGCTGGTGGCATGGCAGTCATGCATTGGGTGGCTTACTGCAAGGTTAGCAGTCAAAACCACCAGCCGCTCAGCGGGAGAAATGCAGGTCTTCCTATCCCTGCGAAGAACCACAGTCTCACCAGGGTGCTGCTTGGTGCTCCCTCTCATGAAGTGATCACTGAAGAGATGGGTGCTATAGCAAAGTGTGGTGAAGAAGGCAAGTGGTGCCTGACAATCCAAAAGAATGGCATCCAGGGCCTTCCAGGCTTGTTTTCAAACACCCAGTCATGTAAGTGAGGTTTCAACTAAGTCCACATGGAAGAGCACACCAGCTTGTGTGATGTAAGGATGATAAGTAATAAAATCCAAATTTGAAGGAGGGAATGGTATCAGCACTTAAATTGTGAACACCCACATTTCACAAGATTATGAATGATAATAGGAGCCCAAATCCATTTGAAGGGTTCCCACATCGATTAAACCTCTGGTGAAGCCCCTCTGACCACAGTTGAGGGATAAGAATAAACTTGGTATCAGAGAGTACTGTAAAATCAATCGTGGCACATGTAGTTAGGTTAAAATGTAATATCTTATCCTTTGCTGCCCCTTTTGACCCATTTCCAATGTGTTCACTTCCTAATGTTTCCTGCTTTTATCTTAATTGAGGTTATATTTCTGGTTTATTTTGTTAGGATTTTCTTTCTTTTGTTGTATGTCATCCAGTTTATGAAATCCAGGAGAGGTCAATCTGTAGGGACATTAACTGGATTAATGGCTTATTAGGGCTGTGGTAGGGAAGGTTGGAGGGAAATGAGGAGCTAATAATGAGTGCAAGAAGGAAGAAAATGTTCTAAAACTGATTGTAGTGATGGTTATACAACTTTTTTATATGACTGAACTGTGGAAGTATATGATATGTGAATTATATATCAATAACTTAAAAAAAAAATTCCAGGCTTGAAAACTCACAGGAGCCATTCCCCCTGGATTTGGGGCTGCTACGGGTCAGCATCACCTTTGGCTGTGAGTTTGGTTTGGCATTCTGATAAGATGAGGACACAGAGAGCTTCCACAGTGCCTCTGGCTGAGCTGCAGCACCCTGGCTGGCTGTGGTGAAAGAATATCATCCTTATGGGTCCAAGGACACCCAGAGAGTGCTTGCTTCGCTGAAATGGCCATTGGTCAGCGCTCTGCATTATCCCTCCGTTCTTGGCATTGGAGATTTGTAGACAGAGACTACAATCGCAATACACCCCACATCGGAGCACCACCCCAAGGCAAAGACTTCCCGAGTGGATAAGAACACGGTGTGCCATGTGGAGGGAAAAGGACGCCAGTTTGAAAGCGGAACACAAAGAAAATGGACGGACGAAAGGCACGCCTCCGCTCTCAACTGGCTCCGGCAGCTCAGTAGGCAGGCTCAGGTGTTGGTATGGAGTTTGGCAACTTTTCACAGCAGGCTCGCAGCTGACGATGCTGGCATTTCTCAAGTCTGGTTGATTTTTCATGCCAGCGATCATTGTGACCCAGCTGGTAAGAAAAAACTCATTACTGGAAACAGTCGGGGTGAAAAGCAGAGAAGGGGATCCATGCATCCTGAGTAAATGATGAGTGTCGAGCAAAAGATGTGCAGTGGTGGGAGACTTGGCAAGAACCGTCTTCTAGGTTTGCATTTGCAGTACCTTATGGATGGTCCCTGCAGGCACCCTTGGGAAGGAGACCTGCGTGACCTAATTCTGGGACCGGAGACCCTCTAGGGATTGTCTCCTCACTGAGATCAATCGGCTGCAGGCTTGAGAGAGGTGTGGAGTGTAACCACAGTGACACCTGCAACCCTGACTTTCTCTCTGCCCCTAAACGGGTCAAAATATCAAACCACCGGTGACTAGTTTTCCATGCCTGTGGGAGAGAAACCTCCCAGTATCTCAGTCCTGGGACAACTGCAGGAGGAGATTGTGGGAATTTCCCAGCAGCTGCAGGGGCATGCCTCATCGCATACACTTGCATTTGCAGGGTCTTTGGGGGACCTTGGAGTAATAGGAGGTAGGCACTAAGATATGTTTGACATTTGCAAGAGATGCATCACAAGGCCTCTGGCTGTTACTTGGTCCCTTGCTTGTCCAGGGAAGTGGAATCCCTGGTCACTGTCCAGGTCAGTTGGCGTAACGTCGGCAGCACATAGCTGGAAGACACTATAAATGGTAGAGCTTGCTGGCTTGCATGGATAAGCCTGCAGTAGGCAGGTGGCAGTGTTCCCACATGCTAGAGCAAAGTGGCAATTGGCAGACACAGCTCACTCCCGCCCTCAAGGATGGGGCTCTCCTGCACGGGGGATTGCCTGTGTCCAACATGAACTGTGCCACTGACTCAAGGGTGCTGTGTAGCTCAGCCATCAGCAGCCTAGCTGATGCTTCTCCACATCACCACGGTGCCTTTGGTGATGTCTTCTACCAGGAGCATCGGGACATAGAGTTGGTTTTCGATACGGATGTACCCGGTCTCTGTATCCTTCCAAAAACCCAGGGAAATACACCATCATTATTGTGGTTGCCGCAGTTCTACGTCCTACCTTTCTTGGTAGCTGACTACATCCAATGTACATTCTTTCCCTGTGGGTATAGGCCCTAAAGCCTTTATTTGTGGTAATCCCACTTTAATGGCATTCCAGGCCTGATCTGCCTTAAGGCATCAATTCCATTTCACTCCTTTCTCTACTAACCCATACAGGGGTAGGGGAAGCCAGACAGGGACTGCAGTTAATAAATGTATTGAATTTATTTTAGCCAGACATTCTGTAATTGTGTTTAAACACAGAACTTGTTTCTCAATTATAGTTGTGTGCATTCTATGGATTTAGAGTTTCATAGATTGTAACAGCAAAAATAATGTCCATTTTTCAAACTTAGTAAAAAAGATTTATGTTGTAATTTGAAGGAAAGAAAAAAAAAAGCTAAAAAAACTCAGTCCTTCTTCAGGGGAGCAAACATGCACGTGTTCATCTGGCTGATTCTGGAATTCACCTGGGAGCCACTAAGTGGTGGAAATGGTTAACAGACTCAGTTGCTAATGTAAAACTTGGAGCTTCAAGTGCAGAGGTTCCTTGAGAGAACGCCTGAGCAATCAGCCGCTGTAAACCCTGTGGAGCACAGTTCCACTCGGACAAAGGGAGCCACCAGGAGTCTGCATCAATTTGTTTTGTTTCTGTTTTAAAGCAATGCACAGGGATCCTAGATCTTCCACCAGAATCCAAGACAAGCTGTTCAGTTTCCTGGAAAGTATTCTTCCTGATGTATAGAAGCGGAAACAATCACTCCTTTAGCCTTAGAGAGGTTGTGAAGTTCAACTAGCCACCGGTTATGAAAAGCTTTGTAAACGACCAGCCTGCCAACCATCACCATCTGCACATCAGCATGTAGGTGCTAGAGCACAGCAAAGTCATAAAGGAGACTCAGATTTACACAAGGGCCGCGGCCTAAAATAAAGCTATCGTTTCAGCTGGGCTTCCTGTAATTGGTCCTTCTTTGGAAAACTTTTCCTATTTTGTTATTTCCTCAACAGTATAAAGTAATTAAATTTTTTCTTTTATAACATCATTCCAGGAAAGTGCTTGATATTTCAATGTTTTTAAAAAATAATTAATATTTAATTATGAATGCAAATCCAGATTAATTTTCCCAGGAGTATGTTGTAAGCAGATTTGAGAATGTGAATGTTTGGGCTAGATAATCAGCAGGTGACGGAGCAGCTATAGGGGGTGGAAGACAGTAGGAACCAAGTCTCAACATAGGAGGAGCACTCTGTGAGCTCGGCATGAAAACAGGAACCCGGCCTCAGCTACCCAGCACAGCCCACACAGTGTCCCAGAAAACTCAGTTATTTGTGGACTGGGTTTCTAGATCTCTCTTTTTAAGCAAAAGGCAATTTTTACAAAGAGGCATTTAATTTCTGTATTCAAGTAGACAAAAGAGTGAAAATTCTGAACTCTAGTATTCAGTTTTCCTTACCTGATCCTTAGCACTGATGATAGTTTCAAAATGTTTCATTTAAAATATCTTTCTCAACTTCCAAACTATTCTATAATGCATTTGTTATATTTAGGTCAAATTCACTGAGGATTGAAGCTACCATTTAAAGTGCCCATCTCAGGAGCATTTAAAATATCCCCAAGATTGTGCAACCATCACTTCTCTCTTGTTCCAAATCATTTTCATCACATAATGATTTTGCACAAGATGTTTCAAAAGCCTTTGGAACCTTTTTGCTTTAATAAAATTGATTAACAGTTAATGCTATTTTGCTTAAGGAAGAAGTCTTTACATGTTATGAAATTTCCATTTCAAATTCAGATGTCCTGCAGAATAGGAGTTGGTCTTTTTTCAGACAAGGTTTTAAGAAGTTGGTCTTCCCTCCACTGTCAAGGAGAGGGCATTGTAAGGAAAGGCTTTAGTCTAAGTGCGTGTGTGTGAGCTAACAATAAATGAGAGCATGGAGAGTTTTTGACACGTCTTAAGAAAGGTCCTGTGGATTTGGGGAGTGCTGTTTGGACCCCTAGCAGGAAGCCTCATGCTGCTCGTGGGGTACCCCTTAGACACTTCGTGGGGGACGAATGAGGCTATCTGTTCCCATACAGATTCACAGCCTCAGGAAGAGCTCCACATTGCCCTTTAGGGTTGCTGTGAGTTGGAATCAACTCCAGGGCAGTGGGTCTATCTTTATTTTAGTACTTGGGCATTTGGATCCATTGGATTTGGGAGGTTTCAAAGGGCAGAAACAGGTGTGTGTTTGCCATCAGAGAGAAGGAAGAAGAGGCATATCCAAGGATATCTTGCTGAGGGGAAGGGAGGGAGAGAGGGAGGGAGCGGGATAAGAGAGCCAGAGGGCAAGTGAAAGGGGGAGAGAGGAAGATAGAGAAATGTACTGCATTACTGCTTTGGTGCTTTGCTTTATTTTTGTTTTAAAATAAATGTCAGTCTTCAAAGCCTGACAAATAATAAAAATGCTTTTCTCCCAGCCTTCCCTCTTCCTTCCTGCACTTGGCACATTGTTTTCCTTTGAAATTTCTATGATCTTTTAATGAGAATGTTTATAATAGGAATAAAAACATAGTGAATGTGAACATGGTTGACATTTATAGATACTGTTGATTACTTTGCATTTTATAGAACTTTAAAACACAAAACACAGAAGTGGGTGTGTGTTTTTCTGTTTATTTCAGAGCAGAACTATGTTCAGTAGAGTTTAGAACTGGGCTTCAGAAATAGTTCTCCAGTCCTTTCTTCCAAACTGCCTCTGGATGAACTTTAATGACCAAACTTTCAGTCAGCTGCCAAACACATTAACTATTTGCAATCTATAAAGGCTCTGTTTATGTATGTATATGCATATGTAAATGGCCATAGGTTTACACATGGTGGTGCATATGTGGCATGTGTCCTGTACATTCCACTTTGTTTAAAAGAACGTGCACTGGTGAGGTGGTGATAGGAGGGGGTATCCTTTGAACCCAACTCTCTTATTATCATAGATGGCTCCCCACCCTACCTGTGGTTTGAAAATAAAGGAAGAAAGGTTGAGTGCTGTAAAGACATTGAAAAGTGAGCATTAGTGATTGGCTCATGCAGGTCCTCATGAAGGACTGGCCTGTGAATGTGCAGCCGGCAGTGGCTGGGAAAGGGCCATTAGTCCATTTGAGGAGAGTAAGTAAGTAAGTATTGGCATTCTGGCTCAGAAGTAAGAAATATTGGCATTCTGCACTGAGACCGCATCCCAAACAGACCAGCTTGGGAGTATCCCCAGGGAGCCAGGCTACTTCTTGACAATAAGTATGTTCCCTCTGTTTCTCTGCTCCTGGGAATCTTTGTTTTCCTAAATATAATCACCGGTCCAGTTGACCACATCTCCCCTTTTCCATGCATGCTCTTGACCCTTTGCATCTGAAAGCTACTCTGACTTGCTGTTGACAGGATTTTTTGTCCATAGCATGATCCTAATCTGCACCCCAAACGTGAATGGTGTTTCCCCACGGCTCAGGCTCTATTAGTGAAGGTGGCAAAGGAAGAACGATTCCTTTACTAGTGGGATATTGCCTTGGCGTGTGACGAACGGCCACATGTCTTAGAGACTGCGAGATCATAAGCCAGGATGTTGAGCTGGCCCTTTGCTTTCTAGTTTGTCCGGAAGAATAGCAAGTATAGCCTACCTACGCTGTTATGGGTTCCCTTCTCCCTAGGCTTAAGCAAGGTGCTGTACATGAGTAGATGGATTTGAACAGGGCAGGAAATTGGCCTGCCCTACGAGGTTTGGGGTTTGAATCCAGGTTCTCAGTGGAGACAGTGAGAGGCAGAGCTCTGATGAAAAGAGTTCTCTCCTTTGATAATTAGATAGTGATCAACTGCCTCTAGGTGCAGCATTTGATTGTTACTGCTGTTAGTTGCCAGTGAGCTGGCTTTGACTCATGGCTGACCCCAGATACAACAGAACCAAATGTTGCCCAATCTTGCGCTATCTTCATGAGCATTAATATGCCCAAGTTCATGGTTAACACCACTGTTCTAACCTCAAAAAACTCAAAACGTATTGGCATCAAGTCATTGACCACCCATCGTGCCCCTCTGAGTTTCTGAGGCTGTTTCTGCTTGTTTGTTTTGTTTTTATTTTCTCTTTTTATTTCTGATGTTTAACTGTTTAAAAAACTATAATGAGAGGTTTAAAGTAGTTCTGGTGATGTAATAGGTTACATGGTGGGCTGCCCACCCACCACGTCAGCAGTTCCCACCTGGTAGGCATTCTGAAGGAGAAAGATGAGACTTTCTACTCCCATGAAGAGTTTCAGTCTCAAACAAGGGCAATTCTACTCTGTCCTGTAGGGTCGCTTTGAGTTAGGATCCATTCCATGGCAGTAAAGTGCAGGAAAAGTTCATTTATCGTAGATATACTGCCATTGAGTTGATGCTGACCCATAGCCACTCTTTAGGACAAGGTAGAACTGCCCTACCTTTTGAGTTTCTTAGACTAACCCTTTACGGAAATAGAATGCCCCGTCTTTTTTCCTCAGAATGACCGGTGGGTTGAAACTGCTGACCTTGTGAGTTGCAGCCCAACTCTATTCTGTTGTGATCCATAGGGGTTTCATTGGCTAACTTTCAGATGACCAGATTTCCCCCCACCTCGGCTGTGTTAGTCTGGAAGCTCTGCCAAGATCCATGGTTGATCCTGCTAATATTCGGAATACTAATTGCAAAGCTTCCACCATCCTAGTAATGTGCAAAAGTCACCATGATATTATAAGCTGACAAAGATCAGTACTTGAAATTTAGTAATAAGTAAGCATTACAATATTGCTTCATTGTAACTTTAGGAGTCCGGATGTACAGAATGCATAGGAGAGACTCATTTAAAAGACAGATAGCAAACCAGTTAAACTCCATGGGTCTCCAGTTTTCCTTTATCCAAACCCTTCATAAATCAAAAAGAACTGGATTTCACAAAAGACGTTTGATGGAAAATGAGGAAAGAAAATGGGGACCCTGACAGAAAGGTTCTATTCAAGGATGACAGGTCCCGAAATGGTGCCAAGGTTCTACAGGAGGGAGGATGGGACTAAGTGAAAATGAATGTACAATGCAAGCAATATAGAATATATTACTATCTTCTGAAACATTGAGCCAGAGCACCCTACTTTAAAAAAATAGTTTAATTGATATATAATTAATATAAAATTCAAATGTCATATACCTTAGTTAAGTCGCTTTTAAAAAGAGTTGCATATACATCATCACAATCAGTGCTAGTGCACCCTCCTCCTCCCATATTCATTATTTGCTCTCCAATTCCCTTCAACCTTCCCCCCACCCCCACCCCCATCCTTGATAAACCATTACACCAGTTATTGTCTCTATACACCCACTCTTTCTGTGTTTCATAAACTGGAAAACAACAGAAACAATAAAATAGAAAAACAAAGCAGAAAGAAAAATAATAATAAAAATAAAGAGGAAGAAAGAAAAGACCACTAGCAATATTAAACTAAGCCAGAGAGAAAATTTCTGTTGTGCAACAAGGGAGAAATATGTGAACCCAGAGTAAATTCAGGTTGTGTCAAGATGGAGGCTGTCTTCCACGGTGTGTGCATCCTTTGTGATACTGGGTAGTCGGTGTCGGCCCTCCAATAGGGCCCCTAAGTTGTTCCAGTTTTCTCATTGATGAGCCTGATTGCTCTGGGGTTTACATTTAAACCTTTAATCCATCTTGAGTTTGTTTTTGTGTATGGTAGAGATATGGGTCTCCGTTCATTCTTCTGCATATGCAAATCCAGTTTGTCCAACACCATTTGTTGAAGAGGCTGTCTTTGTCCCATTTGTCAGTCCTTTGTCTATTTGATTGTCCTTTGTCACAGATCAGTGCGTGAAGGCTGATGCATTTATTTCTGGCTTCTCTGTCCTGTTCCATTGGTCTGTGTTTCTCTTGTTGTTCCCAGTGCCAGGCTGCTTTGACTTCCTGTGGCTATGTAGTAGGTTTGTAGGTCAGGTAATGCGAGGGCTCATACTTGGTTCTTCCTTGTAAGACCTTCTTTGCTTATTCTGGGTCTTTTTCTTCTCCACATGAACTTGGCAATTAGTTTTTAACATTTTTAAAAAGAATGTATTTGGGATTTGGATGAGAATTGCGTTGTGTCTGTAGATTGCTTTAGGTAGCATTGGCATTTTCACTATATTAAGTCTCCCTATCAATAAGCATGGGATATTCTTCTATTTTTGCAGGTCTTTTTTTATTTCTAATAGCAATGTTTTATAGGTTTCTCAGTATAGGTCTTTTGTTTCTTCAGCTAAGTTTATTCTTAAGTGCTTCATCTTTTATGTGTGGATATTATAAATAATAGTTGTGGATATTATAAATAATAGTTTTCCTGATGTCTTTTTTGGTAGCTTTCTTCACTGGTATGAAGGAATCTGATTGATTTCTGGTTGTTAATTTTGTGTCCTGCTACTTTATCGAATCCCTTGATTGTTTCCAGTAGGCTTTGTGTGGACACTTGGAGTTTTTATACATAGGATCCTGTCATCTGCAAGTAGCAAGAGTTTCATTTCTTCTTTGCTTCTCTGTATTCCCTTGATTTCTTTTTGTGGTCGGATGGCTCTGGCTAAGACCTACAGTATAATGTTGACTTGGAGTGGTCATAGAGGACATTCTTGTCTGGTCCCCTTTTTCCGTGGAAATATTTTTAGTTCTTCCCCATTGAATGCGATGTTGGCTGTTGGTTTTTCATGTGGCTTAAACTATGTTGAGAAATGTCCCTTTTATTCCTATTTTGCGGAGAGTTTTTATCAAAAATGGGTGTTGGGTATTGTCAAATGCCTTTTCTGCATCTATTGGTAAGATCGTATGTTTTTTATCCTTTGCCTTGTTTGAGTGGTGGATTACATTGCTTGTTTTAAAATATTGAATATTGAACTGTGCCTGCTTCCCTGGAATTAATCCCATTTGGTTGTGGTGAATTATTTTTTTGATATGATGTTGGATTCTATTGGCCGGAATTTTGTTGAGGTCTTTAGTGTCTACGTTCATGAGGAATGTTGGTCTAGGATTTTCTGCCCTTGTGGAGTCTTTGCTTGATTTGGGGATCAGTGTAATGCTGGCTTCACAGAATGCCTTTCTGAAGTGGCTCCATGTATTTGTAACACAACATGCCCGAAGGGACTCTCCTGGAATGCGTATTCACCCCTATTTCGATCCGTAGAAAACCTATGTGAGCAAAGTTGTCATTATGACAGGACATTTTCTTCCCAGATTTTGACAAAACATGAGCGTGAACAGGGAAGAAATCATGGAGTAGGGGATGAATTAAAAATCAAGTTCCTTTCCTTCAACCTCGAAATGTTATTGCCATCTCATGATTTGCTACATTCAATTCAGTACTTCAGTCAAAAACCATGCTCATTAACAGAATAGGATAGTGTGTGTGTGTGTGTGTGTGTGTGTATGTAATCAATTAGTGGCTGTCGACTGCCCTGTCAGAGCCCAGGGAAGTATTGATAGCAGATAATCTGGGTATATATGTCCTCATTTAGGAAGAGGATGGTAAAAACTAGCATGATAACATGAAAATCTTTCAAACTGACAGATGCATTTGTGTTTAACGCAACTACTTTGTAACCATATGATCTTAGATAAGTTCCACAATCTCTTAAACCACCTTTTCAATGTAAACATAATAATAGCCAGGTGTACGGTTGTTGAGAAAAAAAACTCTCAACTCACTGCCCTCCAATCAATACAATAGTCTCTTACAAATGAAAATTGATCTAAGTTTACATATATTATAATATACCAAAAATTCATCATGAAATTTAATTAACACTCAGTTCCTCATTAAAACATTTCCAAATCTTTATTAGTTATCAAAATTGTGCTTGGCTTTAGGTGTAAAGAAGTGTGTCTGCATTGGCTCAGTAGCCCATCACAGGCCTGGGGCTTCCAGGAAGCAACCCAGAGCCAATTTCCGGCTAGAGGATCATGTCATAGATGTGGGTTATCTCCAAATACCATCACTGTCAGGCTCGTGCTCATCTCATATTTGATACCCTGAGCAGGAGATGAAGTATAACCAGGTTAGGATGGCCTTTTAAAGAGAGTCATGCTGAGGAAGAAAATCCATTCGCAAATCTTCATTTATAATGATGACAAAGGTGAGTCCATATTGCAAACGTGGGCTGCTGGCATGCTGCCTTTCCTCAAATGGCCCTTCCTTATAAACTCTTCTCTGCCCCACAGCCCTGTCCCCTGCCAGCCCAGCATCCCCATTGTGGAGCACAGGAGGTGACTCGCCCAGCTGTGCTCTTCAGAATACCTTTTATCCAGATTGCCTTGCGCTAGCCTTCCCTGCCAGAAAACACCTGTGTCCTTGGGGAAATCTGAGATTATGAAATTCTTAAGAACTAGAGGCCTTGAGTCATTGAACAGGTCCATGCTAAGAGACCTGAAGATTTGCAAATGCAACTTTGCTTCTCAACACCTGTTAGTGGCTATCGTTCACCCTTCCAGAGCCCACAGAAATATTGATAGCAGATACCTGAGGACACCAAAAATTAGGACTGACAGAGAAAGACCCTGTGGAAATGACCCATATTGGGTAGCGAAGCATTACCTCTTTGGTTTAACTCCTGTCTCATTTGGTTTCTGTGCATATGCATATAACAGTGATTTGGGGCTCCCACTGTCATCAATAGTTTTCTGCAAAACTAGGTTTCCGAAATTAAGCTCTGATACTGTTCCTCTCTTCAGTTTTTGATTTTATTACTTACAATGCTTGGATCTCGTAGGCTTTTGTGCTTCGTCTATGTGCATTTAGTTGACCCCTCACTTAGATGGCTGCTTCTTTTAAGACAAACTTTTAAGACCTTTGACACTATTCTTTCTGATAATCAGGTACCACCAGTTTTCTTTACCACACATATCTTTACTGTCCCACCCATATCTTCAGTGATCTCTTCATGAGAGCAAGTAAGAAGTTGGACCATGTCATAAAAACTAATGTTTCTTTAGATAAGGGTTACAAATAATGTTCAAACCCCAAATCCATTCATATGGTTGTGACTTATAGATCTTTCTTGTGCTCTTTAGAGACATCATTATCATTTCATGATAGAGAACATTATAAATCATCTCACACACACACCCCACACCCCCTGCCAAGGGCATAAGATAATTTTATTAATAGGATTATGAATTTAGTCAATAGAAGTATAGAATTTGTAATACAATTGAGAAAAGGAAATTATACATATACAAGCCAGTTTTTCAGATCGCAGTAAATATTATTGACTTGTAGAGATTAAAAGCTTAAGTGACTGGATGTTATGTACATGAACAATGAGGGGGATAAGATAAAGCCTTCATTAACTCTCATTCACAAAGCAGAGCCATGCCTACCCGACTAATACAAGTCATACCAAAGCAAAGAGCATTAACATAATACATGTATGTTAGTCCTGCGCCACCATTTATTGGGCAGCGTTAAAGTACGAGACCCAACACCACCGGTTTCATTACCGTGGGATAGCAGCCGTCTGCTTCGTCTCACACTAGGGCGTTTCATCCCTATGTTCAAAGAGTATGTCCGTTCCACAAATCTGCTACCAGGGAGTTTAAAATAAACAACAGTTCACATAGCGAGGTTTCCACATCGAATCCTTCTGCTGTGACCTGTGGAGGATGTTGTGCGATTCAAAAGGACAGAGTACCAAGTCCCAGTTTTCTATAGCACACAGCCTGGGTCACCAGGGTTGGATAGAAGTTAGGTCAGAAGTGCCCACTTAGGAACATAGGACCAGACATATTCTCCCCTGGGGTTCTATTTAGATATTGTTAAGCATACTTTTTTTCCAATGGCAAGTTGTCCCATTCAGTTTACCCATCCTCAGAAGTGAATAAGACAAACATGATACCCTTCCCCCATCTTGCCCTCTCCCCCGCATCTTGACTTGAATTTCCAGTGAGGATCACTTATCCCTCTGGGAAGAGTGTCTGTTGATTTAGAGTGACCTTTTAACAATGAGAGACTGACCCCAGCTGGGTTTTAATATGTACATAAAGAGGGTAAGGCAAGGTCCATGAGCACTAGGCAGGTCCACTACCTCATCGATTGGGAGAGCGGATTAAAAGGTTCCATGATCCGAGAGCAGAAACCTACCTCTGTCTTGATGTTTAATCCACATCGTAGTGAACTAAATCAATATTTTTTTGTTTTGGAATTGACTAACTCCCTCAGCATAATGGTTTCCAGGTCCAACCATGTCATGAGGTGTTTCACGGTTTCATTGCCATTTTTTAGGGATGCATGTTATTTTATTGTGTATATGTACCAGCTTTTTTATCCATTCTTGTGTTGTTGGCAGCTTCTTGCTCTTGTGAACTGTGCTGCAATGAACATGGGACAGTGTGATAGTTAGGTTTATTGTGCCAACGAGGCCAATAGAAACATGTGGGTGGAGTTTAATCAGGTTGCAGATTATTGGAGGACAACTGAAATACATAAAGACAGTCAGCATCCCATCTCCCTCTTGCTCCCTGGTGATTGGACCAGCATGTTGCTGCGTTAGCTAGTTCTCTGCCTCAACCTGTGTGCTACGCTACCTATGGGCCAATCCAACCAGTGGATCGTGTTGTTAGACCTTGAGGCTCCTTTGAGACCAGTTTCACGCTGCTGGTGCGTACGGTAGACCCTGTTGCCGAAGGCATCCACTACAGATCATTAGACTGCTTTTCTCTTCCTTTGGCCCCTGATTTTCCCCTCACATGCCTGCTGTGCATCACCTTTGTCTAAGTCACAAATGGAATAATGGTAATCCATAGAACTTTCATTGAATGATTTTTGTTAATAGATCGCCAGGCCTTTATTTTCCATCTGGATGCTACTCGTGTCAGCATTTGAAGAATATGTGGATTTTGCAAGACCCAAGAGATTTGAGACAAAGTATTCCTGACCCCATTTGCTGACAGTCCCAAAGGGCGGGCAACAAACCTTGTAGAGTCCCTGCGGCCATATGCTATGCAGACTCTGCGACAGATGTGTATCAAGCCATAAGAAGCAAAGGCATCTGCTTGGTGAAGAAGATAGTGTATCTCTAAAGCAGGTGTCCTCAAACTATGGCCCGTGGGCCACATGCGGCCCTCCGAGGACATTTATCCAGCCCGCTGGGTGTTTTTGTCCCGTTTGTTTGTTTGTTTTTTTACTTCAAAATAAGATATGTACAGTGTGCATAGGAATTTGTTCATAGTTTTTTTTTTTTTTTAACTATAGTCCGGCCCTCCAACGGGTCTGAGGCACAGTGAACTGGCCCCCTGTTTAAAAAGTTTGAGGACCCCTGCTCTAAAGTCTACAAACATGTGGTGTTGTTCGGACTGGGTGTTGAATCGTGTATATGGGTCTTTGCCAGGTGATGGGTAGGGGCATTTCAGCCGGAGGGAAGGATGTGAGCAGAGAAAGTTGAAGAGAAGGGTACAACAGGCAGAGAGCAGCCAACAACCATGTAGAATGGAGACCCTGGGCAGGCTGTGGGGCTTTGAACAGGGCAGTTGCAGGACTGGATTCGGCAAGAATCTCCGTGCTACCTTGAACAGTAGATGGAGTGAAGAAGGGGCTTGGAGGCATGTGCCTCCATCCAAGGAGGGGGTGTGTGGACTTCAGCAGGGCACACAGAATGGGAACAAAGACCCTGGAAATGGGGGATTAGCATTGCTATGTGGTCTTGATAGGCCTCAGTTTCTGTTCCGCGCTAGTGGGGTGCTGGGGACTGTAAGCCAGCTCCCAGCACCAGGTTTTGTTCTGGGGAGACAGACCTCCGTGCAGGCTTTGCAAGGAGGTCGCTGGAGAAGTGCAGGCCTCCTGCTAGTGCCCTAGACCACACTGGCCCTGTGGCAGAAAGGAAAGGGACTCCCTTTATCTGGGAGGTTGTGGGAGAGGGCGGGCGGGGGACTGAAAGGAAAGCCGCCGGCCTGCGGGTCGGGGCGGAGTCACTGTAGTCAGAACACGGAGTGGGCAGGCCAATGTGACTGCCCACAGAACAATTCCTGCTGCTTCCCTGCCCGCCGGGCTCCCGCCGCCTCTGAATGGTCCCTTTGGAGGTGGCGGCCCCGCCCCACCCTCCCGTCCCTGGTGGCTCCCTTGGAGCAGGCGGGAGCTGGACCGGCCGCAGACGGGGCGCCCAGCACTACGTCCGCTGGCTGCCGAGAGCCCTGGCTGCCGCACCCGCGGCCTCGGGCCCCTCCCCGGGCTGGCCCGTGCCCGGGGTACCCAGGTAAGGGGCGCTGCCCGCAGGCTTCCTCCCCGCGTGGTTCCGGGTTCCTGGCTCCAGGGCATTTTCGGCGCTTCCTGGCGCCCCGCCCCCAGGCTCTGGGGAGCTCCGTAACCTAATCTCCGGGGAGGGGGTGGGGGTGGGGGTGAGCAGGGATGGGGACTTGGTGGGATGCCGCCTGCCCTTTCAGGAAGACCGGAGGCTGCCTGTCCCCAGTTGAACTCACCGTCCCCTTGGCCACTTTGTGACAAGTCTCAAGCCCCCTGAGGCTGGAGAGTTCAACGCCCCGCGCCTGAACTGGAGGGCGTCGTGTAGAGTGGATGCTAGTAGAGTCATGCTTTGTCTTAGTTGAGATTCGTTTGGGGTGAACCAAGAAGCCGGGTTTACAGATGTGCAGCGGTCCTGAGCCTGGACTGCTCCCAGCTGCAAATCCTCTTGTTAAAATCATGAAAGTGTGCTCTGTTAGGACACTGTCACAACCAATCTTGCCTGGAGACCTGCAGAGGAGGCCCTGATGGCCCGGAACCACAAAGGGCTTTCAGGCCTGGGCAGAAGCCTAAGAGGCTGCACTTCAGTGGCACTGTGTATAACTGCCTAAGGGAAGTCACTGTTTTTGCAAATTAAGAAAAGCAAGGGAGGGGAGCCGAGGTTGGTGTTTTAAAACCAAACCTTCCTGTTGACTGTTCTACCTCTGTAGCAACAAAAGGGAAGCTTTCTAAACAAGTGAGTGACTTTCAAACAAAACACGCATTCACTTGAATTACCTGTCCAAATAATATTGCTCACTGCCTCTCATTTCTGTAAGCTCCAGGCTGGTGCTGCAGCCCGGGGAGAGGTGGCCCAGGTAGGTGCTGGGAGGATGAGGAGTGGCTGAGCCAGAAGCTTGGGGTAGAATACCCTCCTGGGTTCCCTAGGCCTTGCAAGCTGCAGACCCTAAGAAGAGGGTACAAGGCAAACCCAAACATCCTGATGTGAAGAGAATTGGGTAATAGCTCTAAAAGAAGCCAGGTCCATGCGGAGCTGTGGCCATCTCTCATCTCTCATCTCTCTCTCATCCTCCCGTTCGAAAAGCTTGTGTGTTACCCCTTCCAGGGCCAGGAAGTCTTTCTGCAGTTGCATGAAAGACAGTGTGGTCGTAAGTGTTGCCTGTAGTTTTGATGTGATTTATGCGCCGTTTGTCATTTATGTCTGGTTTATCATTCCCATTTTACATGCACACCAGAAGTTATCGGTCTGGAATTGGAATATTTTTTTCTAGCCTAAAAGGATGAAGTGTAAAGGATTATGGTTTGTTATATCAAGAAACAGAAGTCTTTTCTTCCTTGCACTAATAAGAGTCTACGGTAGCTGGTACATTTCTAGAAGTGTGTTCTGGGAGGCTACTTACTACGGGGGTCTGGCTTTCCCTAAGCTTCCTCCCAAGCAAACTCTGCCTCCTCCCCCACCCCACCCATCCCCACACATATGAGGGGATATCAGAAAAAAAACTGAAAACTTTTTTTCAAAGCTACGTGTTTAACTTTTTTTTTAAACAAAACAATCATATCACTTTCAAAGTACTCTCCATTACTCTTAATACATTTGTCATATCTATGATCTGTCATAGCAGTTTTCAAACTCATCTGTTTGGATGGCTGACAGCCCCTCCCTCGTTTTTTTCTTTACCTCTTCTACGTCTTCAAGTTGCTATCCTTTCATGTCCCTCTTCAATCACAGAAACACAAAGAAGTCTCATGGAGTGAGGTCAGGTGAGTAAGTTGCATGAGGCAAGAGAGGGATGCTGTTTTCCCCCAAAACTGGCACACTGAGATGGTTGTGTGAGCAGGTGCATTGTTGTGGTAGCAAAAGCAGTCCACCATCTGCCACGTACCAGGCCTTTTTTGGTCACAAATTGTTATGCAATCTTTTCAGAACCTCTCAATAGAAAGCTTCATTAATGGTCTGACTTGGTGGGACAAACTCCAAATGCACTATCCCCTCACATCAAAAAAATAACACAAATAAGCATTGTCTTAATCTTTGATTTCACTTGATGAGCTATTTTTTTGGTGACGTAACAATGGTGTCTTCCACTGGCTTGATTGATGTTGGCTTTCAGGGTCATAAGAATCGCACCATAGCTTATCTCCTGTAGTGACCTTGGGGGAAAAAAGCTGCGTCACTTCGGAGCTGTTCTTTCGAAGCACAGCCTGTTTCCAGGTGAAGCTCTTTTTCCTGGTCAGTCAGAACCCAAGGCACACACTTTGCAGGGGCCATTCTCGTTCCCAAAGCTTCCATTACAATTCGCTGAACCAAGCTGCAAAATAGCCCAGATAACCTCCCCAACTCCTCAGTGATCCATCATCGGTCTTCGAGCACAAGTGCACTGATTTTGTCCACATTTTTGTCCATTCAAGAAGTTGACAGACATCTAGAACAAGGTTTGCCATCCATCGACATTTCACCTTTTTTGAAACAAGAAAACCACGTGTACTTCTGTTATTTGTCTCTAGAAAGAAAATTAATGAGCCCTGCTAACACTGTGGAATAAGTGTTAGACTGCTAAATGCAAGCTTCTCCTATGTTTCTCCTTGGGAGAAAGATGAGATTCTCTGCTTCCTTAAAGATTTGCAGTTTCACAAATCCAACATGGAGCTGCTGTGAATCAGAACTCACTCGTTCCATATATTTCCACTATTTTACTTAGGACATCTAACCATCTCCTTCAGTTGTATATTTGTCAAATCCACATTTTATACCGCTTTCTTTTCTGTTTCCATTTTTTAAAATTATAACATTACCACTTTTAGTGCCACCACCCCCTTAACTGCCAGTTTCTTATTTACTTTTCACCTTATGGTCCCAATCTCAAGTAATTTCCAAATGGAAACTTTTGCTGTTTTGTCTAGTTATATTTCACAAGTAACTATTTCTTTAACCAATGCGATATCATGATTTAAGTTAAGATCCAATTTCTAGACCTGAGTGACCTCGTTTGGATTCTAACTCTGAGTCTTTGCTACACTTCCTTACCACTTAAATCTCCACCGGAAAGTGCTAATAACCTTAGGCCATCTTGGAGAGCCGAAAAAGGAAGGCAGAAGATTTCATGCACCAAGGCACTATTGAAGAACACCAAAGTAAGAGGTCTCACACTCTCAGGTCTCAAAACATACTATAAAGCCATCGTAATAGAAACACCCTGTTACTGTACAGAAGGATAGAACTGAGAACCCAGGAAGAAGTCCCACAATCACTGGGCAGCTGAATTTTTTTAAGTTGAAATATTTTTATTTGATTTCTTTGTAATAAAGTAAAAAGTATGTTTCCTCTACTAAACTTAGATTTAATTTGTCTCTAATTTTGACAGTTTTATCGGCATATAGCCCACATATCATACAATTCAATTGTTCGATCATATCAAGAAGAGTTATACAATCAATATTAGAACATTTTCTTCTCCCTTGTACTCAGTGTACTCAAGCTCCCCATTTTCCCCCAACCTCCCCTGCCACGCACCCCCAAGAAGTTGTCCATATTGATTCACATACTATACTGGAAAACATTTTTTAAGGTAAAAATTTTAAAATAACAAAATAAAACAGAAAAACCTCAATGGGAAAGAAAGTCAAAAAGTCAAAAATGAGATCAAATGATAAGGTGTTACATTTATACCTAACCACCTCTGCCAAAATCCACTTTCCAGTGCATTCTGCATGAAAGCAAGGCTACTATTCAGATCCCTCAACTGTAGCCAGAGGGGATCAAGTGGATTGGGGGCTTCCACACTAGTCCCAGGCCTATTGCCCTAAGGCAGAGGTCAAATAGGTCACCCCCCTCCATACTTCTTTTATCCCATTTTACAGTATTAATCCTTCCCACACCACCCATTCTACTACTCTGCTGAGTTTGATACTCCTTTGCAGTAGCTACGGTACATAAGACTCACAGACAGCAGTCATCATTATGGGAGTCGGTAGGTTTTACCACAAGCCAGGATCAGAAGACAGTAAGGATACGGTCACGGTCAACAGCACCACCTTTCCTCAGCCAGCCACCGGATGTCTCCCTCCAGTTCTCATCCTCTCAGCCTTGGCCTCTACCTCTGTGATTCAGGAAGTCAGACTGCTGCGGAGCATCACAGTCTCACGGTCTTGGTGCTGTTCCTCCCTTCTGCCTCATGGTCTCCTTGCCTCAGCCTCTGGTACCTCTGGTCTCATCTTCTGCCACTCAGAGATCTAGAATGGTCCACACTTGGGACCCTTTCAGTGGTCCTGGGATTTTCTCTCTCCTGCTTAGATGACTCATCCTTATAGCCAGGGGAGTGGCAATAAAACTAATCAGTCCCCTCTCTTAGTGTTATAGACATCCTATTTGCATAGTCCCACTCAATCATTTGGTGGGAATTGCAGAGATATGGATAGAAGAGCAATATTTTAAAAATTCACACCACTACAGCCGTTTACCAGGGATGTGAGGGAGAGGGAGGTAAATGCTTGTTACTTTGGGTGCTGGGCAATGCCGTACTGGATCCCTGAGAAGAAACAACCAACATGACCCTTAAAAGTGAATTTGGCAAGATTTTGGTTCACTTACTTTGGCTCCACCACCAGGAAAGACCAATCACTAGGAAAAGACATCTTTTTTGGTAAAGAAGGCCAATGGAAGCAAGGAAATCTTACAAGGAAATAAATTGGCATAAAGATGAACCAATGGATTCAAATATACTAACAATATAAAGATAGCACTGGATCAGACAACGTTTTATTCTGTTATATATGAAAATCGCCATCAGTTGGAGCTAACTTAATGTCAACTATTAACAACTCTTTACCAAAGAGAGGTTACCTTTTCAAACGAGAGTACCAGAGTTCCAGCTCACCAAAGTTGGCTGCAAAGGAAAAAGGACGAGGTTTGAGCTAAAGAACTAAAGTTACAAATTACAATTTTAATTTTAAAACAAATTACAAATTTAACTTGTTACATTCTACTTGTACGGAAAATAAATGTGGTTGAATGATAATGAAACTGCTGATTTAAATGTAGAAATAACTTTTTTATATACAGGATTCCTTTTGTAGTACACCTTTTCCGTTAAGCAAGGATGCATACTCTTCTGAGGTTTGAAGGGCTCAAAAGATATTTCTGTGTATATGTGGATTAGATATTGTTAACAAAGGCCACATGGTTCGGTCTACTCATCTAAGAAGAGAAAAATCAAATCTGATATTGTTTTATTATGTGCTGGCAAGTCTGTCTTAGCTCTTTGCAGCCCCATGGACAACAGAATGAAGCACTGTATTGATTGTGGAGCCTAATACAATGAAGTCTTGCATAAAAATAAAAAAAAGAACTAAAGTTAGGAAAGCTGAGACGTGTGTTCAAGTCCCAGGTCAGCCTCACTCCTGGGTGATACGTGGTGGAATTTAACTGGTACATATTAGGAAAGGCACCTAAGCCTCATCTTTCTTTTGTTGCTGTTGTTGCCAGTTCCTACTCATAGTGACCCTACTGTGTGCAACAGAACGAAACACTGCCCAGTCCTGTGTCATCCTTACAATCATTCATCCGTTTGATCCCATCCATGCAGCCGCTCTGTCAGTGCATCTTGTCAAAGGTCTTCCTTCTTTTCACCGCCCTGCTACTTTATCAAGCCAGATGTCCTTCCCCAGGGACTGGTCTCTCCGGACAGTATGTCCAAAGTGCTTGAGACTTCATTGTATAATGATGTCACTAACTTTGAATCGCACTTTAAGGATCAACCAAGACCACCAAGTTCCATACAAATAGTAATTACTAGTAAGAATCTCAATACTTTTTAAAGATAGCCTACGTTTTCTATTAAAAAGCAAACATATTTTAGTTCTCGACTCATACTGAAGAAACACTGGAAGCACTCACTCTCTGCCAGGAAATTTGGAAGACAGCTAGCTGCTTGGCCAACTGCCTATGTGTGCCCCTTCCAAAGAACGGTGACCTAACAGAATGCTCAAACTATGGAACAATATCGTTGATATTGCACACAAGTTCAATTTTACTGAAGGTCATCCAACCATGGTTGTACCAATACATTGCCAGGGGGTTGCCAGAGGTTCAAGCTGGATTCAGATGAGGATGTGGAACAAGAGATATCATTGTTGATGCCGGATGGATCTTGACTCAAAACAGAGAATACTACAAAACTGTTTACTTGTGTTTCATTGACTATGAAACAGCATTTGACTGTGTGGACCATAATAAACTGTGGATCGCCTTGAGAAAAATGGGAATTCCAGGACTCTTCATTTTACTCAGGAATTTGTACTGGGATTGAGGCATTTGTGTAAACAGAACACGGGAATACTGCCTGGTTTTAAATCAGGAAAGGTGTGTGTCAGGGTAGTAGTATCCTCTCACCATACTTGTTCAATTTGTCTGCTGAACAAATAATCAAATAAGCTGGATTATATGAAGAAGAAGGTGGCATCAGGATTGGAGAAAGGCTTACTAGCAACCTACAATATGCAGATGACAACCTTGCTTGCTAAAAATGAAGAGGACTTGAAGTATTTGCTGATGAAGGAAGATCAAGACTTACAGTCTTCAGCATGGGCCATAGCTCAAAGTAAAGAAGACTCACATTCTCACAACTGGATGAATAGGTAACATCTTGATGAATGGAGAAAAGGTTGAAGTTGTCAAGGATTTTGCCTTACTTTGTTCCACAACCAATGCTCTTGGAAGCAGCAGTCAAGAGATGAAAAGATAAATTGCATGAGGTAAATCTGCTACACAAAACCTCATTAGAGTGTTGAAGAACAAGGATAGGTGTGCCTGGCCCAAACCATGGTATTCTCTATCGCCTCATATGCATGTGAAAATTGAACATTGCATAAGGAAGACTGAGAAGAATCAATATCTTTGAATCGTGGTGCTGGAGAATGGACAGCTAAAAGGACAAAGCAATCTGTGTTGGAAGAAGTAAGAGCAGAGTGCTCCTTAGAGGCAAGGATGGCAAGACTTCGTCTTGTACTTAAGACAAATTATCGGGAGCGTCTAATCTCTGGAGAAGGACATCATGTTTGGTAAAGTAGAGGGGCAGCGAAGAGGAGGAGGAAGGCCCTCAATGAGATGGATGGACACAGTGGTTGGGTGATCAATGTGGAGACCTAAGAACAAATGTGAGGATGGCAAAAGACCGTGTGGTGTGGTGTTCTGTTGTGCATCAAGTCGCAATAGATGGGAACCAGTTCGATGACACCCAAGACCAACAACATTGAAGACCACCAGCTTAAGTTAAGCAGCAAAAAAGCAATGGCAAATATGCCTTTCTTTTAACTAAGAGGCTTTCTTAACGAAATGAGATTTTGAAAGCTTATCTAACAAGGGATAAATGCTACTGCCGATATTATAATTCACAGGGTCATCTAGAAGTATCGGGCAATAATAAAGCCATGGCATAATGGAAGGCCATTATAATTCACAGGGTCATCTAGAAGTATCGGGCAATAATAAAGCCATGGCATAATGAGGAATCTGACCAGGGATATTTTCTTGAAAATAGCCATTTTCCAGTTTGCGAACATAGACCCAAAGTCTCTGTCCCCAACTATTTAATGGGATGTCTTGGCAAGCATTGCATCCCAAGCACCCCCAGGAGCTCTGAGGGAGCTTGTCGTCCCTGGATTTATATCCACTGAAATCCTCCATAAGACTAAACTTTTCCAGAAAAATACTTTCGGAGATTATGTGGAATTTACCAGCCCTCGGCCCTCTGAGTGACATGATTTTAAATATCTCTAGTACAGATAATAAAAGAGGAAGTTGTTATTCTGGACAAAGGCTTCCTAGGACTTCAATGTCAAGTGCTCTCACACCAGGCTGAAGGGATCACTTCAAAGAGTCATGAGCAAATTTAATTTGTTTCCTATACTGTAGCTCCGTTTCTCCAAGAAGACCTTGGAGATTGGCCTGTGTGAGAGACACAGCCAATCTTGTCCTGTGAAAAGCACCGGTAAAAGGACTGGAATCCAGTGAGTCATAAATGCAGTATGGGATCACAGACATCAGCGTCCTATTGAGTTAGCTGTCCTTTCTGCCGACAGCTAACCCTTTCTGCCCATCGCTTGGCTGGCTTGTTCCCGCAGTCTCCTTGCACCACCATTCCAGTCAGCCCATTAAGCTCAAAGCAAGAGCTTTGTCTCATGCTGCCATTATAATCTTCTTCCTCTCCTTTTGTTTTGACTCAGAACATTGAAGTGTTCACTGCATGTTCCACAGCCATGGCTCCCATAGGCCTCTGCTGAAAATACCCCCTTGAGTATATATGTATGTAAACACGTATCTTGAGTTCTACTACATTGGGAGCAGCTTTGAGGAAAACATTCTGTATCATTGACACTACTTTGTCTCTCAAGTAACCATCCCCAACTCAAACTGGCTAAAGCTAAGTACATACACACACATACAAACAAACAAAACTATTGTACTGACTAGCCAAACAATGGTTCTAGCTTCAAGTGTGGTTTGTTGTTGTTGTTTTAAGATCATTTTATTGAGGGGCTATTTTAATCATTCATCAATTGTATCAAGCATATTTGTACAGGTGTTG
>NW_022103904.1:18456760-18490590 GCF_000313985.2 Echinops telfairi
TCCTTCCTTCCTTTCCTCCTCCTCCTCCTTCCCTTCCTCCTCCCCCGCTCCCCGCTAGTCCTGTTGCTTTCTCCTCAAGCTTGCTTCGCATGCCTATCTTCTGTAGGTAGACAAAGGAACAATAATGGAGACAAAACAAAAACAAAACAAAATTGAATAAAAAGGTAAAAGAAATAATAATAATAATAACTAGCCAAAACAAAAAATAAAACAAAAAAGCATACATAATTCCAGGTCTGTCTGCTGACCTTTGTGACTATCTCCCACTTGGTCCTGGGGGATTTCGGGAACTTCCCCTCCTAACCTGAAGTCTATTTTGGGGGCTCCTCGGAGGCTTGGTGGCTTGGCTTTGCTCCTGTTGATGATCTGTTATGTTCCCTTACAGGTATGATTTCTTGAGGCTCATCACAGTTGCCAAAGCAGGTCTCTGAATCTGTTTGTGTCTCTGCCCCCAACCCACTACACCCTATAGTTTCTGGACTCTGCTTTTTGAATGTTGGCACCGTGCTCACAGCTCCCTGTGGTCTCCAGGTGGCCTCAGCAGCAGTAGCAGCCACTGTCTGTTTTCTTAAGTTCTAGCAGAAAAGAAGCCAATTTGCTTTCTTAAGAAGTCAAACCAGGGCCATAGCATTCGGTCTCATTTCTGTGAGATGCTCATGGTTCCTACCTTTTTCCTTCAGTGAATAGGAGGATAAGGCAGGGAGACTGGGCTCCTGATTGTTCATCTGGGGAAACCCAGGGAGTGTGATTGACTTACTAGAGGCACATGGCCTAGTATTGGGAAGAAGTTGGTTGGTTCCCCTCATCAAAATCAGGGTTCTACTGACATAAATGTTGGAGAATACTGAATGGCAAAACAACTACTATTACACATTTCTGTATATGATCAGCAATTGTGCCAGGTGCTTGTTGGTGCTTGTGAGCCTAGTGTCAGGGGAAGTGGACTGTAGCAGTCCCTACCACCAAGGATATTAAACCTACTTAGTAAGATACCCATGCAAGCTTGACATAGATACCTTCTTACTGCCCTCGAGTCGATGCTGACTCGTAGAAACCCCGTAGCACAGGCAAGGACTGCCCCTGTGGGTTCCTCAGACTCTAACTCTTTATAGGAGTAGAAAGCCTCATCTTTGTCCTGCAGAGCAACTGGTGATTTTGAACTACTGACCTTGACTCCAGCAGCCCAACTGATATCTACTGCTCTACCAAGGCTCCATCAAATAGGTACATGGGCAATTATTTTCAGTTATCAATTGTTAATTGAGCACTACAAACAAATAAACAAAAAGGCTGCTAAGTCTTCAATTCAATGCAGGCCTGCTCTGTAGAACCCAAACTAGGACGCGCACAACAAAAGAATATAAATCTTCAGTCCGTTTAAGGTGAAAATATCTGAGTCATGGATAGTCTCGTAGGACAGGCTCTTCTTTCTTTCTTTCCTTCCTTCCTCCCTCCCTCCCTCCCTCCCTCCCTCCTTTCTTTCTTTCTTTCTTTCAGAAGGCAATACCACCAATGAATTATGATTGTGCCAAACTCAAACCCCAATGGCCTAGGGAGGGGAGGCATTGGTTTGGGCACATGAACCAGTAATCGGCCTGAGGAATTACGTGAGATGGACAGTCTTTTGAAAGGTAGAGTAAGGATTTTAGAGTGTCATGGTGTTTTTTTTCTATTAATTGATGCACTGTTATAAATGCCATGTATGTGCTTTGTAAACCACAATGTAAGGCAATTGGTGAAATGTAGAAGACCCTTCCAATTCTCATACCTATTCCTTAGACACAACTACTTAGACATAACTATTTTTAACAAGTTTCTTATAAAAACCTGTCAACCTTTATATGAGTATAGACACATAGCTGCATACTGTGGGTTTTGTATACAAGACCAATTTGCTGCTTCATTCCTTTCACATGATTTGGACATCCTTTCTTATCCTGAAATCTGCCACTCACCCTGCCTTTCATTTGGTTGTTGAATGTTTGACATACTTTATTGAATTTTTAGAATTTTACTGTTGCCAATTTTCTTCTAAATGGTGACACCAGCTGTGTCAGGCCGTGTTATTCAGAAAGGCAAAGCCAGTGATGCTTATATATATATGTATGTATGTATATATGTATGTATGTATGTCTGTAGAAAGAAATGTATATCAAGAAATGGCTCACACCATTGTATAAGTGGTAAGTCCAGTTCAAGATCATGGGTCAGGTGGTAAGCTGGCAGCTTCTCCTGACTCATGAAGCTGTAGGTAATGATGAAGCAGGAAGACCACAGGCTGGTAGAAGCAACGTAAAATTAATTTAAGGTCAGCAAGCCACTGATGACTGCTGGGATTGGCAGGCAACATGACAGGAGGTTGATAATCCAGATGTAAGATCCAGACCCAGCAGAAGTGACATGCTTTCCCACAAAGTCTGCTTATAGAAAAGCAGGCTGCACCCAAAAGGAGTCTGGTCCAATTGCATCAAAGCTGTTACCTGATTGAGGAAGCTGCATTCTAAAACAACTGCTACCTTCTCACAGAGATGATCACATTATATCAGATCCCATCATGGAGTTGGCTCACTATGTTGGATCACTTAAGGGGTAAATTACTGCCTAACTACTCCCTGATTATCATACCAAATTTGTACTTTCTTCAGAGTAGGTGAAAGTGACTGCTCTTCCAAATCCTTGACAATAGAGCATATTAGCAAGACGTGTCATCTTTGCAAATCTGTAAGGGGAAAATGACATCTTGATATCCTACTGCCTTGGAATTTAAAGGAGGGAGATGACTTGGAAAGCAGTGAAGGGTGAGATTAAAGCTATGGTGGGGCTGATTCAAGATTGATACACAAATCTCTACAGAGTTAAATGTGCCAGTCTTCCAGCATAGGGGAGAGTAAGCGAGGAAGGAGAGGATAAGCATAACGTGACTTCACTCAGAGCTTTCTTTTATTCTGGACCCAAAGCTAACGTATTGCCTTTCTTGGCCAGCACCGCAAGAACGGCGAAAGTGTGATGTACAGTAATTAGCAAGTGAATGTGAGAACTGAGTGTCCTGGTCCCCGCTCGGTGGGAATGAATAGGCACGGTAAAGAGTGGACCAGGGTGAATGGCCACCTTTCTCCGGAGCTTCCAGTGTGTGCCAGTTCTCACTCAGGGCAGAAATTGGACTCATGAAGGAATTCCTTTCCTTTCTTACTAAGACTCAGAGACATGATCCTTTTTTTGCCTCAAATTCACAGTGACCCCCTGGTGGGCCAAAGCCAGTAATTTGGACAGACAGAGAGGAAAGCGGTGCCTTGGATCCTGTCCTTGTGCGGGCTGACTGCCATGCAGACTCCAAGCCTGCCCTTGTCATCTCCAGATTGTCAACACTGTCTCATCGGCATGAGGATGTGGCTGCCCCAGTTGTTTCACCCAGAACTTTCCTCTTTGTGGGTTGTCAAGGATCCTTGTTGCTCATTCTAGCAAAGCAGGCCTCCTGTTTAGAAACTGCTTAGGACACCCTCAATGATTCAACATTAGCATTCCCTGCACAGCACCAACTTAACAGGGAAATGTGCCACCTCTCTCCAACTTGAGTTGAAGTATGAATTTAATTAGGAATTTAATTATCTTCCAAATAATTTTTAAAAAGAGAGTCCCTATCTTCATAAGCTTTTATATACATTTTCTGATTCCACTTGTTTCAAATGGATATTGTTTTGTTAAATACATATTGCATTTAAATGGATATTGTTACAAACGGATGGTGTATTGTTTGTGGAGTGTGACCCCATGCTGAGGGGAAAGTGTACACTCTGTGGATAGCAGGGGCGGGGCAGAGTCTGCACGTGAGAACGAGCCTACAAAACAACAAAATAAAAAAACCACGACACAACAGCCATGATAATGTCTTGCTTGTTAAATTGTATCCTGAATTTCAGAACCATTAGATCCTAGGAGTCATCTAATTGGGTCCAAGTTAAAGCGCTTCTGTAGAACAAGAACATGTGAGGGTACCAGAGGTCGCGGAGGAGCCCAGATTACACTTTGCGAATCAATACTTTCTCCCCTTCGCAGCCCGTTATATCCCTGGAAATATACCGGAATAAAAGACAGACAATTTGCTAAGGTGCCACTTTGCAGAGGTTTCTCAAATGGTGCAAAATGGAGTTGCCTATTGAACTTCAAAAGAGTCCAGGACAGGACCAAGAGGGGCAGAGAGAGAAAGAAAATCCAACAGTACATCAATCTTTTTGCTCAGTTCTAAAAGATAATTTTGACGACCTCTGTCTGCTGACTTTTCAGGCAATTAAGTAATAAAACATAGGTGTCTTCATCCACTTGGGAAAGCATCTACTTGATTTCAGCTACATGTGTTTTTCAAAAGGAAAAACTTAGAAGAGCTTAAGGTTTATATAATTATTACCCATAATGGATACATGATATCTTTGTAAAAAATTTTTAAATATAATTAGGAATAAGGAACATAGTGACTTTTATGTCCCATGACCTGATTCTTGTGGAACAAGTAATGACTCCTGCATCTACACATAGGAGTCATATGCCAGTGTTGTATCTTTAGTTTAGGCCCCTCATTAATTCCTAGGATGACTGGCAGGTACTTCCACAATTAGGCTTCAAGGCATTGTGCCAGGCACCAATGCTTGGGGGAAAGATGAGGCTGTCTACTCCCATAAAGAGTTAATAGTCCCAGGAACCTGAAGGGACAGTTCCAGCGGGTCATAGAGAGTCACCATGAGTCTGTGAGTTGTTTTGTTTGTTTGTTTTTCAGAAAGCTCTGGGGGATGGGTGGGCTAGTGGCCCGACAGTGAGCTTCCTGGGTTTCTTTTCTTCCTGGGAACTCTCGTGTCATGTAAATCGTACACAGCAGTGAGTGCGTGTTTTCCAGCTTCCCACAGAAGTTTCAGCAGCAGCTTGAATGAAAGCTTAAAAATAGACCTCTTGGAACAGAGCCAGCGACTCTCTCTCAGCCTCGTTCTGGGTAAGGGAGATGGAGGAAGTGGCTGCAGAGAAGAGTCCTCCCAGAGAAATGCTTGAGGCCCCAGGAGGCATGGGAGTTGGCCACCTTCATTCCAACCCTCCTTAGGGGCCATTCCTCAAGCAGTCACCCTGTATCTTACTCTTCCTGCAGAATTCTGGGAACACCAGCCAGCTTAGGAGGGAAAAAAATAACAGTGAAATGAGGTTGGATTTCCAAGCACAGCAAGTATTATGCCTTCCTCGTTTGAATTTTAGAAGGAAAGGGAACATGGGAAACCACTGCTCTTCCCACTGAGAATGGGCCATGAACGTAACGCCGCAAAGCAATGTCTGCCCAGGGCCTGAGATCTCATCCCAAATCAGGACTCTCTGAGTGTGCAAATGCTCCTGAAGCCCCTGCCCTTGTGACTACCCTTTAAAAGTAAGGGATATGCATTGATTATATTCAGCCTCAGCAATAATCCTTCCTGTACTTTTCCAAATTGTGCCACTATTAATATAAATGTACTACCCCCAAATCGTCACATTTAACCATTCTCATTGCCTTTGTCAATTTACACATATTGAAATGGTGCATCCTTTGCTGTCTATTTTTACACACACACACACACAAATTAGTAAAAATAAAAGGAAGCAAGACAGTTCTGAAAACGTACTGGTGTGCATTGCTTCAGCAAGGAGCCTTTGCCTTTCCAGAAACTCGGCTACACCAGGAAGACCCTTGATGTGAGGGGCTTCAAAACACCATTGGGTTTACTGTGGGACCATGACGCCTGCCTCTACATTCAGTTCGAGATAGGCTGCAAGAGGCTCACACTGTGGAAAGCCTGGGAGCCCCATGCCCACACAGCACGGATTATCTTTTATCTTCTTGATCTTTGTCATCCACATTCCTGAGCCATTTCCTGAGCTGCCTTGGGTGCACAGAGCCGAGCGTTTTTCATTTCTGAAATTCCATTCAGACTTGCATTAGCTGTGACTATCAAATGTCCAAGTCATACAAACAAATAAAAATCTGTTTGCTCTTCGGGTGAGCTAAATTCTAGAAAACAAAGGCAAGAGGCATGTAAGCTGTGGGTCTGGCTCATTTAACTTCGATCTGATGATCTGCTCTTCTCCTTAAGATTTTAAATGCACCTCCCCCTCCCTACAGTGTGACTTTTCTTATGCATGCTACATTCCCAGCAGAAACAGTGGGCTCGACTCCTCCCACAGTGGACAGCAGTACATACTGAAGGACCCAATCTTTTAGCCACACTCTCCTCACAGCACATGTACCATCATCGTGGAGGTAGAGTTAGACAGGCCCTTCCTTGTGTAGTGCTGGGAGGGTGGTCATATTTAGTAAAAAGAAGCCATCGTTAAACGCCTCAGGACTGTCGAATCACAGTCGCTAGAATTGTCAGCATTTGTGCTGACCTGAAAATGACCATGAGTCCACTTCTCTGTCAATAAGGCATAGCCTTCTTTGCTACTGAGGTAGAACTGCCATCGAGTTGATAGAGACTCCGCGTGACCCAGCAGGGCAGGGGACGACTGCCCTACGAGTTTCCGAGACTAGCTGTTTATGGGAGTAGAAAATTAACTAGCAAGAGGGTTAAGTTGTTGCGGCATCCTGTGTGGTGGGCACTTTAGACTGACTTGCATCTCTGAGTATACCGAGGCGAATGCTCTGCTGAAGAAATTGCACAGGAAGTACACGGAGCTGATGTCCCCGGACTAAACGCAAAACCTTGGTGCTGTGGCAGCTCCCTGCTTCAGCTAAAAGACTAAGCCCTGGAGCTGGGACAGGAGGGAATAAAACAAGCCCTGTGCCCCTAGAATTGGTGTTAGTTGAATGATAAACAAACCCAGTCTTACAGGAATTGCTTTGCTTGCTGTTTTCAAGGACAAGCAATGTGATGAGAGGAATAACGTGGCATTTTATTTTCCTTCAGCCTCTGCATGTACTAAAAACCCTAAGGAGCCTTGTGAGTGTGGCCAGGGTCTCTGCGTCTCAGGGGGAAATTCTCTATAGACTATTAGGACACCCTGACTACACAGCAGCAATGATTGCACCTTCTATTTTATAGAGACCACGAGGAGCAACATTAGGAGTAGAAATAGTTGAATTCTGCCGAGTAAGTGTTACCTGTCGTGCATCCCACTATGCTTGTCTCTGTGAACACATTCAGCTCTCAAAGCAACTCTGCCGGGTGAGGTGCAGGTGCATTTCCCCCTTTATTTCAGATTCTGTGCCGTACCTCTACCTGGGACTGTCAATGCTGACCTTCATGCCCCCAGACTCTAGTTTAGCCCTCAAAGCAGGATTTTCCAAACACACTCTGAACTTTCTCCTTCCACCTCCGAGCCTTGGTCTCGTCATTCTGAGCATCTCCTCAGTGCTTTCTCTAGGCAGGGGACCCAGCTGTGAACAGAGGAGGGAGCCCCTGCCCAGTGAGACTCGGTGTTCCCTACACAGCCACTTGGTCTCTCTGAATTCCATGTGTCTGCCATGGGCTGCCGCCAAGTGTCCCTTTCTTCAGGAATCATGCACTCTTTCGAGTGGAATGCTGGCTGCAACTCAGTCTTACATCTCACACGCTCCTGACTAGAAGGATAGTTTCCCTAATCTTCATCTTGTGACAAGATCCTAGCCCTAGCCCCTGCAACGAGGAAGCCCAAAGGCCCCCTCTTGCTTTGGTTTCTTCTTTTCAGCTCTCCCACATCCTCTAGTTCCGTATTATTGAGTTGGCGCATGGTAATATCCTGTGTGTAGGGGGATGGGGTATAAAAAGCGAATTCAACACTTTCTTCATGCACCGGGCAGTGACATTTATTACATTACCCATGATGTGCAACCATCTGTTGTCAAAATTTCGATCACCAGTGACCAAAACTCAATGCGCCTCAAGCAGTGACTTTCCCCCTCCTGCCCATAATAGCTGCTTCTAAATGTTGGTCTGAATGCACTTGCCTAGTCTATATATTTCATGTAAGTAGGGCCTTATCTCACTCAGTATATTGAGCTGAGGACGGAAAGGTCAGCAGTTCAAACCCACCAGCCACTCCACAGGAAAAAGATGAAGCTATTTGATCCCATAAAGATTTCCATTCTTTGGAACCCTATACGAGTTGGAATCAACTCAAAGGCAATGGAGTTTGACTTGGTTTTGTGTCTCTATTATTATTATTATTTAATCTTCATTGTAACATGCACGAGTACTTCATTTCCCTGTCCTTTACATTATTTTTCAGAAGGCCAAATTTGAGTCGGGCTCCCGGACACTTAACTGGAGTGAAAAGAACAGACTTTAATGAAATTTAATGCTTCCATTTGGTGGTTTTAAATCTTATGTTTTTGTTCCCATTTATTTGCCTTGTATCCTGGCATGCCTATAGCTTTATAAAACAGTGGGTATCTCCTCTCTGCACCAATCGGCACACTGGCTGCAGCCCTGGGCTCGAGCCTGGGAACAATTGTGTGGATGGCGCAGGAAAGGGTGTGTGTCCTTTTGTCAGTGGTAGGGCCCCTGTGGGTCAGAACCGACTCGATGGCTCTTAAAAACAACAATAACGATGATATCCCCAAATTATAGGAGGCAGATAAATCAATTAAAAGGGCAGGGGTAGTTCAATGGTAGAAATCTCCCCCAAGCTTAGTTCCTGGCCAGTGCACCTCCTGCACAGCCTCCGCTCATCTGTCAGTGGATGCTCGCATTTTTTTCATGATGTTCAACAGCCTTCAGCAGAGCTTCCTGGTTAAGATGGCAAAGGTGGTGATCATTTCCAACAGTGGTATACAGAACTAATTAGCACTACCCTGAGAACTGCTCCTGTCGGGCCTAGAAAGTATTTAAAGCAAGGCTTAAAAGTAGTAAATTGTTTCCAAGTAACTTCATTGCAACCTAGTACAAAAATTAAGAATCTGCATAAGAATATAAAAATACCCAGAATCCGACTAAGTAAATAGAAAATATCTGGCATTTGATTAAAAATAAGATATTTAAAGAAGCAGGAAACTACTTAACATAATAATTAGGAGATAAACCAAATAAATTGAAACTGTTCAGAAAATGACAGATAGTTGAATTACCAGATATTTAAGTTACATTAAAACCACTATCATAGCTATATGCCATGTGTTTAAACAGTTAAATAGAGGCATAGAGCATAGTTTCAAAAGATCAAAATGAAATTCTTAGAACAGAAAACTATGACATTGAAGATGAAAATTATCATTTATTATTTGAGAAAAAATAATAGCTGAACTTTTCCAAATCTAATGAGAGCTGTAGGCCCAAGGTTCCAAGAAGCTCAGCAAACTTTTTTTCCCCAAACTCAGTAATCGTGAAGGTAGCCAGACCAAAGCACCTTGTAAGTAAACACTCGTAGCAAGCAGTAAAGAGAAACTGAAAAACAATCAGAAGGTGAAAGAAAAGATGTGTTGGACACAGAGGAAAAATTGTGTGGATAACTAGTTTCTTGTCACAAACAATGTAAGCTCCTTGATTGGTGAGTTGCATCTTTAAAGGATTGGCAGGAAAATACCTTTTAAGAATGAAAATAGAGTACATGTTTAAATATCCAGTAGCTGTTCTTGTTGTGATGCTAGTCTGCTCATGAATTCTTTCTAATTCATCATTTAAATAAATACTTCAAGCTGAAGGAAATTGATACCAGATCGGAATACAGAGCAACACAAAGGAATGAACCACACTGAACATAGTAACTACTGTTGAAATGTGTACTATTTTTCCCTCTTCCTCCTATGGGAAGGGAATTGATATTAACCTAATGTACCTAATTACCTAATACCCAACCCCTGGTGTTTTCAGTCACCTCATATGCAAGTGAGAACTGGACATTGTAAAAGGAAGACCGAAATATGAGGAGCTGACACCAAGGGCTCAAGCAGAAAGCAAATGTTTTGAGAATGATGAGGGCAACAAATGTATAAGTGTGCTTGACACAATGGATGGATGGATGGATGTATTGCGATAAGAGTTGTACGAGCCCCCAATAAAATGATTTAAAAAGAATAAAAAGACCCAATACATTTGAATTGTGGTGCTGTGAAGAATATTTAAAGTACCACGGACTGCCAAAACAGCAACAGCAGCAACCTCACTGCCCTCTGACTCATAGTGACCTTATAAGACAGGCTGGTAGTTTCAAACTGCTGACCTTGAGGTTTCCAGCCCAATGTGTAGCCACTACACCACCAGCGCTCTGGACTGGACTGCCAAAAGTTCCAACAACTTGGAAGAAGTGCAGCTAGAACACTTCTTGGAAGCAAGGATTGCTGGTTATTGAACTTCGGATACCTTTTCCCATGGATATCTCATGATCACACAGGCTGGTGTGCTTCTTCCACATGGACTTTATTACTTCCTTGCTGGATGGCCATTAGATTTCAAGCCGTTAAGCCCCCAGACGCTGTATCTTTGAATAGTTGGGCACCATCAGCTTCCTTCACTACATTGGCTTAAGCACTCATTTGGTCTTCAGCAATCATGTCGGAAAGATGAGTTTCCTACACTGCCACCTTATTAAACAAACTGTTCTTATGATGAGGTAGGATATAAGTAGAGGCCCAAACTCTGTTTGTTTTCCTATTATACTTACCCATATATACATACCTAGATAAATACACCTTTCTTTATAGATTTATATCTTTACATATATGCCTATCTATATTTATACCCATATATAATTTTTATTCCCTAGTTCAGCTGTTCTCAACCTGTGAGTCACGACCCCTTTGGGGTCGAACGACCCTTTCACAGGGGTCGCCTGATTCGTAACAGTAGCAAAATTACAATTATGAAGTAGCAGCGACAATAGTGTTATGGTTGGGGGGTCACTACCACGTGAGGAACTGTGTGAAAGGGTCACAGCATGAGGAAGGTGGAGAACCACTGCCCTGGTTATTTCCTCTGTTTCTTTTTCCTTTCCTCCTGCCCTACTATCATGCTTACCCCTCATTCACCTCTCGGTAATTCCTCTCGACACATTACAATTGATCGAACACCCCCAGGGTCACCACACCCTCCTGACTGTCAATTTTGGATCCCTTGCTAGTCACCTGACCCTGATGTAATTGGCTCACCGCTCCCCTCTGCCCATCTCCTATTCTCCCAGTCTCCCCACCCCCACCGGTCCCATTGCCGTCTCCTTGGGATTGCTTACCCTGTCAATCTTATGTAGATAGACATGAACAAAATAATAAATAATTTTTTAAAGAAAGAAAAAACATGTAAATAGTTCCAGGTCTAACTGCGGACCTTTGTGACTATCCCCCGACCAGTCCAGATGAGGTGCCAAGAGCTGCGCCCCGCTCCCGGATCAGAGGTCTGCTTTCAGGGCTTGTGAATTTATTCCCATGGTTGTTCGCTTGTCCTCCCCTCTTGGTTTGCCGCCCTGTTGGTAGGCCGGACCGGCTGCCCTCCGCACAGTACATCGTCAGTGCTGTCCTCTCTGTGTCCGACTGTGATCTAGGGAGGAGCGTCATGTCCAGATCTGGGCCTGTCCCTGCAGTCCGCCCGGGAGCTAGCTGCTTTAGGCTGGGCAGAACATCATGCTGCAGGCTTGGTGCGCCACGGTCAGGGTACTTGCTCGCTCTCTCTTAACCTCTTCGTTTGTTCCCAGTTATCCCTTTATAGAGAAAAACTATTTGTTTTTTTGTTTTATTTGTTTTATTTTTCCCCCTAGAGGAACAGTTCACAATATGCCTGTTCTCTACTGAAATGTATTAGATAATTTAGGAATGTTATTGTTTTAGTAACTTAAAACTTCAGACATTTTTGTTATGTGCTGAATGCTACCTAAGAAATTAGAAAAGCTTACTTTGGACATTAATTCTGACGGTGATGTTTTACTCCCCATATTGGTGATAGTTTTCACTCTTTCTAGGTAGAGTTGTTGGGCATTGGCTCCACGGGGACAAAGCAACAATTCTTTTCATAATCTTGTTTGAAGAAGAAGCCATGTTTTAAGGATATTAAAATTTTCATCTTCGTTTAAGTAGTCAGAAAAGTTAAAAGATCGGTGGTTTGCTTGTGCTGTAGTGGATTTTATTTCCTGGCTGTTCAGAACAAGCCACAGCTGCGTGGTGTTGGTGCTGGATTGGATACAAGCCTCTAGCTATTTCATTCCTCCTATGTTGTGTATGGATGCCATTGATAACGCCTTTGAAAGTATTCTTGGTAAATCAAACTGCTAATTTTATAGTGAGTATAATTCTGGTGTTGAACTCTGTTACAGACTTATTGATCTCCCCATGTTTTAAAGCAGAAAGCAAAAATGACTTGCCTTTCTTATAACCGTATTTTATTGTCCATGGTACATTTTTTTCAGTTCTTAAAGCCTGATTCATTTAAAAAAAGAAAGAAAGAAAGCAAAATATGAAGTTTAAGAATAATTCAAAAATGTTGGGCCACAGCAGAGCAGGCCTTTTATATGTGGGTTTCATGACGCTCTACTCTATTGCAGTATGTGCAGGTGCTACCATTCCATGTGCTGCACATTTCCAGGTGCTGTTGGGCTGGCAGGACCTCCTCTTCATCTCTGGCTTGTGATACCAGGGAGGCATGTGGCAACCATAGAGCACAGTGTACAATCCATGGTTATCACCCACCAACTCCCACAGACAATCGTGGATCCAGGTGACCGGCTAAAGGAACACTCTGCTAGCCTGGCACCAAGGACCCGTGCTTTGCAGAAGGTGCTTCATTTTGGCGGAGAGCCTCCCTACTGTTCGCATCACCTGCAGCTTCGCAGAGCACAGGCCTTGCTAAGGGAGAGGCGGACTAGAGCAGAGGTTCATAAATAAGAGCCATGTGGCTTTAACGTGATGACACCGGCCAGGAGAAGACCGGCTCAGTAAACCTGATGCATATTGAGTGTTTCTCTGCCTTATAGTCACCGAAGTCCCAACCAGTGTCACAGTGATGGCATGGATCAGCTCACCAGCACTTTTGAACACCGTGTGTCAGGGGTAAAATGTGGAGCCTGTGTTTGGGGAACGTTGACGAAGCCATGGCTGTGTTCTCCTTTCCCTGGAGTAGACGTGGAAGACCTAACACCATTCTTTAGAGCAGATGCCACTGAACCCATTCTAACTCGGGATAGCCCTGGGTATGTCCCAGGAGGATTGCACACCACAGGGTTTTCACGGGCTGATTTCTCTGACGTGAATAGCCAGGCCTTCCTGCGGAGGTGCTTCTGTATTAAAACATTGTCTACGCTAAAATTGAACCCTTAAAATCCTTTAACCACGGTCTCTTTGGCCTTTCTTTTTTCTACTTGCAGATGCACGTGGCTCTCCTGAGGTTCTGAATCACTCTGTGGGGGTGTCGGAGGGCCCCCCCGCACCCAAATCCACAGTGCTTTGGGCCGACATGCCAACCACACCTTCCTTGCAGCAAAATTTTGCAACTTCCTGCACAATTTCAAACAACAACCCTATGCAGAGGAGAGAGAGGTAAACTTAACACATAACGCCTCTGAAAGGCCCAGGGTCTTGGCTGGGACAACAGGAATATGGGAAGCTTGCTGTCCTAATGAGCTTTGTGAATTGAAAGAAGTGACTCTCCTGAAAACATAATGCATACAAAGGGAAGCAGAGTGCTGTGGGGATAAGCCTGGCCGTAGAGTCTTTGTGTCAGTTGGAAAATGAGGAATGTCGGCTGAGCAGCTGAAGTGATTGGGACTTTGAATGTTAAAGACGGGATCCCTAAAAATTTTGCCTGACCATATAAGCTCTGCTGAGGTTGGAAAGGGAGCTTGTGGTGGGGTGAGGCAAGGCCTTTTTGCCAGGAGCACTGTGGATTGGTATCCTGGTTGTGGGGGAGGGCGGGGGAGTATGTTGGGCGTGGCCAGAGGATGCTGGCTCACAGGCACATACCATATGTGCTAGAATCTGAGCAAGCATAGGAACACAGAGGAAATAACATAGAAAGTATAGGGACAGCAGTTTCTGTGGGAATGGGAGGCAGAAGGGAAATGACTATGGACCGCAAGGAACTTCCTGTTTGTTTTACAAAAAGACTGCTTTTGAGCAATTCCTATGTGAGGCCACCCCCTTCCCCAGAGGAGGAATTCTTCTCGTTGTGTCTATGAGCATATTACCGCCCGAGGTTCTCATATATTATTCTTGAAGAGTCAGCTGTAAGGGTGTCCAGGAGTGTTTGCTAATGAAGATGGGTGTATGTGTACATTACTTGGTGTCTTTCTGTATTCCTTAATGTATGGTGATCTCTGGTGTCATTGATGATGTGCCATCACTAGCGATTTTTCCCAGCAAGCATCTGTTGAAACCTGACTGTGCCTCAGGCAATCATGTTCGGCACCAAGGAGAGAGGAAGAGATCAGGAAGATAAGGTGTCTGCCTAGATGGGCATTCTTCCTGAGAGGAAAGGCAGCCAAATAGTAAGAAAATGGCCTACCACGGTGACGATGCCATCGTTGAAATTTGCACCCAGAATTGGGGACAGTCTCGTCACAGATGCATATGGAGACTGGGGTGCTGGGTAAAGGGCTGCAAGGGGGTGAGAGGTGGAGACCTGTTTGGACTTTGTCTTCGAGAAAGAGGGGACTGTTGTCAGGAGAAGCAAAGCGGGAGTTCATGAGCAGATGGGGAGGCTGGACTGGGGTGGGTGGTCCCCAGGATTGGGGGAGCGAGGTGGAAAGGAAGGGTGGAAGAGCTGGCAGAGTGGAGTCAGCAAGGGCCTAGGATGTGAACTCCTCAAAGAGGTATTTTCACGTCAGTCTGTAGAGAGTCAGTGTACATCGTTTGTTATTTGGAGAAGTTCTTCATGTTAAAAAGAGGGTCCTTGTTCCCCAGGACTCCCCCTTCCCATCCTCCCCACCCTGGGCAACAGTCCCTTATTTTTGAGGTGTCTCATAGACCTTACTTTCTCCTTTGATTTGCTTCTCTTCCTTATAGTTCGTCCTCTACAGAACGCCAGTGGTTGGAGACGAGCCCCAAACCCATGCTTTCCATGTTGGGGAGCAGCCGGCCAGCAGGGGGTCTCCTTGGCACCTCAGAGTTCTCCGGCCTCATGAAGGACTCTCCAGTGCTGTCCCATTTCCAGCCTTCAGAGCTCCAGGGCTCTTTCAGCAGCCACGAGCTCCCCCTGCCCGAGCCATCAACAGAAACTTTGGCTGCCCAGGGCGGCCCAACCTTCCTGAACTTCAGTCGAGTTGCTGTGGGCAGCACCCTTCCACCTGGGGAGACCCCAGGGTCCCTGCTGGCCAATTCCCATGAAGCATCCCCGATCCCTAGTGCTCCGCTGCCCACAGCAGGTATCGTTGACAATGGCTTCCTGCCCCATCACTTCCTCACAGTGGCACCTGGACACAGTGGCCAGCACAGCCCAGTCCTGCACGGCCAAGGGATGACCCTGCCTGGGCAGCCACCCCTTCCTGAGAAGAAGCGTGCCTCGGAGGGAGATCACTCATTTGGTTCCGCCTCCCCATCCTCCAGTGGTTTCTCCAGCCCCCACAGTGGGAGTACCATCAGCATCCCCTTCCCAAATGTCCTTCCAGACTTCTCCAAAGCTTCAGAAGCAACAACCCCTTTACCAGGTAGGTGTGCCTCCTTATATGGAGAAGGAGCTGTTCCTGTGTGTACTTGCTCAGAGAAGGGCCTGGGGATTGATATACTAAACTGGAAGACAAGCTACCACAAGAGCACCATCTCTGCTTCTGGGTTGGTTGCCATGAAAGGAAAAATCTGAACTGTCAAGGGACTCAGGGAATGTTTGGATAAATTCCACCTTTGTCATCTTGCTAGCCTACAAGCTAAAGATTGGCTTATTGCTTCTTATTAATCCATCTTGATTCTGCATTTACCCAAGTTGGAGCCATTCTCACATTCGAGCCTTCAAACATTGCCAAGGGCTCTAGTTTTTCTTCCTATGAATAGCAAATATGGAGTGTTTCAAATATGTAAGAAAAGTAAGATATAAATACCGATTGAGCATCAACCTAGCTCTTTTTGCTTCGTAGCCAAGGGCACATTGAATTTTATTGCAGTTCTAATCAAAGTGTCATGTTGTATTTGTTTACGTTATTAAAATAATCTCTACTTACGTCAAGGCAGTCATTTCAGTCACAGCATAATTTCTTCTTTTACAGTACGCAGCCCTTATTCCAGCGATTGCCCTTTGAACTTGTAGGTTAGCCAGAGGTGAGAGGTTATCCTAAAGAACACCTTCCAAGTTACTCCTTTCAAATTGTGTTTTGCAGATAATCCAGGTGATAAGCATGTGACAGTGAAGTTTGTCCAAGACACATCCAAGTTCTGGTACAAGCCGGATATTTCACGGGAGCAAGGTAGGTCAGGAAATCTGGTTTCCCTGTATATGCATCATGCGGAGAACTTGTGAGTCAGGATCCTGAGAACCACCCCTTCAGTGGCGATTGAATTAGAGCAAGGTCTACACTTAACGACATGCCTTGTGGGAACCACCCCATGCTAACGAGAGCACTGAGGAGGAAACGAGGCGCAGCCCTAAGATTCCAGTCTGTGGTGTGTCATTTTTTGGCTGCTTGCACTTGCCAGTAGCCTTGCCAGCTCTGCCACTGTACAGTTTCTGATCCTGCACTGCTGTGGGTATCTGCCATGCTCCGCCACATAGGACAGGCTTCGAAAGGAAGAGGAGACCTCTCTCTCTGAACTGGCCTGCTGTGTGAAAGTCAGTGACCTCGTTGCATGTACTCATTTTCATTTAGTTCCAAGGTAGAAGATAGATGCATAATAGTAATAAGATGTAGAGGTATCACGTTCTGACTCAGCGGTTCTCAACCTGTGTGTTGCGACCCCTTTGGGAGTCGAATGACCCTTTCACAGGCATCGCCCAATTCATAACAGTAGCAAAATGACAGTTATGAAGTAGCAACGAAAATAATTTTCTGGTTGGGGGGTGACCACAACATGAGGAACTGTATTAAAGGGTCGCGGCATTAGGCAGGTTGAGAATCTCTGTGATAGTTACTTCCACATGGGTGAGCCTTGGAAACATTAGGTTAAGTGAAATGAGCCAGGCATTCAAGGACAGGTGTTACATGGTCCCACTCAGCCAAATAACTGTGCTAGGCAAATGCATCAAGGCAAAACAAGACGAGTGGCTACCTTGGGATGAGGGATGATAATAATACCTGATTGCAAAATTCGTCTAATGATGCAAGTGGAAACTAGACGGATGATCTGTGTGTTTGGCACAGCTGAAATATATATTAATTATCAATATTTTCTTGCATCTAGTTCTCATGGCACTTTCTACCCAAATTTTACTGAAAGGGAAGTTGATAATCTGTTCAGGCAGCCTCTTGAGGGACCAGTATTTATCTGTGCTGATCTTTGTCCCAGTAGTTTACATTCCCCATTCGAGGGTGTGATATAGCGCGGGATTGGCCTCCATGAGAGGCTTTGAGGGCAAGTGGAGCTCCCTGTTCCTGGGCTTACCTCCGAGTGAAGGATGTGGAAGATGGGCCTGGTCCCTCAGGAACGACACTCATGCCTTGGGCTCTGTGTGGCTATGGGGTAGAAGACAGGGGGGTATGATTAAAGCGGTGAGGATGGACAAGTTGCTGCGCCAGTTTGTGACTACACTGGGCCCCATTATTCTAACTTCAGGAGGAAAATCCGACAAACCATCTCTTTATGACTGTCTCAGAAATGCTTAAAATGAAAGGTTGAGTGGCTGAAAAACAGCACTGTCAAATTTTCTCATTGCTATTCGTCTACTCAATTCTGTAGATAATACTTGTAAGAATGTACCATTTTTTCCAGGCACTCAACGAGGCTATTGTTTTTAAATGGGCAGAAAGGGAGTGGGCGATGTCCTGGAAAGACTTAGTATCCTGAATCGGTCTTTTGTGAAAATGTTATTCCCCATTTTCCCCAAGTTTTGTGGGTCCTGGTGTGGATAGAGGCTGTTTTCGTGTGGCCACCATTCAGTCCTTTGCTGTAGTCACAGGGCGCCCAATCTTTATTGAAAACAGGAACAATCGCACCCAACAGGGCCACCCATGCAGATCCCACAGGGCTTGGCGAGGCCGTGTGGACAAGACAGCACTCATAACCGGACAGTCCTTTCTCCCCCTTCTCAGCCAGTCCCCTCCATGTTACTCCTTCACCAGAGGAATCGAACTGCAGCCCTCACACGGAGTCAGTGGAAGAGGATCTCTTCGGCTCCCAAATGGAGATAGCCTTTGCCTAGCACTGCGGATATTCACTTATTTCTCTCTCGCCCCTCTAGCCATTGCCATGCTGAAGGACAAGGAGCCAGGGTCGTTCATCGTGCGGGACAGCCATTCCTTCCGCGGAGCCTATGGACTAGCCATGAAGGTGGCAACTCCTCCACCTTCGGTCTTGCAGCTGAACAAGAAAGGTAGCTTGTGGGCCCCCGGCCTTATAACCTCAGTGCCTTGGCGTGTCAGTTGTTGGTTTGTATGCTGCACATCTGTAGCTGCCCTGAAGTCCAGCAGAACCTGAGTACCAGGGTTGGTGTGGTCACTCATGTGGTCTGATAGTGTTCCAAGAAAATCTTCTCTCACCTATATCTTTGAACTGTGAGATCCAAATGCCAGATCCAGAATGGGGGAGGGCAGGTGGTATGCGAAAAGACAACACTTGATTCCCAGAAGTCTTGTCTTCAAATATCTTGTATCTTGTTACCATGAACTTTATATCTCTTGTAGCTTGGAAACCATGGAGAGTTTTCCTCCCGTATGAATGGTGCTTTCCCCCTTCCACCCCCTTCCCTCATTTTTTATTTAATATAGTCTTTAGATTATCAGACCATTTCCTTTTTCTGTAGTCTAAACGCAGGTATTTACTCTTCATTTTTGTCTCTGTTATTTACAAATATCGTTTTGAACCCCCTCTGGGCCAGATGCTGAAAGCAACTCACCTCTAGTGGGCCTTGACGTTGGAAGTAGGAAACCCAAACTCAGCAGATGAATACACAGGAAGAAAGTATATGAAATATGAATTCCTGGTGCCGCTAGGGTCCAAGCATTTCTCGTTCTTCTGTATATGTCAATATTACTTTTTTAGACATTACTGTGCTGGTATGAATAAACAGATCCTACTTCGTGATAATATGGAAGGATGTTTCTGCTTATATAACTGAGTATAAGGGACGGAATTACCAGAAGGCTTGAATCCTTCCTGTTCTTTCAATGGATCGCTCTTAATTATCCCTTTATGTTCAATTTCTTTCTACCTCTCGGAGCTTTTATAGGGGCAGTGGGAGCATTCTCACCCTCCATACGGGAGACCCAGATTCAATTCCTAGCCAATGCACCTGATGCATAACCTCTATGTGCCTCTCACTTAAGGCATGTGTGTTGCTATGATGTGGAACTGGCTTCCGCTGAGCTTTTAGACTAAGAGAGAGTGGGAAGAAAAGCCTAAGGATCTGTTTCTTAACATCAGCCATTGAAAACCCTGTGGCTCCTAGTGGCTCCGTCTGCAGCTAGCCATGAGGATGGGGTGGACCAGGCAGACTCATACCGGTGGACATGGGATCGCTGTGAGCTGGGAACTGTACTAATAGCAGCTAACACTATGAGAACTAGAGACCGATATTTTTATCATCTTCACTTGGCTGAGCTCTAGTGGGAAAGTGTGGAGCACGTGCTCAGTGCACTGCCACTCGCAGCATCTCCCCTGCTGGGATCCTAGCTGCGTACCCACCCACTGTGTTCCCCCAGCCATCCTGCCAATGACTCCCATTTTTAGACGAGTATCGTCAACCCACCTGCTCCAGTCACCAGGCTGAGGGAGGGGTACTTGCTCATGTACAACTCATTGCTGACATTGCTTGTCTGGCATACACTTGCTCTCAATTCCTCATAGTGTCTTTCTTTAATTGCTGGTGCTGTTCTTTTATAATCTCTCAACACAGCTGGAGACTTGGCCAACGAACTCGTTCGTCACTTTTTGATTGAGTGTACCCCGAAGGGAGTGCGGTTGAAAGGGTGCCCGAATGAACCGTACTTTGGTAAGTGGCCTGAGAGTTGTCCTCGGTGCTCTGAACAATTAGGTGCAGCCTCTTGCTTCCTCTGACAGGTCAATGATCCTTCCGTATGGGGTTTTAGTCATGACAGTTCAATTCTGTCACCAATGCTGAGATGTCTCTGACCTAAATATTACCTTTAAAGTAAATTAGAGTCCATTTTTTTTCTCAAAAGCTTTCTAAGAAATACATATTTCGATGACCCAGGGTTAAGGGTGATAGAAACAGCGAGGAATAGACTGGGTTTTGGTTGTACAGCATAAACAGAAGTTATCATCACTGAACTATGTATGTATCTAACCTATATATGAAGAAAATGGAATAGCGTTGGGCCTGGTATGATTTTCAACATTTTCTGTGTTGTTTGTTTGTTTGTTTCTCTTTTTCTTCATATTGGGGTTTAATACTGATGTACTTTTGTCATAGCCCTTTTGAATTTCTATAATATGTGTTTCGGTGTATGAAACCCGGGATTGATGAACCTACAGAGACAAGAAGGAGAATTAGGGTTCCTGGGGCGGGGGATGGGGTATGTTGGGAGGGGAGGGGCAGGTAAGGGAGAGATGATATCCAGGAGTTTGGGTGAGGGGTTGAAACTGATTGTGGTAGCCATTGTACAATATTGCTTGATGTGATTGAACTATGGAATGATAGGATGTCTGTATTACCTCCCATTAAAAAGGGTTTTTTGGGGGAAAACAAGAAATGTAAAGATTTTCAGGTATTAGAATTGCTATTTTTATTTCAAACTAAAGTAAAAGAGACAATCCCTGGAATAGTTAATGGAGATAAACGATTTCAATGTTAAAATTGTATTTAAACAGGCAGGAAAAAAAGAAAGAAAGAAAATTGAATGGCCAATCTTTTGTTAGATTTACCAAACCAAACAAACCCACTGCCCTCCATTCGATTCTAACTCATAGGGAACTTCTATAGCAGCGGTTCTCAACCTGTGGGTTGTGACCCCTTTGGGGGTCGAACATCCCATTCACAGGGGTCACCTGATTTATTAACACTAGCAAAATTGCAGTTAGAAGTAGCAATGAAAATAATTTTATGGTTGGAGGTCACCACAGCATGAGGAACTGTATGAAAGGAACTGTATGAAAGCATGAGGAAGGTTGAGAACCACGGCTCTAGAGGAGTCCTCCAACTGCGAATCTCTCGGGACAGCCAGTCTCCACTTTCTCCTGCAGGACTGGTGGGTTTGAACTGCTAACCACAAATGACAGTGCCAATTTAAACAACAGGAAGTGGGTGGGGAGCAAAACCCAAAAAATATCATTCTTATTGTCTATTTAAGTTGTGCAGACAGCAGTGTACCAGCTGGAGGCACGCAACAGAGCCTGGGTAGGTCAAGGTTAGAGTCTGAGCTCCCAGGCTTATAGGAAAGGCAAAATGATTAACCCTGTGGACAAGAAGCAATGCCGCCATTACAGGCCTTTTAGAATACAATTAGCGTGTTGTGTATGTTTGGAGTTGGAGTTGTAAACCTCCCGGTTTCAGATTCAGTAAACTGCTGTGTTTATTTCTTATAATTTGGTAACTATGTAAATATGCTAAGGATTAACTGTCATTCCCTTTACTTTTCCACTGTTTTTTTAAACTTTCCACTTTATTGAAGTTAAGCCCAAAGTAGACTTTATTGAAACTTAAATTACTGCAAATGTAAGGACTCACCCTGTACAGCAATTTCATTTTAGCTGAGCAAAACGGTATTTACTGCCTTCTCATTCGCTGGCCCTACAGACAGTTGGGAACGTTGGCCTACAGCAGGATAGGGAGGTAGGGGCCTCTTTGCTAAGGGCAAGGTGCTAGCTGAAGTGCTCTGGATTAGTGGTGGCAGGACTGGGGAACAGCTGTCAGAGGGTCTTTCCTTGAGAGAGCTTTAAAGGGCCCCGGAGTCACTCACCGAGACTGTGCTTCCTGTACCTTCTGGAGGGAGCTCCCTGGAAGTGGAAGGTTTTCCAATTAAGAGACGTGTCTTAGGAGTCCAGATTCTACTGATAGCAGTTTGACTTGCGTCTAGCCAGACGTGGTGGTGGAAACAGTACTTTACAGATAATGTGCAAGAAGGGATCCCTTCATTAAGCTATGTTGAGGTCTTAGGCCTGCTGTCCTCTCTGTGTGTGTGTGTGTGTGTGTGTGTGTGTGTGTGTGTGTGAGAGAGAGAGAGAGAGAGAGAGAGAGGGCTACAAGTGGAAGGAAACCAGTCAACTGGTGACTTATATTTAACTACAGAGAGAGAGAGAGCTACAAATGGAAGGAAACCAGTTAACTGGTGACTTATATTTAACTACAGAAGTGAGTTATACATTTATATTACTTATCCCTCAAGGTTGTCTTTGGTAGTATTTTTACAGAAAAATTCAGACAGAACATTTTCGCTAAGAACAAGATACTTAAAATACTTTTCATTGTTCCTTTAATTATGTCCTCTTTTTCATCATCTTGTCTGTATGTAAAGTATAATTTTTAATAAAATAGTATTTCTAAAGTTCTTACCATAACACAATGCAATGGCCCAACCAATTCTTTGGTGCTCTGTTGTACACTTTAAGCAAAATGACTACAACACTGAATGCATATAAACCATCTTATAGCATCCAGAGCCTCTCACAGAGCCTCTCTAATCAACCCTGTGTAACCACGTGTAAGTGGTTGCCAGTAGAGCTGTCTGACTCACCAACCTGAGAGTTCACATTGGCGGGTTTCAAACAACTGGTGCACATGGGAAGGGCCCTCTCCTGATAAGGGAGGGCCAGGAGAGTGGATCTGCATGGTGCGTCTAGGTCTTCCTCTTCTGAAGTAGCAAATGGACAGTGGGCTTACGGCACACCCGCAGATACTGCTCAAGGGACGGCTCCAGTGCTCTGGTGCGAGGAGAAGGCTGTATTTTCTTCAAGGCCATCTCCTCCAAGCATGTCATAGGGCACTGTGAACCATGGTCCTCTAATGTCAGCGTGAATAGGACAGACCCTTGTAGCTCTTTTCCCCACAGAGCATCACGGTGCACCTGTGCTGCGGGCACAGGCTCTAGAAAAGACCTTGGAATCTTCTATCCCTCTCTTTTGATGTCGTCACCCCTCTCAAGATGACCTAAGCAAACATCGCCGTTGTGCTGGTATTTACCTTGCTCATTGGTTAAAAACACCCAGCTAAGAAGAGGGTATCAAAGAAGAGGTATCAAAGAAGAGGGTATCAAAGAAGAGGGCATCAAAGAAGAGGGCATCAAAGAAGAGGGAATCAAAGAAGAGGGTATCAAAGAAGAGGGCATCAAAGAAGAGGTATCAAAGAGGAGGGTATCAAAGAACAGTGATGTCCGCATGGAGCTTGGTATTTGTTTGCAACACTGATAGTCATACCGCAATTGTTGAACGCGGTTCATTCCAAATTCATGGTTTAACAGCAGAAACTTGTAGAACTGGACATTTTTTTCCCATAAGAAATAATGGATAACCAAACAATTGGTTCTGAGGCCCCAAAATTACACTTATAAATTCACCGTGGAGGCATTTAGCCTTCTGGAACATCACTGCCTCCAAGAAGCTAATGGTTCACAGTTTCACACCTTTTGCTACATTCGCCGCTTTAATCACATTTTTCTTTTTTTTCTCCCCCCGCCCCCCGACATTTTTCTTTTTCAATGTTGATAATGTTTCCTTAGCCTTGTTGTATTCAGCTGCCAAGCCAGACAAGTGACGACCTGATTCAAGTTTCTCAATGAATTCGTCATGAGCTCTCTCGTGGGTCTCACGGCTGTCCTCCCAGCTTTACTGCTGCTCTCACTCACTTTCTTTGGAGCCATGGTTTTGATATTTTATGCAAATAAAGCCAGAAAAAGCATCATGACACATATTTTGACACACTGACACAAGCACCATACGTTGTTTGAGCGAGAGCGGAGCTTAGACTGAAGTGCCGCCCATTTGTGTCTGAGGTGAGATGTGGCCCATGCCTCACGCTCGGCCTGTATAGTTTTTCAAATTGGGTTTTCAGTTCGACTGTTGAGCAGAGTTATGAACACTGAACTGATTGTTTTCCTTTCTTTTAACTTTGCTGTTTGAGTAGTGGAAAGTTCGAACTTGAAGCCATTGGACAACCAAGGAATCATGGTACTTTTTATGATGCAAGATCAGGGCTATTGCTCACTCTTTTCTGATTCCTTCCTTCTGCAGGAAGCCTGACAGCCCTGGTGTATCAACATTCAATCACCCCTTTGGCCTTGCCCTGCAAGCTGCTCATTCCAGACAGAGGTAAGGATGTCAAGACACTATGGTTCCTTTAACTCTGTACAAAACTGTCCACAGTTGCCAAGAGCACACAAGTTCATGGGCTCCTAAAAAATCCATTAAAAAAAATCGAACTTGAGGGTTTTTTTCCCTGCTCTGTACGTTGTGGTAATGCCAAGAAACAGTAGAATGTTGATCCGAGTGAAGGAGCACAGAAGGTTCCACTGTTGGCAAGCGTCCCCAATCTCCTCAGTATATCATGGGCTTTCGTGGAAAATTATCTGTGAGTCAACAGCCTAAGGAAAAAGATGACCTTGGTCCTAAGAGACCTCCAAGGTCACTTTCATGTTAATGTTTATAATTCGACAAAATGTTAATCTTTAACCTAGGTGCTAGGGGAACTATTCGCTTTACTGCTTGTTTGAAAATGTCTGTAATAAAAATTTTGACTATATTCATGGAAGTCAAAAGTATTGCTACAACATCCTAGAAAGGTTTGTTTAAAATATCAAAAAGGAATGTTTCTTAATGCATTGTCCAGTTCGATTAGTGGTTCTCAACCTTCCTAATGCCGCGACCCTTTAATACAGTTCCTCATGTTGTGGCGACCCCCGCCCCAACCTTAAAATTATTTTCATGCTACTTCATAACTGTAATTTTGCTACTGTTATAAATTGGGCGACCCCTGTGAAAGGGTCGTTCAACCCCTAAAGGGGTCGCGACCCACAGGTTGAGAACAGCTGGTTTAGATGGATATGTTTCTGAAGGCAGTATTTCTATCTCTTTAATCCTTCCCCAGGTAATTTTGTGCACTTTGATGCACACCATGTCAGGTTTAGCATCCAGGAGGGACTCAAAATTGTGCACCATTTCAATGTTCTTTGAATTTTGAAACAGAAAGAAGTCTGAGTAGGGCAAGATGAGAGCTATTGGGTAGATGGGGTAAGGTTGACACAGTGGCTGCAACAGCGGGCTCAGACATAGGGCTAACTGTGAGCAGGGTGCAGGACCGGGCAGTGCTTCGTTCTGTTGTGCACAGGGCCACTCTGGGTGGAACCCACTTGATGGCCCCTAACAACAACACAGGCTACTCCCATTGCTTGAATGGTGGTTTTCTAACTCTTGGTCTTTGCACATTTTATGATATAATATTTAACCACTTCTTCTCGAGCTGCCCTTTGAAATGTTCAATGTATCTCCCCGACTTCATATTTTCTTCCATTTGCTTTAGCTACTCTCTGATGTAAGAGCAAGGTCCAGAATCTTTCCTGACATCCACTTTGATCTTTTCTTGTCTGTTTAATGGCCGTTTCCTTTCTTCGTGAATGATGTCTTTGATGCCCTCCCACAGCGCATTAGATCTTCTGTCATTGATGTTGACTGAGTCAAAGCTATTTTTGAGATGTTCTTGAAATTCGGGCAGAATAGACTCAGGATCCTATTTTGGCTCCAGTGGGCTTGTTTCTGTTTCTTCAGCTTACATGTGAGCAATACTGATGATTGCTCATGTGTTAGCTGCCTAGTGTTAGCTGCTGTTACTGAGCTTCTCCATCGTCTCTGTCTACAGATGAAGTCAGTGTGATTTCTGTGTATTCTCTCTGGAGAAGCCCAAGTGTCTGGTACCCTTTATGCTGTTGAAAAATAGTATTTGCTATGAAGAAATGTTGTCGGTCTTGCAAAATTCTATCATGAGCTCTCCGGTCACCAAGAACATGATTCCAACTACTATTCTTTTCTTTTTATTTCCAGCTTTTGCAGTCCAACCTCCAATAATTATCCGTGCATCTTAATTGCATGTTTGCTCAATTTCAGACTGAAGATGTTGGTAGAACTCTTCAGTTTCTTCATCACTAGCCATTGTGGTTGGTGCATAAATTTGAATACTAGTTGTATTTTTTGGATTTCCTTGAAGGCAGATAGATATAATCCTATCGCAGACAGCATTGTACTTCAAGACCGAATTTGAAATGTCCTTTTGAGAATAAATGGCATACCAGTCCTCTTGATTGCGCTATTCTCTGCATAATTTTCTGATTCACCCTGGCCAATGCCTGTCCATTTCAGCTCACTAATGCCTAGCAGATCCATCTTTGTCCTTTTCACTTTTGATGACTTCCAACTTTCCTCTGGAATCTAGAAAAGCCAAGGAAATTGATCTCTTTTCGATCCTTCAGAAAGGAATGCCGCCCTGCCCACCCCCTGATTTTAGCGCCGTGAGAGTCACTTAGGACTGCTGCCCTCTGGGCCTGCACAAGGGTAAATTTGCATCATATTAGCCACTGAGGGTATGGTCATTGTTCTTGTTCTTTACCTGTTGAGCAAGTGCATCGTTGTTACAGAAATTTTCTATTTTCTTAAAGTTGGCTCATGATAAAACCATGTAGTTGTCATGTGTCTTCTGGAAAAACGCTGTTCAGATGATCCCTTTAGAGTCCCCAAACACAGTCGCCATAACCCCCAGAGCTGACCATTCTGCTTTGAATTGTACTGGCCAGCAGGTCTCCTCCGAGGCTACTATTTTTATCGACCCTATTTTTTTATACCGTATGACTGCGAGAGCTTTTCTACAGCCCACCCACGGATCACTGAGACATGTTCCGACACGTTTCGTCTGGAATAAGCCTGTGCGTGTAGGAGCTGGAACTTGTTAATATACCCTCATATTTCCCCCGCCCTTCCTGAGTAGGCCCAATTACCGTAATTTTATTATTTTCTACTGCAGTAATCAATTTAAAATATGAGTAAATGTGACTTGCACTGATTTTTAAACGTTGGAAGATTCTCTTGGGGAAATGATATAAATTCCATAGAATTTACAGTCTCACTTTGAAGAAAAACAGGGAGGACGTGTGCAACTGTGCGTCCTATGACCTCTGAACTTATGTGAACAATTAATGCACTTTCAAAGGTATGTCAGTGTGTAGCAATTCGGTTGTAATAGTGTCTAACTTCTTTGTCAGTGAACAGGCTCATCTCTACCTTCTTGTTCTTCCCTGCAGATCCATTGGAGGAAGGAGCAGAAACCTCCCCACCACCAGCTGCCAGCTCAGCAGCTGAGCTGTTGAAACAGGGGGCAGGTCAGTAGACGCAGCTTTATCTTCCATGTCTACTGTCGTTATTAGCACCAAACAGTCTGCAGAAAATCATTTTCATCGTAGAATGTTCTTTGGTATTTTCATCACCCAGGTGTCTCACAACGGTGTCCTTTCTTTCCTCTGTGTTTGAAGGAGGCTTCCTCTTACAGATAGATCCCACAGTCCTGGGTGAAGTGGTTAACTGTCAGGTGACAGAACCCAGACAAATCTAACAAGACACAGTTCAGTGCCATGCATATCAGGTCCTGTACTTAGTTTAAATGTAATGGCACAGAAAATGGATGACCTAATTATAAATCTGACTATGTTCAAGAGATGGGACTCAACAAATCACTCACCATAAGTCAACAGTTTGATCCACACTACCGGCAACACGGGTGGCATAGTGTTACACCGTCCTCTGCTAGCCACCAGGTCAGCCATTTGGAACCACAAGTCGTTCTGCGGGAGAAAGAGGAGGTCTGCTATTCCCATAAAGATTTACAGCAGTGTTTCCCAAAGTGGGCACCACCACCCACTGGGAGGCCCTGGAGTGATGGGTGGAGAGTAGGGGAGAACTGAAAGAGCAGATACCTACATTTTATCCTGGATTATGAGCTAGAGTACAAAAGTCTTTAATGGTCAGGGAGGCACCCAGTAATTTTTATTTCTTTGAAAAGGGGGTGGTAGGCCAAATAAGTTTAGGAACGTGTGATTTACAGTTGTAGAAACCCACAGGGGTTTGTTTTACTCGGCCGTTTTAGATCACTATGAGTCACAATCAACTACATGGCAGCGAGTTTTAGCTTTTGGTTTTTGAGTGTCTGGGAACCCAAACTACACACGTCACTCTGGCTATGGATCTGAGAGCCGCGTGCCAGCTTTTCCTTGCTCTTCAGGCATGACTTTGTTAATGAGACATTCGGTGCAGGTCTAGTGAACTCAAGGTTGAGCCAGAGATGTTAGGCCGCTTCTAGGTTGACAGACCATGAGTAAGGACACCGCTGGAGATGATAGGAAACTATTCTGTTTACTTATATTTGTTTGGAAATATCCATCATAATAAGAACTGTGAGCATTTATCCATGCTTTCTTAGGGAGTCCCAATTTCTAAGAACCCATCAACTCTGAAACACTGGGTGCGCTTCAATTCCCTCTTCCCTGTAGGTAGTTCATTGCAAGGGAAGGCATTACAGGTCAGAGATAGTGTGCAAGGGAATTTCTCAAAGATTGGAGTAGAAATAATATATCTCATACACAAATAGAGTACATGTTATATTGATATCTTTTTGTTATTTCCTTTATAAAATTGAGGGTATTTTTCTATGTGAAATTATGGGTCACTGTACCTGTTTCCTAGCTGAAATATAATCATAGTGTTGATCTCATTTTGGAAACCTCTTAAAAGGTAAGTTGTGGGTCACCGTCCATGAAGATCAGTTGCAATTGTTTAGGAGTCGTGCCAAAACTATTTTAGGAAGATAGTTGAGATCATTCCAAGTAAATTAAGTTTTGTTGTGTTGGTTTTTTTTAACCAAACTTCATTAGTTGCCCAAATCAACTTAAAATGCTAGATTCCTTGTCTTGCTAAAGATTATCTTGTCCAATTTTCTCATTGCAAAGATTGAGGAAACTGAGACTAATAATAAAAACCAAGTAAATTGGATAGTTTACGAAGATGGAAATAAAATTTTATTCAGTTTAATCCCTTTTCATTTGATATTGAGACTATTATGAGCTTATTTAAATCTCTGAAACAATTTTCTTTTTATGGTTTAAGCTTTAGCTCTTAATTGACTTTTGTTGAAGAAGAGGAATATGTGTAACCATCCAATAAATACCATTTTTATCAGAATTCTGAAAAATGTCCCATGAATTTGTGGTTGTGTTTTAAACTTAGCATACTCGCATTTTTAAGTGCATTTTCTCTACAAAAGTGGTGTGTGTTCTTTAAATTATAAAGAGGAAAATACAGGGAGAAATGCACAGACCTCTTACCTATATACCACCACTGAATATTGGCAAGAAGGTCTCTGAACGATCGCCAGTCTAACGTGAAACAGACTCATTTCTACATTACTTTTCCCTTCATATCTACAACCATGGCACATCTTTATATTCTCCTTTATTTAATCTAGTAAATGTATGATGAGGCATTTTTATAAACACAATGTAAGCATTATTTGTAATGCTTATGCAATGGACCTTTTTATAGTTATTTTGCTTAGGGTTGTGCGTTTAGCTTGTTTTCAATACTACAAAGAATGCTTTCAAGACTCTTTCTGCTGCGTTCCTGAATGCTGGATATTTCCTTGGCATAGAATCCCAGAAGTGAGTTACTGGGTCTGGGCCTGTGGACCTTAGACTGGTTCTATACTGTAGAATTGCTTCCCCGGTGTCACCTAATGAGGTACAGCACTCCATGCTTTTGGGCGGGTCATTGTTAAATGACTCCGATTCCACCAGAGCACTCCGGAAGTGGATTCGGATCATCTTGAGCTAGGCTCAAGTGCACAATCAAGCCATTGAGTTTCCTGGCCCGCCCACCCCAGGACAGCGCTCTGCTAAAGAAGTAGGGGCTTTCAGGACTTGATGTGGATGATCTGACAGATCCTCATTAAAACGGCCTCCCAAGTTGGGCTTTGAAAAGGACGGCATCTCTGCGATGAGGAATGACAACGTGGACCTCTCATTTAGGGAGAGAAATTCCCCAAATGTCAAACTACCACACTCCCAGTCAACTAGACTCCTCATTATCCAAAACCATTTGTGTTCCTTCAAGGGTTGTGGTAGCTTGTTGCTACACATTTGCACCCGAGTCAGATTGTGGAATCTTGTAGTCATCAAATCAAAATGACCCTGATTATAGAATGGGCATTACAATCATACTAATGACATCGAGCAGGAACATTCAGCCACATGGCATTTAACTGTTTTATATTTTCCAGGCCCCTTTCCAGAACTTGTTCATAAGCCCATGTGCTTTTCATTTTACATTTACAATCAGAGCACAATCATAGTGCAGTTTTTATTCTGCTTCTCCCCGTTAACAGCTAACAATGTTTTTCCCCATGTTGCTATGCAGTTTTCATGATTACCCCCTGCTGGTTGTTGGGGAGTCTTTGGAGGGGGGTTTATGTAACCACTCTCCTATTTTGAGAACTCGTGGGTTTGCAACCTTTCCCACTCTAATAAATATGTGGCACAACATCTTCCCTTATGCATTTATTATCTCGCCTAGTTATGGAATATCCCCTTTCTGAACCTTCTTAGAGGAGGGACCACTAGGTACTGAGTAGAATTGTTTCCATCTAACATGGCTCATGTAGTTGCCGGATTCAACAGACGCCATTTAATAGAAAAACGCATTTCCTCAAAACTCTGCAGCCCCTAAGCAGCTGTGATAGCAAGGACTTCTTGCCAACTTTACCCCCAAGGGGATAGCGCTTAAGTCACCTCAAGTGCTAGCAGGAGATGGAGTGCAGGTAAAGGACCACCCACTAATTAGTTATGCCTTCAGTCTTCTTGCCTGGCAATGTCCTATAGTTGTCTGTGCCATCTAGCTCCAAGGAGCATAAAGTGAAGGAAGGGCCATGCTACCATGGGGACCTTGGACCTAACTCAAAACATTGGGAGAGAGTATTACTGATTTCTGTCTGCCTCTGTGCATCTCCTGAAACATGCCTGTGCAGGGGGATCAATGACCATCTGAAGGCTACCTCTTCTTTTATGATAATGTCCTGGGACTCTCTGTGGTCCTTCCCGGTAACAGAGGACAATTGCATAGCTAACTCTCAATGATATACAGTCTTACCTAGGCTGTATCCTTTCTTGTGTCTAACACCTAGTAAGGGTGAGTCTTGGTGACATTGGGGTTACTCTTTGGGCTGCTCACCTTCTGGTCAGCAGTCCCAAACCACAACTGTTCCTCAGAAGACAGACAAAGCTTTCTACTCCCAGAAGGAGTTATATTGTTGGCAACCCAGACAGGCAGTAGGTCCCTCCTTTAGGGTCACTATGAGTCCCAATCCGCTCAATAGCAGTGAGTGAATACCTCCTAGGATCTCAATTAACGTGGAAAGGATCAGCCATGGAAATGGTCTCCGACATTACCATTATAAGCATATAGGAACTGGGAGACAATAAGCAAGTTTCTTAATGTCTGTGGGGTTCAGTTTCTTTATCTGTAAATTGAACAATAGACTCTTCATCATAGAATTGCTGAATGGATTTGATGAGATAAAATATGTAGAATGTTTAACCAGTTCCTGGCATAGAGTCAACATTCTTATTAACCAGTGGCTTTCATGTAAGCGTGAAGCATTGGAAACAAGTGTTTGAGGTTGTTGTATGCTCTGGCTCACAACAACTTTATGTGTAGCAGAACAAATCATTGCCTGCCTGTGTCATTTTCATGGGCCATTGTTATATTTGAATTCACTCTTGTGGATATTGTATATAAGCACCTGCGTTAGTCTGGGTACATTGGAGAAACAAATCCACAGAAACTCATATGTGGCTTCTCCTCAGGGATGTCTTGCAGGAAGTGAGCCTTGCCGGCTGAAGCATGAAACTGGCTAAGGCAGCTGCACCCTGGTCCGACCATCACAAAGTTGTCACTTGCGTCTTTGAAGCTGTTTGCTTCTTAGAAAACGCTCTTGAATCTGCTGCTTTCCTTAGGAGGCAGCCTTTTTGACAGGTCCACGTCCAGTTAATAAATCGATACTAGGTGCCCCTTTTCCTGCCAGGGTCAGTGAACGTTCTGTCCTGATAGGCTTTTCACACTCACCACCCACAGATCAGGGCAACGGCTTCATTTTTCTTATGAACGTGTTGGTGCAAATACCAGTTCCTGCTTTATTTTTCATTGTAGTTACCCTGTTTGCTTACTGAGGTGGATGTTTCATTACAGTCCAAATATCGGGTCCTGAAAACACAGAGCTTTTTTTTTTTTTAAGCTATGTTTCTGCATTTGCTTTGGAAAGAACTTATGATTTAGCCGCTTATAAATGGCGCTGCACTTTATCCAGGGAAAGTATATACTATATTCATCTTCTCTAGCCATCTCTGTGAGTAGACGTGGTTTTTTATGGGTATACGAGGCAATCAGCAGCATATTTGCAAGAGAAGACACTGCTGTTCCAAGGGCCTGAAGAACTCTTGCAAAGAAAAACACTAGAGAGTGCTGCCTTATTCCTCTGACTGCCGTTTTCCCTCTGCTTAGTGGAAATCGGGAGGCCTTTCCAAATGAAATTAAAATGCCCTTCACACCCACACACAGAGCCTGGCGTACAGCCAAGTAGGGATAGAGAGGGTTGTGTTCCTTAGGGGAGGAAACATTCTTGGTCCTTGGCCAGGCGAGGCAATGGATTCCTTCACTCTCGTGAACTTTAGTCAGAGTCTCAATGTCTCCAGTGTAGGCACACAGGCTCCACACACCCTCAACTGGCGCCACCACGTTAAATCAGTCAGGGATGACTTCTACTGGGACCAGAGAGTAAGCACGGGTGATCTTGCAACCATTCTGCTAAGGGTCTCCTTTGCTCTCCTAGCTTCTCTGTTCCCTACAGCCACATTGAAGAAAGTGTAAGCACACGTGTAGGTCACCAACTGTCCACATGTTTGCCATTGGGGGCAAAGAGTATTTTGCCTTTAAATTACACCTGGCGTAGGTCACACGTACAAGTCATTATGAGCCAAAGGTCTATCCTTGGTGGCCCAAAGAGCAAATGAGTCTCCTAAGGGGAGAACAGTTAAGTACTTCCTCCTTTTTTGTGTCTTGCAGCTTGCAATGTGTGGTACCTGAACTCGGTGGAAATGGAGTCCCTTACTGGCCACCAAGCAGTGCAGAAGGCCCTGAACATCACCTTGGTCCAAGAGCCTCCTGCCATCTCCACTGTGGTCCACTTCAAGGTGTCTGCGCAGGGCATCACACTGACGGACAATCAGAGGAAGTGAGTGTGGAGCTTTTAAGGCAAGAGGGTTTCTGGCCACGTAGTTAAACTGTCTGCTGACGTTTCTCTCGGAAAGAAGAAAATCACTGGTGTTTATTTTGTTTTGGGGTGAGAACCTGAAGGGCCATGCTTTGGGATGGCCACCATCCCCCGCATCAGATCCAGCAGGAGTGGGGCAGTTTAAAAGGAGACCCCGGGAAGATAAACAAGAGAGGCTGAGAGCTCTGAGCACAGCACCTTCTAGTGGCTGCATCAGCAGCGAGGGGGAGGAGGAGAGGAGCCGAAGTTAGGGGCATTTTCCTCCATAAATAACAAGCACAACCTGCTGCCGCTCCACCGAGTGCCTTCACATCCGTGGTTTTGTTTGCTTTGGGCACCAGTCCTGGAAGTGTGGGGAGGGGCCGATGTTGGTATTGTGCTCCTCTCTCTATAGAAGGGGAAACAGGAAGTGGTTTTCCTGGGCTTATCAGTGAACAAATGTCAGGCCAAACCCTGTGGACACCTCACTCATAACCCTTGGTTCTCCACCTGGCTGAGGGCCTTTGGCTTCCTTCTTGCACCCCCATAGTAGTGACAATCGCG
>NW_022103904.1:18491105-18500751 GCF_000313985.2 Echinops telfairi
AAAAAAAAAAAAAATCCCTGGTAGGAAAGTCACTACATAATGTCAATTGTCTTGAGGTTTGCTTTAAAAAAAAAAAAAAAAAGTTCTTATTGTCTAGGAAGGGACTGGGCAGTGTTCACCTTTCTGCTTGTTCGTCACTGCATGAACTGTTCACCTTTAATCTATAAAGTTATGTATAAATATAGTGAGGCAGAGTACTTCTTCAGCCATTAAGGAGAAGGTATGGCCTGCACTAGCTTGGACGTGTGTGGCGTTGAGGCAAAGAACGTTCTGTGAACATGAGCACAAAGAAATGGAGGTGCCAACATGTGGAGCCTTGCTCTGTGACAAGCCAGGCCATCTTTTCTGGATTTCTCTGGAGTCCTTTTGGAGGATCACTTTTTACAGATGGGCCTTGTCCTAGTTCACCAAGTGGACAGCTGGCTGCTTCAGCGTGGACTGTCCACTTGGCATCTCTTCCTCACGGCCACCGGAGGCCTCAAGAGTGCTGCCGTGAGGAAGCACTATCCACCTCTGAGGCATCGCTCTCTCAGTTTCCTGACTGCCTTCTCCAGAACCTAAACTTAATTGCCAATAAATGCAAGGCATGGGCTTCCCCTTCCTAGGATTTCTGCAAACGTCTCCCTATCAGGATTTGACCTAGCCCCAGGGGGGGACCACTCCTGGCGCATTCCTCTGCACCCTGGCAGGCAGCTCAAATGAGCCCTTCTTTTGCATGGACTTTGCAAGTGCCCCGGGGCCACTTGAGTGTCATTCACTGACTCCGCGGTATGGAAACTGGTATGCTTCATCTGACAACCCATCATGCTTCTAAGAAGAAAGAGACCTGTAGCAGGCATTCTGATATAGATAATATATAGACATAGTTACTGTGTGGGGTTTAGGACTTACAAAAAGCCTGTTAAGATACTGGCTTCCATTTTCCTAAGAAAAATACTCAAATGCTATATTCTTTGAAACAGTGGCCCTGATTTCAAACCCAGAAGAGAGTCACTGGATGATTGACTTGTTATGTCCCTTTGATTAAAATCTGTGCCTTATGGAACTGAGATACTTGGTCTAGTTTTAATCCTTGATATTTTTAAAACAGAAGTGCTGATGTCATAAATGATGGTTGATAAATCCCCTTGTGACCCCTGTTGAAATCAATAACTATATGAGGGTGCTGATTTCTCATGAATGTAGGTGCTGCTCCAGCTGGCTGGGTGTCAGTGGTTTCTGGTTTCATCCCAACCCATCTATGTGCAGGCCAGCGTGCCTACTGAAATGGTTCTGGAGAATGCGAGATTGTTAAGTGCTTACTAACCAGTTGATTTTTTTAGGCTTTAGCAGCATTTGAAACTGGTTTGTTCTGTGCTCAGAGCAGCTGGAACCAACCTGGTTTGATTACATGAGGTGAGACTCTCACATCACGGTGCTCTGAGAAATCACCTGGCACTATGGACTTACCTCACCTGGAAGAACCCTGCCTTGTAGCTAGAGTGTGGGATCCGGCTACATGCAGAGAAACGTTTGTTTCAGTGGAATCTTGGCTTACGAGTCCAGCCCTGTTGCTGGACCATGAGCTGCTCTCACAACTTCAATTTCCTCCGCCACAAGGTACAGGTAGTAGCATCTTACCTGCAGGGCATGAGAAGGAAGGTTAAAAATAACAGTGCCCAAGTGCGTACCTAGCAGGGGGCTTGGCATATTGGTGTTAGCAAATGACCACTGAACTCACTACCAGTCGTGGTGGTGGTTGGTGGCACTCTGGAAACCCTGACTTATGCCATTCTTTTGCAGGGTCTTTGGGTTTGTGGCCCGAAAACAGGGCAGCAGCACGGACAATGTGTGCCACCTGTTTGCAGAGCACGACCCTGAGCAACCGGCCAGTGCCATTGTGAACTTTGTGTCCAAGGTCATGATCGGCTCCCCAAAGAAGATCTGAGACTCTCTCACTCCTCCGCCCCTCAGGAAGCCTTTCAAGGACTTTGAGGTGTTAGGGGATTGGGATGGGGCAACCACGTTGTAGCAGACTCACATCCCAGGACTCTCAGCCCAAGAGAAAAAAGTGGATCGCCCAACTTCACAAATACAAGAACCACCAACCTCACCATTTCCTGGCCTTTCCTTAATCCAAACTCCTCACGTGACACCTTTCGGTAGCCAAGTGCTACTGGAATGAAAAACTGGACCCAGGATGCCTCCAACAGGGACCACACTGAAAAAAGACTTGCAGGCAACCACTGCGGAGACAAGGAGACTGCCCTTCTTGGTACGCCAGCCTTGTGGAGGGGCAAGCAGGGTGCGTTCACTCCAGAGATGTGTGACGACTGTGCTGACGCGGTGCCTCCGTGCTCAGAGGCCAGTCAATGTGTCCTAACAGTGGCCCTCATCTCGGTCTTCTGTAGCCGCAGAGATGGTAGCTGACCCAGAAGTGGATGCATGTTTGATGAAGGTCAGTGCAGGTCAAGCTCTTTTAGAACACTGAGGGGTCATGAACAAGACCCCATGAACAAGAGATGGGATGGATGGTGAAGAGCAGGAACTGGGCGCTTGGGGGCTGCCATCTGTAAAGAGCACTAGGATGCTGTCGAAAGCGAGCCTCCAGGTGGATGAAGAGTCACACCTCCTGTTCTTCTGAAGGGACTCTGAGTATTGAATGAACCCGGAGAGATGGTTTTGACCAGGAGAGGGTAAAAGAAGATGGAAGTAAAACGTCATTTCTATATAATTTATGTTTTCCTTATGCTGAATGGTGGATGCTATCAGATTGCCATTTCCATACTACGCACGTACAAACACTGTTGCCTGTCACCCTTGGCTACCAGAGGAATTGTCACCATGGTGACACTGCCGATGTCTTGATACACAAATGGTGGTCTAGGGACAGGTGGGGTGCTGTCAGATATCCCCTGAGCACCAAGTGACGAGTAGTCCATTCAGCGTCGTTATGCCCATATTGTTGGTTGACTTTCTTTTGGTGGGAAAGCTCCCGAAGGGATAAGAGGTGATGAGTGAGAGAATATTGTCCTTAGCACCCACTTGTTAGGAATTTTAAGGCCCGTACACCATTGCGTCACACACTGCTCACTTTCCTAAGCCCTAGTAGAAGTCCTCTTAATACTGCTCCTTACCATGCGTGTGTGTGCCTTCCTTCCACGAGCTTGGGTGTTCATGGCATCCTGAGCAGGAGGAGGGACAGGAGAAAGAGCAATTCTCTATATGTACAAGCTTTTTTATTAAGTGCTTGGCCACCAACTTAATGTGTCATTTTATGATTCTATGACTAATCTCATGCATTGATTTTCCCACATAAAGGCATCGGGGTCAAAGGTCTGGAGGAAGCTCTAGACCCCCGAGACTTCCCCAGAGGATGAGAGATTGCTGAGTAGAGTCATAACAAAGCCATCGTTCCTTCCCCTTACCACCAGTGTACTCCACTGTGGCTGTTGAGATTGTAAGCCTTGTGAATGTCTCATTCTCTGCTTTCAGAATTCAAGTGCAAACTTGTATCACACAGGTATCTCAGCACCAGGTGACGGTTTGAAAATAAGCCTAGTGAATTCTCTGTTTTGAAATGAGAGACTGAGAAAAGGGTAGCAATGGACAGAGCAGAATCGCATGAATTCCAGCAGCCTTTGTACATAGATGTTTAGCTCCTATTGATTTGCCAAAGGCAAGTGCCTTGTTTATGTGCCAAATGTTTGCCTGCTTCTCAGAGACATACCTCCCTGATGCGTGTCGGCATGACCATTCCAGAAGAGGTGGTGTGTCCTAGTGGTCCTGATGTCTTCTGCAGAGATATCTAGCATTTCAATGTCTCCTCTGCTGCAGGACTCAGTCAAGAGGGGAGGAGAGGTGTGTCCAGTCATTAAGGCCTCCTCATACTGAGACACTTTGTAGTAAGAGTGACCCAAAGACCACAGGCAGGGCCCTTTCTCCTCTGATGAAGGAAAGAGGACTTAGTGGAAATTAAAGGGAGGAGAGGGATGTGCTACTTCAAATTCAGGAGACATTGGGGCCACCAATGAGAGTCTTTGTTCAGCTCATTAAAGAAGCTACAGCTCAGACCGGTCAAGAGCATCAGGGAATTTGCTCCAAGAAGTATGCTCATTCTGAGGAACTGGATGAAACCATCAGGTTTCTGTTGGGTCGGTGTGACCAGGTTTTCTCCTGAGGTGTCCAGTGTATATGAAGACGAGACACGACAACTCTGTGCAGTCACAGACAGCTTATGCACTGGAGACTTTGCGCACGTGCCACTAGTTCTGACCCTGGACACAGCGACAAGTAACACTCTCCAATATCGCAGGTCTGAGGGCATGCTGGTGAGGTCCCAAGAACTGTTTGCAATGAATGTCGTAGCCAGGATCCTCTTAACTCACCCATGAAATGTATTGTTATTATACTCCAGTGTTAAACTTTAACCACATTAAAAGTCACACTATATTAAAGGCTTTCATGTATATCCTCAGTAACAATGACCTTGTAATGTCTCCTTAGCCGGCTTGCTAGTGAACATTTTTACTTTTTCTGATACTGTAAAGAGTATATCCAGTATGTACATGAATGTTCTATAAATTCTTTGTATAGTCATTTGCTCTACTCATTAAATAACATCTCTATTCAGAGTATAATAAAATTATGAACTTAGTATACCTCAGTAAGCAGCTGTTTGTGTTGTTGGGGAGAAAGGTAACCCCCTATTTTGGGGAGAAGGGTAACCCCCTATTGGATGATTAAAGGAATGTGTGTGTGTGTGTGTGTGTGTGTGTGTGTGTCCATGTCGTGTGTGTTTAAGAGCTCTGGCAGGTTGTTTGTGGGTCCGTGATTCAGTTATAAACCCACATAGGTTTTGCCTTCAGCAATATATTTTAAGATGTCTATCCAAAGACCCCTGAAAGTTCAAATATTTAACAAAACTAACATTCATACCCAATGTTGATTTTAATAAGTTCCCACAGTCCCCCTGGTTGCAGTAGAAATCGATTCTCCCTAGTGACTACCTGGATGGTCTCGGAATCTCTGAATCTGGTGGATGCCCTTACTCATGTCCCCTGCTGAATGATAGGCTTAGGCCCAGTGAAATGACTGCGAGCACCTTGCCTGGCATTCAGCTTACCCCCAGCCTCTCCTCTGCTTTCTCACGGACCTGCACTACCTTCCTCCCTACACCTCTGCCTAGGAGTTAGCACGGGCCCAGCACTTCAGGCTAATTTAATTTCCTTGGGAATCCCCCCACCACACCACACCCCCCACATCTTGAGCAGGTCTGTGATCACAAAAGCAGAGGTACTGAGCTTTATGGATTTTAGTTTTAATTTGCATTTATACTTGGTTCCCTAGTTATGAATGGGCCACTTACAGGGTACTCAGCCCTGAGACGCTCATGGACGCAGCAGAAGTGACATTGATGCTGCTGGCCCCCAGCAGGCTGCCTGCAATCTCACAATTAGCATTATGTTAAAGATGGAAGCATCATTTTTGGATCTATACCTCTGATGATCACTTAAGTTCCAAATCATAAAACAATACCTTTGACCATTTCAGTCGGATAAATAATGCAAATTAAACTTGTTGCTGCCTCCCTTCAATTCTAGTTTACTTTCACTCCCACACAGGCCTCACTCAGCCTCCCTTAATGATGACATAAACGTGTTATAGATTTGAACTTGGAACGATCCCCAAAACGGCATCTGTGAAACCTCGAAAGAGAGTCAGAACAGGCTTGGGCAGCTCAGATCTTAATGAACAGGAAGTCCCCAGAGAGCCCCGTAAGCTCATTGTCACAGTGTGTTGTAAAGGTGAACAGGGCGTTACTCAACACTAGCTCAGAGAGTAAACTTTACAGAGTACCGCCTGATGGAACCAAATTGCTCAACTCATAAAGGACTCACAGAACCCACTTCTCAATCCCCAATCCTACCGCACAGCCACTTTGGTGAAGGCAGTCTCATAATGGTAAAATAGTAGACATGTAGGCCAATGACACCCTTGAGAACCCAGAAGAAAATTCATCCAGAAGTAAGATCATTGACAACTGATTTTTGATAAAGGGTTAAGACTAATTAAATGGGGAAGAGATTGTTTCATTGATAAATTATGATTAAAAAGTGTATTAGACCTCATAAAAAATCAAGACCGGTTTTCCCACAAAAAGAAAAAATTATTTTTGGCTACCAGGGGTAAGAAGGCAAAGAAAGGTAAATCCTAAATAAAGGATAGATATGTATTAACAGGCAAACACAAATCACACATATATTGCCATACAGTAGACAGAGATTAAAAGAAAGCTGTGAACAAAGAACTGTAAATTGCAATCAGAAGGCAAACACAAACCAAACATCGGTTGCCATACAATGAATTATAACTCAAAGCAGTCATATAGGACAGGGTAGAAGTGTCCCTGTAAGTTCCCAAGGCTGAAAATCTTTATGGTAGCAGAAAGCTTTCTCTTTCTTCTTGGGGGCAGCTGGTGGCTGAGAACCTTGGATCTTGTAATTAGCAATTCAACATATAACCCAGTATGCCAGCAGAGCTCTTTGAATAGGGAAAGGGAAAGGCAATTTTCCCTGTATTAAGCAGTGATTCACCATTAAATCATGAAGACACTGGAAGGGGAGTACAAGAGCTAAAGGCAACAGAGGCAAGTATTGTGATGTTCCTAATCGTGCTGCAACAATAATCTGGTGGATGCTTAGATAGACGCGTAGCTGAACAGATGTGGGGAAGAGACGGGCCCATACCCATGAATGTAGGTTGGACAGGGTGTTTCTACATCAGGGTTTATGTTGCAACCATTTCCTGAAATGTAGTGGAGCAGAGAAGGAGCAACATTATAAGCGAACACCTTGAGGGCATGGGTTCCTGGCCTGGGGGCTCATGACCATAGGCTTGAGGAGCAGCAGTCTCAATTGGCGTAGGGTAATCTAGAGAGAAATGTTCTACCTGCTACTTTGATCAGTAGTGACTGGACTCTTAACCGCTTGTGAATGGCCATTAACTTTAGCCTCTGTCACACTGAAAGCTAGATGACGTCCACCTAACAAGGCTGACCACTCTGAGAGGGGTAGCATTAGAAGACCCTGGAGAGAGTGGGAGAAATTGTGGAACAAAAGTGAAAATTATAATTAAAAAAAAAGACTAGGCATACTGGTCATCGAGAGAGGTGGAACACCCAGAACTATCGCACTTAGTCACCTTCGTTCAGGTGTGGAACTGAACTTGCCCTGTGGCTCCATTTTCAGCCAAACAATAGGCAGAGATGAAAGGAAAGCAATGTACAAGGAGCTGAAAATTGCCAACGGCACGGCATCGCAATTTTGAACTATTGTAAGAAGCAGCATTCGAATCAAACCAGGAACCAGATAACCCTCTCCACTTGCCCCACACTGCATCAGCACCAAGATCGATGGTCAGCGACCAGAGAGGGATGATTTTTCCTGGTACCCTTACACAGCCTCTCAGTGGCCAGCGGAGTCTTTTGTCCTTGCCCGCGTCCCCTCAACCTCTCTCCTGCCACCAGTTGTGTGCTGGCTTTTTGTTTTCCATGATCTTCCTGCGTAGTTCTTCCCTCTGCCTTTTTTGTTTCTCCCGCTCTTTTTTTTAATCTTCCTTTTCCCTTGACTTTTTCTTTCATGGAGCTCATAAAGTAGGTGCCCCTCCCCAACCCCACCCACTCCTGCTCCTCTCTAGTCGGGTGCGCCCACCTATGGAACAGGCACTAAGGAAATGAACGTCTGTTTGGCAGTCAGCACTTTGGTGAATGTTGTGCTCATTTTTTTCTTAAATATTTTCTTCTTTTCCCTTTCTTAGTTCTTCCCTCCATAACCACTCATGTTTAGCCTTTCTCTTTTTACTTCCTCTTCATCTCCACTTTGTTTTATCCCACAGCGTGGTGTTTCCCCCTGGCCCCCGTGGTCGGCAGCATATCCCCCTGCACACCCTGGATGGCAGTGCACACACCCCTGGCATGAGCTCCACGTTCCTGCTGCAGTTGTGTTCGCCCGCTAGCAGCTGAAGCAGCTTTTTTGTTCTTGTTAGGTTTTACGTTCTTCTTTTTCCTCAACTCCCCAGCCCTCCTCCACCTCCTCCTCTTCTTCTTTTCTCTTTCTCCCCTCTCTTTTCTGAGCTGGCTGAGGAATGCATGACCTCTAGATTTAGTAGTTGCCCCTCTGCCTTTAGCACTCGCTGCTCCCACAGAACAAAGCTCCAGGTGTCCGAGGCAGCTGTGATCAGAGGTTAGCACCAGTGGTATGCTGTTTTATTCTATGTTTTCTTTTTCTTCTTCCTCTTTCTTAGTAAGTCTATTCTCCTTCCTCTTGTTTTGTTTTCTCTCCTGATCTTTCTCCCCCCGCTCCCCGGCTTGTTTTCAATCCTTCCCCAGAAATCAAAAGCCCCCTACCTAGGCAAACCACTTGTCCTGTTACCTCAACCACTGGGACAAAAGACATCATTATTTCCAGCACCACTGGATCATGTAAGACAGTGACAAACAACTTCCAAACCTGTCATCAGCTATCTACAGTAAGAAATCAGAATTATGCCCCACTGCCACCTACTTCTAAATCTACCAGGAGACAGGCAGTGATCGCCCTAGGGTGGCAAAGAAGTAACCGACATAGCATGCCTACCCTGTTTCCTATATATATTAAAATAAAGCAAAAACAAAAAAGCAGGGTGAAGTAAAACTACAAGTAAGTTGAAACAATTAAACGTCAATGTCTCAGAGACAACAGATAACTTCAAGTCACACAAACAAAATAGCAAGTTGACCCAAACAAGTGACCAACATACAAGGAACCTTTTCTAGAGGAAAAACTATTGTAACTACCTGATGAGGATAGCAAAAAAGGTTATATTTAAGTGACTTCAGCAGATTAAGATTAAGAAAAATTCAAGAAAACTACTGATGGGAAGCAGCAAAGCCTACATGGAAGAAACACACATAGCTGATCACGAGGTCTCGACAAGATCAGGTATCAAAAGATCCCAAACAAACAATTATATCGATGTGAATGAGGGGGCATGGAATGGAGACCCAAAGCCCATCTGTAGATAATGGACATCCCCACACAGAAGGGTTACAATGAAGGGACAATTCAACCAGGGTGCAGCATAGCACCAATGAGAGACACATCATTCCTCTAGTTCCTGAATGCTTCCTCCCCACCACTACCATGACCCAGTTCTGCCTTATAAATCCGGCTAGACCAGAGAACACACATTGATACAGATAAGAGCTCTCAACACATGGAATTCAGGACAGAGAAAACCCTCAGGAACAGTAGTGGGAGTAGCGATATCATGAGAGTAAAGGGGAGGGGGTGAAAGGGGGAACGCATCACAAGTTTGGATATATAGCCCACCCTCCAGGGGGATGAATAACAAATGTGGGTGAAGGAAGACAATGGACCATGTAAGACACAAAATAACAAAAATAATATATAATTGATCAAGGATTCATGAGGGTGGGAGAGTGGAAAACAGGAGCTGATACCAAGGGCTCAAATAGAATGAAAATGTTTGGGAAATATGGATGGCAATAAATATATGTACGAGTTTGCTTAATACAATTCAATGATGGCTTGACATACGATTTGTAAGAGCATCCCAATAGGATGATTAATAATAATAATAATTGATGAAATCAAAGAAAACACAA
>NW_022103904.1:18504475-18506083 GCF_000313985.2 Echinops telfairi
TAAACAAGCAGCCATTGAGTGGGGAAGCAACAAAGCCCACATGGAAGAAGCACACCAGCCTGTGTGATCATGAGCTGTCAATGGGAATAACTATTGGACGTTCAAAAACAAGTAATCAAATTGACATGAAGGAGCATAGACAAAGTGGAGACGCAAAACCCACCAGCAAGATAATTGGACAGTCCCTCATAGAAGGGCCACATGGAAGGGATGCTATATTCAGGGTGCAGTATAGCACTGATGAAACACATAACTATCCTCTAGTTCTTTAATATTTCCTCCCCTGACTATTATGGCCTTAGGTTTACCGCACTAATCTTGTTAGACCTGAATATGTTTATTTGTATAATTAAGATTGTTTTATGCATGAAATTCAAGATAGATAAACCCCTCAGAAATAGTAATGGGAGTAACGATTCCCTGAGGGCAGGGGAAGGTATGCGGGACTGATAACAATAATGACTGTAAAACCCCACTTGAGGGGAATGAATAACAGAACAGTAGGTGAACAGATATATTTATTGTATGGTGTAAAATACAGCAATAATAATAATAATGCATTAAGAGTTCATGGGGATGTTAGAGTGGGGAGGGATAAAGGGCAGCTAATATCAAAGAGTACAAGAAGAAAGAAAATGTTTTGAAAATGATGGTGGCAGCAATTGTACAACCATGCTTGGTCTAATTGAATTATGGATTGTTAATATATCTGTACAAGCTCCTAATAAAATTATACAAATGAAAAAAAGCACAGAAAGATGCATTTTAAGAATAAATTATCATCACCACACACAAACACAGCAAAATGCAAAAGCTAATTTATTCATGCTGATCATACTGAAAATAAATGGGTTAAATGTACCAATCAAGAGGCAGTGTACAAAAATGGGTAAGAAAACATAACTGGCAATATGCTGTTTAGAAGAGATGCACTTCAGACAAAAAGACAAAAATAATACAAAAAAATCATATTAAGATATGTATTATCCTGGATATCGTGTAATGGACATTCTGTTTTATTTTGCTTATGTTTGTTCACATTAGGGTGTATCTCAGAGGTGCTATGTTATTGGGGTCACCCTCTTGAAGTTGTGTTATTTGTTTTTCATTTTCTTGGTAAATGAAACCCAGGATTGATGCACCCACAGGGACAGCAAATAGAAAAAGAGTTTGGGGGACATACAGAGGGGTGTAGGGGAGATCAAAGGGAGACAATGTCAAGGGGTCAAGGAAGGAAAAGAATGTTTGGAGGCCATTTATAGAAGCAATCGTACAATTCTGTTTGATGGGATTGAGCTATGGGATGATATGACATATGTATTAACACCCAAGTATCAACATCAGCAACAAAGGCATAGATCCAAAAATGAGATTTGGACTTGCACTACCACAACTCCAACTTAAGAACAACTGGTTCTCACATCATGGCCCTGATTGATACTCACCCTCAGGAAAGGAACACAGAAGACAGGTGCTATAGCAAAATGTGGCAAAGAATTTAGATGGTGCCCGGCTATCAGATAAAATAGCATTTGGGGTATTCAAGGTTTGCTTCCAAACAGGCAGCCATCTAAGTGAGATGTCAACTAAGTCCACATGGAAAAAGCA